>NC_136420.1:24185000-24785000 GCF_052625555.1 Lactuca saligna
CATCAGAGCACACAATCATCATCTTCCTTGTCTAACTACTAATCCCTACGCCACAATGCTATGGTATCAAACCTCGTCATCACCACAAACATCCAAGGTTTCACCATAAAACATCACCATCATAGTGCATGGACTCACCAAGCGTCAACCTTATACCGCCCTTCTCCTGATTTTTAAGGCTGTGAATATACACATAAACACAGTCGCAAAAATGAAAAGAAGCATTTTTGCTCTGCGTTAGTGGTGCATCTACCTCAGGTGAAGATTGGTCCTAGGACCCATATATTTTTCTAAAAATTATCGTAGGTTGCACATAGAAAGAACCGGGAACTACCTTGATTTTTTAGGACCTACCATACAAATTTTCTAGGACCTACTTTATATATTTTATTTTGAAAAAAAAAATGTATCAAATTATATGAGCCAATATTTTTATTCCGATCTATTTACAGTAGACAATGCATCAATACATTTAAATGCAAGAGTCTAATCCAATAAAACTATTAAAGAAAACAAGGAAACAGAAAAATGCTAAAGGCCTTATTCCCAAATAACATGCGCGTCTCCTCTATGCTACGTATCATTGTCAAATTTTATTATAACTATTGAAATTACATTTAGATACTTGAAGGCATACCACCCGACCCACACTAGTATCTTTTACTCTTTCATTTCTTTTTTGGTTTTGACTACATAAGGAATCACGTGGCTTTTGGTTTTAGATTCGCCACTATTCTTCGTTCTTCCTTTCTTAGACCAAGACTTGGAAGTCAATTATTGGCAAAATGAGTACTTTTTAAGATCGATCAGGTAATCAACCTTATTCGCTATTGGTAATCCGATTTCTTATTTTGATTATGACAGTTTCTAGTTCACTAGTTTTTGCGGATTTATGATTATGAATTTTTCAAGTTTCGATTTCTGAAATTTGAAGACTAAAGTTTGATTTTTTATTCTGAAAACGAAACTGAATATTGTGATTGTTTTTGCTAAACTAAGTCTGAATGACCCATAAGTGTAACCCCGATTACTGATTTTTGAACTATACTTTTTGCTCCTTTTTATTTTAATTGTTTTTTCTTTTAATTTTAGCTTTCATCTATAAGTATTTCTTTAAGGTTTTTATTCCATCTGAATGTGAGATTTGTGTTTTTTTCTTTATTTGTGAGAAAGATAGAAAACATTGGTTTTTTTCTTGTTTAAGTTATAATCTGTATGTGCATTGGTTATGTTATATGTCGACATATTATGTGGGTTGGGTTGAGTTTGTACTGCTCTGTGCGGTAGCCAACAAACACTAGTGTATTCCAAATATTAGCTGAGGGTCGGGTGGGGCATGCCAGACTCATACTGAGGACTCGGGAGCATTCTAGATACGAGCTAAGGGCTGAGTAGTGTGACGACCTAAAATTTCTTCTCTGTACAACCATTCACTTCAATAGAAGTCAAAACTGTTTATGCTAACTTTTAAGCTTTTTGGAGTCAGTTTAAGTGTTCTAAAGCCTAGTATTGCAAGAGATAACTGGAGAGATGATACTTTAGGCTAAAGTGTGCAACATTTAAGTTCCAAAACTCCAAGAGTTTAGAGTTTACGGCCCAAATGGTATAGGGGCTGTAAACCCTAAGGACTATATAAGTGACACGTAGTCATTTTTATCACTTTTTACCATTTTCAAACCAAGAAGCCATTCTCTCTCAAGTAGCATCCGATTTTACTTCTTGATCTTAAACTTAGTAAGTTCCTTGATTAGTTGATATACTTCATCATCTAGTGATCTTACATGATTTCATCCATGAAATCATTCCATTTGTTTAGATCTTCAAGCATTCTTCAAAACACCAAGAAACACACTAGTGTTCTTGTACCTTAAACACCCATTCAAGCTTCTATCTTGTAAGTACACTTGTCCTAGCTTGTTATGTACTTGAATGAACTTGTTTAAACTTAGAAAACACCAAGAAAACATAATATCAAAGGTGTTTATGGCCAAGGCATGCTCTTGGGCAGTAAACCCTTATAAGTGGGGCGAAGTGCACCCTAGTCCCTTCCTTGGCCTTGGATACTAGTCTAGATCACTTCCTTGAAGTGTTTAGGACCTTAAACATCAAAGAAACCAAGTCCACATAGATTTTACGGCCGTAAACTCATAAGGAAATGGTCCTTAGGCCGTAAACTCTATAAAGAGGTGATATTGTGCCCCTAATGCTTCCTAAGGCTTGGACTTGATCAATGGATGCTCAATCTTGACTTATAAGACCTCAAAAAAACCAATGGCACTTAGTACCATGAGTTTACGGCCTTAAACTCATGCGGGAAATGACCTTAGGCCGTAAACTCCATAAGGAGTGGTCCTTGGGCCATAAACTCCAATGACATGCTATGCACCCTTTAGATGCAACCCTTTGGTACCTATAGCACTTGAATCAAAGTGTTTTCATATCCTAGGGTGTCTTAACTTAGTTAATTAGTTGTTAAATGACTAATTGGATACATATATATATATATATATATATATATATATATATATATATATATATATATGTTATTATATGTATATAGGATCATTGTGTGTGTTCAAGTCTTCACTTGAAACCTAACACCTTGTCCAACACTTCCATACAATCCATTCACTACAGGTGAGTTTATACCCCTTAACCAACCTTTTAAATGCTTTTGCATGCTTTTAAATGCTTTTATGAGGGAAATACAGGTTAAATATAATGGTTATTCTATCAATCACATGTGGTTTATAACTATCAAACATATGAAATTGCTATGCTTTCAAACTATCTTATCAATCAAACTACTTTGAAATCATTTTATAAACTGACATCTAGTCATGATTATTTATTGTTTCAAAACCTTTAAATGTATTACAAAAACCTCTTTTCCACTTATGTATCTTAAAAACCATATTTATACACTTATATATATATATATATATATATATATATATATATATATATATATATATATATATATATATGTATTGATAAGATAGCTGTGACTTCAGCTCCAACACGTTGTGTAGCAAAAGTGTATAAACATACAAGAACACTTCAAACTACATTACTAGTAAACTATAATAGGTATAGTTTAGGAGATACTACTTGCTATTCCTATTACAATTGGAACACACAAGAGTCAGTTCATTCATGAGTCCATGCAAATATACCACATACTATATGAAGAGATACTATTACATAGTATATGAGACTGACCATTCCACACCTGACTGTTAGCTACAGTGGGAAACTGCACATCGACGGATGTCTACGGTTGTACTATTCGACGAGTTACCACGTCGTGTTTATCCTATGAGAAAAGGATACGTTTTCAATGATTATATAATATTCCCTTTTACTTTTATCTTGTGACACATTCACATAAACGATGAGGTAGACTATATTTTAAAAATCATAGTTGTATATGGGGAAAAACCTTCATTCATACGAAGAAGCAAACCTCCAAAATTGTCGGGTCTTGGTATGTCACACCCCCAAACCAAGGATGGCGGAAACGTCCGGTGGTGGAGGACTTCACGTAGAGTATCACAACAACGAATATAATTGTGCTCAAAGTAAATACAACCATCACAAATATAATTGAAAAGGTTACATCAAAGTATATGTTTACATGATTCACATCAATTACATTATGATACAAAATGAACTGTTTGACGAATTATCATCCCATCCTCAAAACGTTGTTGATTTCCTGTTTCACTGAATTCCTAAGAATACAAGTAGTTTTGAAAAAGAAGTGTCAACACAAAGGTTGGTGATTTCATAAGAGATTTCATTAAAGAAGTAAACAATTTTCCTTGTAAAAGCGTTAGAATATGTATCCAGAAAATCCGATATTTTCTTTAAAATATGTGTAATGTAGTCTTATAACCGAAGACCAAAATGTATAAGTAACCTCTCTTACTGATAGAAAATGATATGTGTTTAAATCGACATAAACGCGCTTGAATTAAATGAAATCCCCGTAAACTCTTATGTTTGTTAATACTTTATGTATATGTAGTCCTAAATCCCAGGACCGAGAAATAACAAGTATTGGCCATACTTAAAGATATAAATGTGGTTTCAAATGATGCGTAGTCATAAATACCAAAACCGAAAGTGTACAGTAATATCTGTACTTATTGACCTAAAAAGTGATTTTAAATCGACATAAAACCCATTTAGGTTTCATAAAAATCCCGTAAACTTTATGTATTGTTATCTCCCTATATGAGTCACTATAATCATACTATGACTGAATGAGCCTGCCACGACGTTTCTCAGACGTCGTGAAACTGAAATGACATTTGTCACCCGTAGACCTCCAGGTCCCACTGTAGCTAGCAGCAAGGTGTGGGGTGTCAAACCCAATATAGATCTATACACAACTATCATGTTCTCCCTCCAGGAGACTCTGATTATAACTACCAGGAATTAGATCCCACACTCGGACTTAGGGAAAGAGATTGTCTCACAATTTTGGGTTAACAAGTTTACGTGTGGTGTGCTTGAGAGTGAAACCTTTTTTTATGAATGTACCCTTTTTGTACGAGTGTGTTATGTGATGAATCATAAACTATACCTATTATAGTTTATCGAAAACGTTCGTAATATATAAGAACTCTTTTATGAAAATGCATTAGTGTTATGAATCCATTAAACTATGCTTATTATAGCTTAATATTCGTGTTCTAAATGAATAAATAATCTTATCATGAATGACTAAGTTTCATTTTATGATGATAAACTAACAAGTAAACACATTCAATATTTAGAACATATTGTTATACACTTTGCTCAGCATAATACAAAGTGTTATGAAATTTATATGTTGTTAACTAACTTTAACCTTTCTGCGCTGTTTTAGAAAAGTCATAGAAAAATCATAAGAACTCAAAAACTAAATCCGTCAATTCTGAGAGTTCCCAAAATGTGTCTAGTTTACTCATACTTTTTATCATGATTTTTAATGACCTAAAACTTGGGTGAAAAAGTCCATAATCACAGACTGGTCTGGATTGGTGTTTGAAATGATACGCAGTTTTGTAAAAATCACCATAAATTGTAGAAAAATCATATGGGGATGTGCAAGTAGTCATTTTAAAGCTAAGAAGTTAAGATACTTGAAACTTGTACAGTTTTGAAACACAAAATGTTTAAGTTGCCCAAAACAGTCCGTGAATGGAGTTGAACTTTTCTGATGAAGGCTGTTAGAAAAGTTTAGTTATGTTCTTGGTGTTTTAACTTGTATTCCCCCCCCCCTGCTGAAAACTTGAGAAAACATGAAAATGTAGGGGTATGAACTCACCTTGAGTGATTTTAGTGGATGAATGTTGGATTAGGGAAGTGTTCAACTCCAGAACACTTGAAGATGCCTTGAAGATTTTCGAGAATCTAACACCAAAATGATGTAATTTGTGTAAGCAATCTATGATTGGAGTAGAAGGAAGTGAAATAATCATAGAGAGGATAAATTATACTTACCAAGAGTGTTAGAAAGCTTGATAATCAACTTTGAATCTTGAATTTGATAGAGAAAGTTTGAGAGAAAATTGGAGTTGGATCCTTGGTGAAATGAGAGCAAATGAGAGAAGTGAGGAGAAAGGATGGATGTTCCATCTCTTAGAACGTGGGAAATGGCTGAAAATAATGAGAAAGGACTTATGAAGTAACTAGGGATGGGCTGATGGTGAATAGTGACATGGAGTGGGTATGAGAGTGGTTGCTTGTGTCATAAGGTAAAGGAAATTCAACACTCCACCTTAATTATTCATCCACTAGATTTTATTATTTAAATAAGGATTTTCATGAAAATATGATTTAATTATGAATATTTAGGGTTTATTATGTTGAAATACAAGTTTGAGTGAAAATCCCGCGTTAAAATCTCGAGAAACGAGCTTAAAACGCTAAAAATATCAAAAATGGGTGAAAAGTGTCGCATTTCCGAGGTCTGGCCGAGGTCTCGGCATCTGATGCTTGGAACCGAGACTAGAAGTGAAGACCGAAAGGTGGAGAGAAGAGACCGAGAGTGCGAAGAAGAAGGAACCGAGAGGAGAGACTCAGTCTCGCGAGTTTCGGCCCGAGAGGCTTCGCTTCCGAGTTTCGGCCCGAGAGGCTTCTCTTCTCAGTTTTGGCCGAGAGGCTTCTCTTCCCAGGTTCGGTCCGAGAGGTTTCTCTTCTCAGATTCGGCTACTGAGTCTCGGCTGCTTAGGGTTTCGGTCCTAAGAGGGGTTTCGGTCCCTAAGAGGGGTTTCTGGCCCTTAAGCCTATTTTACTCGATTTTACCCTGTTTCAAGCTGTTTTTGACTCGGTTAAGGGTCGGAATGACCCGAATGACTCCAAAAAGTTACGGAAACTTTTGAGAGAGATTTGGGAGAGATTTCACATTCTTGGAGAGATTTCTCATACAAAGAGAGATTTGGGAGAGATTTCACATTCTTGGAGAGATTTCTCATACACAGAGAGATTTGGGAGAGATTTCACATTCTTGGAGAGATTTCTCATACAGAGAGAGATTTGGGAGAGATTTCACATTCTTGGAGAGATTTCTCATACAAAGAGAGTTTTGGGAGAGATTTCACATACTTAGAGAGATTTGGGAGAGATTTGACATACGTGGAGAGATTTCTCATACAAAGAGAGTTTTGGGAGAGATTTCACATATTTAGAGAGATTTGGGAGAGATTTGACATTCTTGGAGAGATTCCTCATACAGAGAGAGATTTGGGAGAGATTCTAAATAGAGAGAGATAGAGTGAATACGATTGAGAGAGGTTTCGTGTGTGGCATTTGTGAGTGTCCGGCTTCGCCACACAAGGTCTATGAACCCTGTTAAGTATTTTTTTAAGGATCTTACACACTTCCAATGAGTATGCAACATTGTTTTATCGGTTTGGCTCGCCACGTACCACAGTTTTAGGTTAAGGAGATCTAGATGTTCGCACTTTTTTATTTATGATCTCTCATTAGAATAGCGAGTTGTTTAGTATTTACCTAACATAAACTCTAGTACCCACGGGAAAAATGAGTCGAACGGTTTGACTTTTTGACTTCGGTTGACTTTAACTTGACCGGAAATTGACGGTTGTCACATCATCCCCCCGTTAGAGGGAATTTCGTCCCGAAATTTGAATTTAGGCAAGGAGTAGGCATGAATAGTTGAACCATAAGGTGGGGATACTTCCTAATCGACTGATTCTCGCACTCCCAAGTGACTCCAGGTCCTTGGTTAGTATTCCAGTGAACTTTCACTAATGGGAAGCGGCGTTGTTTCATCCGCTTGACCTCGGTCCATGGTCACTACGATTCTTCCAAGAAGATGAGGCTCTTGTGGAACTCGATCTCGTCGAGGGGAATTGCAAGAGTCTCGTCGGATAGCTACTTTTGTGAGATTGGGATGTGTCGGGTAAAGTGTAATTTATCAAGCTCGTGGGAGTAGATTGAAGTAGCGAGTTACAGGGCTGATTCTGACAAGAATCTCGAAAGGCATAAATATCTGGGGTATTGGATTTCCATGCTTTCCGAAGCGTACTAAGCCTTCCCAGAGTGAGGCTTCTAGAGGAATTTGGTTTCTTAATCTGGAGTTCTAAAGGTTTCTCCCTCTTGCTTCTCTTCCCGGTCAAGGGTTGCTCCCTTCAGGGTCAAAGTTGGGAGGGAGTTCCGTATTTTACGAGAAGTTCCAAAGGAACTAAGACGGTAGGTCAGCGAGACCCAGAATTTTGGCGTATTCCTGCTAACGTCTTTGGTGCTGACTGTTTCTCAATGGTTTTGACCAATTGAAAGGGTCCTTATGAGTTTCCACCTTGATAATGATGTGTCTTAGGAATTGGACTCCTCAATTCCAAAACTCGTATCTAGAGAACTTCGGGTAATGCTTCTCTGATCGTATTGCTTCCGTGGTTTGTTGTAGTTTCTCTCCTTGATTTCCTTCTTACTACGAGGGTAAATAAGCAAGTCATTTATAATGACAATAACGAACTAATCCTAGTAAGAATGGCATATCCTATTTATTACGTTCATGAATTCTACGAGTGGGTTGGTCCTATCCGAGGGGTATCACTATGAACTTTCAGCATCCGCATCAAAATTGGAGGATTGTCCTCGGACATCCTTCTTCAATACTCGCGAATGGTGATATTCAGATCTCAGGTCCAATTCCTGAAGGGTACCTCATTCCTTGCGGTTGGTCGACCTATTCGTCTATGCGAGGTAGATAGTAAAGGTTTCTACTGGAGATATTGTCGGGGCCTCTGAAGTCGATGGAATTATGAGCAATTTGCCTTTCTATTTGAAGAATAAGACTAGAGCTTTCCAAGGTGAGAAGCTTGGTTCTTCAATTTCATTGTTGAGTAGTTCGACAGGTTTGACCTGACAGTTGTTGTAGCTCGGTAGGAAGCATGTGGGTTTGGTTTACGTGACTAGGCCTTTTCGGATGGTAGGACATTCACTCATCCTCCTGAGCAACCTTGGCCCAAAGTTCATGGCAGGACTCGCACCTGGTTGTATCCGTCCCAAGCTTCCGTGCTTGAACCTTGTCTGTTGTATGCATGACATTCCCGAAAGGTCTCCTGTAAATACTTGTGATAAGGTTTCGGGAAGTATAACACTCCTCTGGTGTGTGTTTTGGAGTTTCATAGCGAGAGATGACCCAAAGGTCTGTGCTGGATGTTTATGAGAGACGAAGGTTTCGATATTCGGGGGGTTAGGCGAAGGGTCCTTTTGTAGTCGTTAAATCGGGAAGATGAGGGCTATATCAATCAAAATTGGATAACGACATCAATATCTTTTTAGATAACATGAGATAAGTTGTATTCGTAAGAAGAGATCACTAGAGTGATAGAGTGTCTTGTATTTCTTTTCCGTGTGTTCCGCTTTGTTTGATGTCATGATTACTGTAGATGATTCATACCACAGTGTCTAGCACTGGTAGTGGGTGTGTTTCCATAGCCAGTAATGATACTTGATATCATGATCCCTGATAGGTATCCTTACGATCGAGCGGTATATGAACGTCGTATATAAGTTGATGTTGGTGAAATCGTCGAGTGGGTAGCCCCACTCAATTCCTACTACTAGACATGGAATAGGAGTCCTGATGGAATTATTTGTTTCAAGACTTCACTATTTCGATTATAATTAACCCCGATGTATGTACGAAGTCATCACATCTTATAGGTAATAATCCTAAGCTCATATATGAATGTCTTTGGTTTGATTTGTATGAGAGAGAGTATTTTAACTACTTTTTTAGAAAGACGGTTACTTAGTAAGCGTACCAAATTCATTAAAAACATATAGTGCTTAAACGTTCTTGTCATTGGAAACATTACAAAAGTCTTAACATGGTTCCCCTGCTGCTCATGTTGGTGTGTTCATCACACTCCTCCTGCTCCTTCGTTATTCTTCTCAGTTGGACATTCTATCTTGAAGTGTCCCGTTTCACCGCATAAGTAGCATACTAGGTCTACCTTGGTACAGGTGATTGAAGGGAGGTGTTGGGTCGGGGCCTTACAGAAACGGACGGTATGCCCTTTCCTGTTGCAGTTTTTATAATGCATCTCCCAGCAAGCCCCATAGTGATGAAAGCCACATTGGTTGCACTGTGGGAGTGATCCCTCATATGGTCTGGCCGGCATTTGGGTGGCAGACCCCGTTGCTAGTGTCGAGGCATGTGTCGTGAATGTTGTTGTAATGGTAGGGGTGGCCATAGGTTGTTGTCTTTTAGTGGATCTTTGAGATTGGTGGCGCTCTTTCATGTTCCAAAACTTTCTCTTCTTGTTCGTAGGTTTGTGGCCTAAGGTATTTTCGTTGGTAGACACCCATTGGTGTTCCTGATTGTTACCACAATTTTTATTGTTAGTACCGCTTCCACCCCTACTAACATTGTTAGCATTGAATTGCGCCATGACGGCTATCACAGCTGCCATGACTGCAGCCTGGAAAGTAGCAGCGTCTATTTGCAGTGTTGGCGCCTTGCTAGTTGGTTGGTTGTCTCTAAGTGAAGACATAGCTCTGTTTCATGATGAAAAACGACTTCGTTAGTGGAAATGATTATCTTAAGTGCATCCTTACAATTTATATTTACGCACATAAATTTTTGCACATTACTGTACTATTCCTAGTGTTACCGCTAACGCTCCTGAGATGGAGTTATGGTAGTAGGTAGGAGTAGGTTTCATACAGGCATTAAGCTTTACTCATCTTAGAATCATGTTTGTCCGAACACACTTGGCTGAGGAATTTTGATGGGACCCGGTGTATTAGTGCCTGAACGTTCGCACTCCATAGGTTTATGAAGAAGAAACTTCTCAACAAAATGTTTAAAAGTGAGACGATAATGAGTTTTTAGAATGGCTATATGTCGCGAGTTTTCGAACTAAGTTTATCTTATATCGATGTGTAACGTAATTCGGTTGTTGAGGGTGTTCTGAAAACAATTTATAACGAGGTTCTTTATATGGTAAACTCATGTATTTTAGTAGTTCTGTATCCAAGTGAAACCTTATTCTTGACCCAAGCTAGGTCCTTATCATGACCTATTGAAGTATACTTAGTTATATAGTTAAGGCTAAATAGACCTTCGGGTCTGTTAGGTACATCCTATGCCCATCTTGTTAATATGACTTTAGTAATCATGGTTTCAGTGAAAATCTTGACCTCGATGCAGGTCTACCTCACATTTGTGCATGGGCGGGTTTTGATAGTAACTAGATTTCTCGATTAGTATGACCACTTAATTTGTAGTGTCGTGATTTTACCTACAATAGAGTAGCACCAGCGTATACTTATGAAGCTAATTTACCAGGTCTGGTGAGCGGTATGAACTCTACTTACGACGATCCATCCCTTGTGATGCCTAAGGCAAGGTCGATGCAATCTTGTAGCTTTGCCAATCAACGCTTGGCTGCAATCATCCTTTCTTTGAATGCTGTGTGTCTACCCTGTTACTCTCTTTCCTCTTCACGAGCGGCGATAAGGTCCTAAAAAGAGAGTTTGTCTTGGGAATAGTAGTCTAATTCTGAGTCACGGGTACCTGAGATGGTAGGGTCCGTAGTAGCGTGCAGTTTTCTGAACTCGGATTGTAGTCTTCCTGTATTAATCCCCGATGTTTGCGATCCATCGGGTCTTCTCCGGGATGGCTTTGTCAGTCGGTCCCCCGTGGTTGAGGTCATAGCACCCTCGTTGGTCTCCACATGGTGGTTGTTGTCATTGTTGTCGACATTCAACCCTCGATCACGATTGCCCAACGGGGCACAGGTTCGATATAGTCGAAACGGTTCGCGGAACCCTTGCTATGCATGGAGGATCGATTATCTCCGGTTCCGCTTCTGATTCTTCTCATAGCCATTCACCATTCCTCGAGTTCGGATTAGGAAAGTAAGGGTCATCCGGTAAGTAGGATCTTGCTATGTTGTACTTGCGAGAATAGGAGTGGAAGAGATAATTACTAGGCGTCTAACTCTATAATCAATTACTTATAGGGGTGATCCTTATCAGTTACTTCTATAATGTCATAGTGCTTACTAATTACATATATCAAGATACGATAGACCTTCGAATAAGTGATCCCACCCTAGGTCCACATCCAAACAAGGAAAAGGAAGTAAGGTAATGACCACAATTTCTAAGTCTATGATTTCTAAGTTATATATAACCTTAAAGTATCCACTTAGGGACTATAGACCTATTATTAAGGATCTATTTAGTTTTCAGATAAGTTATGATATTACAAAATACTCCTATAGTATTTTAAACTCATGTTCTATTCTAATGTTCTCATTGTGGTAGTGTTGGTAAGTTTTTAGACTTGTTGCCATATCATAACTATTCTTGGGCATGTGCTAATCACTCCTCGGACCAGCATAGTTGATCAGGCTATGCCACTCCCAAGACTGACCATACATCCCCGCGCTTACCTGTGATATTCAACAATCGTTACTTTTGTTTTGCTTTAAAATGACTCTGACCTCAATATGTATGCGTGCATGTATACTTTTAACAAGAAACTCTTTATTTCTAAAAGTATAATTGTTTTGAAATCTTTAAATCAGAGACCTTAGTCCCAATGTATTTATAGTTTGTATATCTTATGTGGTTCGATATACTGAGTTCACTATAAACAATGTTTTGATACTAATATGTCACACCCCCAAACCAAGGATCGAGGAAATGTCCGGGAGTGGAGGACATCATGTAGAGTATCACAACAACGAATATAATAGTGCTCAAAGTAAATACAACCATCACAAATATAATTGAAAAGGTTACATCAAAGTATATGTTTACATGATTCACATCAATTACATTATGATACAAAAATGAACTTGTTGACGAATTATCATCCCATCCTCAAAACGTTGTTGATTTCCTGTTTCACTGAATTCCTGAGAATACAAGTAGTTTTGAAAAAGAAGTGTCAACACAAAGGTTGGTGAGTTCATAAGAGATTTCGTTAGAGAAGTAAACCGTTTTCCTTGTAAAACCGTTAGAATATGTATCCAGAAAATCCGATATTTTCTTTAAAATCTGTGTAATGTAGTCTTATAACCGAAGACCAAAATGTATAAGTAACCTCTCTTACTGATAGAAAATGATATGTGTTTAAATCGACATAAACACGCTTGAATTAAATGAAATCCCCGTAAACTCTTATGTTTGTTAATGCTTTGTGTATATGTAGTCCTAAATCCTAGGACTGAGAAATAACAAGTATTGGCCATACTTAAAGATATAAATGTGGTTTCAAATGATGCGTAGTCATAAATACCAAAACCGAAAGTGTACAGTAATATCTGTACTTATTGACCTAAAAAGTGATTTTAAATCTACATAAAACCCATTTAGGTTTTATAAAAATCCCGAAACTTTATGTACTGTTATCTCCCTATGTGAGTCGCTATAATCATACTATGACTGAATGAACCTGCCACGACGTTTCTCAGGCGTCGTGAAACTGAAATGACATTTGTCACCCGTAGACCTCCAGGTCCCACTGTAGCTAGCAGCAAGGTGTGGGGTGTCAAACCCAATATAGATCTATACACAACTATCATGTTCTCCCTCCAGGAGACTCTGATTATAACTACCAGGAATTAGATCCCGCACTCGGACGTACGTAAAGAGATTGTCTCAGCATTTTGGGTTAACAAGTTTACGTGTAATGTGCTTGAGTGTGAAACCTTTTTGTATGAATGTACCCTTTTTGTACGAGTGTGTTATGTGATGAATCATAAACTATACCTATTATAGTTTATCGAAAACGTTCGTAATATATAAGAACTCTTTTATGAAAATGCATTAGTGTTATGAATCCATTAAACTATGCTTATTATAGCTTAATATTCGTGTTCTAAATGAATAAATAATCTTATCATGAATGACTAAGTTTCATTTTATGATGATAAACTAACAAGTAAACACATTCAATATTTAGAACTTATTGTTATACACTTTGCTCAGCATAATACAAAGTGTTATGAAATTTATATGCTGTTAACTAACTTTAACCTTTCTGTGCTGTTTTAGAAAAGTCATAGAAAAATCATAAGAACTCGAAAACTAAATCCGTAACTTCTGAGAGTTCTCAAAATGTGTCTAGTTTACCCATACTTTTTATCATGATTTTTAATGACCTAAAACTTGGGTGAAAAAGTCCATAATAACAGACTGGTCCGGATTGGTGTTTGAAATGATAGGCAGTTTTGTAAAAATCACCATAAATTTTAGAAAAATCGTATGGAGATGTGCAAGTAGTCATTTTAAAGCTAAGAACTTGAACTACTTGCAACTTGTAACAGTTTTGAAAAAAAATGTTTAAGTTGCCCAAAACAGTCCGTGAATGGAGTTAAACTTTTCTGATGAAGGCTGTTAGAAAAGTTAAGTTATGTTCTTGGTGTTTTAACTTGTATCCCCCCCCCCCCCAACTGAAAACTTGAGAAAAAATGAAAATGTAGGGGTATGAACTCACCTTGAGTTATACTTACCAAGAGTGTGAGAAATCTTGATAATCAGCCTTGAATCTTGAATTTGATAGAGAAAGTTTGAGAGAAAAGTGGAGTTGGATCCATGGTGAAATGAGAGCAAATGAGAGAAGTGAGGAGAGAGGATGGATGTTCCATCTCTTAGAACGTGGGAAATGGCTGAAAATAATGAGAAAGGACTTATGAAGTAACTAGGGATGGGCTGATGGTGAATAGTGACATGGAGTGGGTATGGGAGTGGTTGCTTGTGTCATAAGGTAAAGCAAAGTCAACACTCCACCTTAATTATTCATCCATTAGATTTTATTATTTAAATAAGGATTTTCATGAAAATATAATTTAATTATGAATATTTAGGGTTTATTGTGTTAAAATACGAGTTTGGGTGAAAATCCCGCATTAAAATCTCGAGAAACGAGCTTAAAACGCTAAAAATATCAAAAATGGGTGAAAGGTGTCGCATTTCTGAAGTCTGGCCGAGGTCTCGGCCTCTGATGCTTGGAACCGAGACTA
This sequence comes from Lactuca saligna, assembly GCF_052625555.1. Classification (NCBI taxonomy): domain Eukaryota; kingdom Viridiplantae; phylum Streptophyta; class Magnoliopsida; order Asterales; family Asteraceae; genus Lactuca; species Lactuca saligna. The sequence continues at coordinate 24,199,505 of NC_136420.1, forward strand.
GAAGTGAAGACCGAGAGGTGGAGTGAAAATACCGAGAGTGCGAAGAAGAAGGAACCGAGAGGAGAGACTCGGTCTCGCGAGTTTCGGCCCGAGAGGCTTCGCTTCCGAGTTTCGGCCCGAGAGGCTTCTCTTCTCAGTTTCGGCCCGAGAGGCTTCTCTTCCCAGGTTCGGTCCGAGAGGTTTCTCTTCTCAGATTCGGCTACTGAGTCTCAACTGCTTAGGGTTTCGGTCCTAAGAGGGGTTTCGGTCCCTAAGAGGACTTTCGGCCCTAAGAGGGGTTTCTGGCCCTTAAGCCTATTTTACTCGATTTTACCCTGTTTCAAGCTGTTTTTGACTCGGTTAAGGGTCGGAATGACCCGAATGACTCCAAAAAGTTAAGGAAACTTTTGAGAGAGATTTGGGAGAGATTTCACATTCTTGGAGAGATTTCTCATACAAAGAGAGATTTGGGAGAGATTTCACATTCTTGGAGAGATTTCTCATACACAGAGAGATTTGGGAGAGATTTCACATTCTTGGAGACATTTCTCATACAGAGAGAGATTTGGGAGAGATTTCACATTCTTGGAGAGATTTCTCATACAAAGAGAGTTTTGGGAGAGATTTCACATACTTAGAGAGATTTGGGAGAGATTTGACATACGTGGAGAGATTTCTCATACAAAGAGAGTTTTGGGAGAGATTTCACATATTTAGAGAGAATTGGGAGAGATTTGACATTCTTGGAGAGATTCCTCATACAGAGAGAGATTTGGGAGAGATTCTAAATAGAGAGAGATAGAGTGAATACGATTGAGAGAGGTTTTGTGTGTGGCATTTGTGAGTGTCCGGCTTCGCCACACAAGGTCTGTAAACCCTGTTAAGTATTTTTTTAAGGATCTTACACACTTCCAATGAGTATGCAACATTGTTTTATCGGTTTGGCTCGCCACGTACCACAGTTTTAGGTTAAGGAGATCTAGATGTTCGCACTTTTTTTTATTTATGATCTCTCATTAGAATAGCGAGTTGTTTAGTATTTACCTAACATAAACTCTAGTACCCACGGGCAAAATGAGTCGAACGGTTTGACTTTTTGACTTCGGTTGACTTTGACTTGACTGGAAATTGACGGTTGTCACATGGTAGAAGACTACATTTTATACTAGTACGAAATATGGGATTTTCTAGGGTTTTCATACTTATACAAATTTTTTCATCAAACATTTACAAGTCTTTTATTTACAGTTTTACAAATCAAAGACACTAAAATACTTATAATTCACCAGCTTAAATGCTGATCTACGCTTTCAAAATAACTTGTATTATCAGGTCATTAGTAGACAGGTACCGGTGATAGGTTTTGAGAAGACAGAGCACAGACAAGACTCGTCTTTTATTTTGATCATTCATTTTGGTGTCTATTACATTACAAAGAACATATATGTATTAAAACTTTATTATTAATGCAATGTAGGATGTTGTTGCTTGTTTACTACTTTGCATTGTTATGGTACTTTACATGACGTCCTCCGCCCCAGAACGTTTCCGCCGTTCTTGGTTTTGGGGTGTGACAGATTGGTATCTGTGACAACTCGATATTTCGAGGCAATATAATGGAACGCAAGTCAAATTTAGGTCAAAATTTAACTTTCCAAAAATCTTATTTGGGTTAAATAAAGTAGTAGGAATCGTGTCAAGGTTTTCATACATATAAAGAACCCTAAAATCCGAGTTATAACGAAGAAGTTATGGCCAATCGAAGATTCTCGGCAAAACCGGCAATACTAATAAATGTAAAACGTGAAGTTTCAATACAATAGTATTTGGCCTTAGGTATCTAAATGAAAGTTTTAGATATCATCAAACCGTAAACGTACATAAAAAGAACGTCCAAATCTGACTTCGTATGAAGAAGTGGTGATTTTTCTAAGTTACAAATATATCAGTAGACAGCTAAAAACTCGAAATAGAGATCGAGAGACTTTTAGCCGACACAATCTAAATGAGAATCGAAGGGCTCAACAATACTAGCGCAACGGTAAAAAGTCTGACGAAAACGGACGTCGGATGAAGAAGTTATGGAACTTTAACGGACTTTTCTTGTCCCGACCTATTAAAAATACAATATTAAAAATAAAATCAAAACTAGCCGACGGAGTCTAAACGAAAGTTGTAGATCATAGTCTCACCTTCGCGTGGATATAAAGAACGTCGAAAACGGAGTTCGTATGAGAAAGATATGAATTTTTGAAGTTTGTTAATTAATTTAAATATAAATTAAATTAAATCCTGGTATTATCCGAAGGAGGAGTCACCGGTCCGATCCCTCGTACGCCCAGCGTACTCGGATGCTAGGCTCCGGTTCGTCCACGTCGCTCCAATGCTTCGACCGAGGATGCGCTCATGCATGACGCATGAGTACGCAGCGCGTACTCTAGTACGCCCCGCGTAACGCAACCCCCTCAGACCCCTATAAATAGCATGCGAGGGTGCCGGCCAAAATTGCTAATTTCCTTCCTTTCTCGCGCCGAAGCTCTGCGTTTCAACCATCGGAATCATCCCAAAGGCCCGGCTTTCATATCCAAGGTGGGAAGAAAGTTTTACACTCCCGAGACTCCCGAGAATTTCCCGAGAATATCAAGAGATCCGCTTTCTCGAGTAGAAATTCTGCTCGGTTTTCGTCACGCATTCTTCAATCAATCAGGTGAGTTCATACCCCTATAATCCACACTTTTAAATGTTTTATGAATATTTTTATATGCTCTTAAGGGGGGGAATACAAGTAAAACACACGATGATTATCGTATGTTATATAAAGTTTCGTTTTATACTTTTATCAACGGAATCATATGTGATTTATAATCATTATAAAGAAACTTTCGTGTGCAAAATGCATCACGATAATATCATATCTTTCGGAAATTGAAAAGTGTTGTTATTTATATATAAATCAAACACTCCGCTTATACTGTATGTATATGTGTCCACCTTTGGTACTACAAACATACGATTATTTTAGTACTACAAACATACGATTATTTTGGTACGAAAAACATCAATATTTTGGGATACTTCTTGTTAATAAATCAATCATATGTGATTTATAACTAGTATACAAATAGGTTCACTACAAGTTCAACAGTTTCACTAAACATATTACTTCAAATGACTTTCTTAAACGTTTTTACATGATTAAAGCTCATTATCAAACTGTCTTACATACTGTAAGCTTCCTTTCAAAATCGGTTACAAAGGTGTTTTCAAACAATGGTTTTACGTGTACTTAAACTGTCTTATCAAACAAAATACTTTCAATCATTTTATAAACTCACATCAAGTCACAAACCTTTATTAGACTTTTCAACGGTTTTACAAAACTTCTTTATGCTTTTATATTATAAATTGCATGCCTCTATATGTATAGTTATATAAGAAATGTTTAAAAGACTTAGAAAGGCTATCCACCCTATTTCCTTTTCGCGCCTTGAGATGTGGTCTGGTGGGATATTGGGTATTCGTCCGAAAGTCGTTTAAATATTAGTTATATATCATGTATACATATATGGTCATAAATGTCCCCTCAGTAATTTAGTCCCGATACAAATAGATATCAATGGTGTATAAACCTACTTGGTCACTCATCAATTACATTCTAGTAAACTATTATAGGAATAGTTTAGAGTAAACAAAACATTTTCACTACTACAAGAAATTACACCAGAGTCAGTTCATTCATGAGTCCAGACTACATGTTATATGAAGGAATACTCTTACTTGAATACTTATACATGAATACTTATACATGAATACTTTTACATAGACATTATATGGCAATTTAATATTACATGTTATATGTCTAGATATGGTTATATTGTTCGCCTTTCTATCTTTACCTTGTGATTCAATCACATCATCGACGAGGTAGACTGGGACTTTATCTCCTAGTACCACATCATACTTTGAGGGACTAACCATTCCGACAACCACTGCTAGCTACAGAGGTAAATGAACAATCTACGGATGTTCTAGGTTGATACCATCGTGGGTATACATAAGGGACTAACTATTCCTACACCCGGCTGTTAGCAACAGAGGCAAATGAGCAGTCTACGGATGTTCTAAGTTGATACCATTTCAGGTATACTTAAGGGGCTACTAATAAGAGTTAAACAAGGAAAAACCATCACATTTTCAAGAGATACGTACTGTCAAAACAGTCAGGTCTAGGTAAAAGACTACTTTCAAAACATTCGAGTCTTGGTAGAAGACTACTTTTATACTAGTAGGAAATATGGGATTTTCTAGAACTTTTCATACTTATACTAAATGTTTCATCATTCATTTCCCAGTCTTTCATATCAACTAATCAAAGTAATGACATTAAATACTTATGAACTCACCAGCTTAAATGCTGATCTACTCTTTCAAAATAACTTGTATTCTCAGGTTACAAATAAACAGGTGCCGATACAAGGTTTAGAGAAGATGGAGCACTCAAGACTCGTCTTTTATTTTGATAAGTTATTATCATATCTTGTACAATGAAAGAAAACACTTGTAATTAAAATTATACTATTGATGCAATGGATGATGTTGTTGCTTGTTTACTACTTTACATTTGTTGTGATGCATACATGACGTCTTCCGCCCCAGAACGTTTCCGCCGTTCGTGGTTTTGGGGTGTGACAGATTGGTATCAGAGCTTTGTTTATAGTGAATTGAGTATGTCAACCCATAAAAGATATACTAACTATAAATACAACGGGATTAAAAATACTCTGATTTAGAGTTTATACTTTAAATAATAAAATATTTAAGTAAGTATACGTGCCTGCATTCATACTAAAACCAGTGTCACTAGGACAGTACAAAAGAATTACGATTGTTGGGCAACACAAGTGGGCTTAGAGACATATGGTCAAAACTGGGAAGATATAGCCTGATCACCTATATTATCCGAGGGTTGACTAGCATGTGCCTAAGTTTAAGTGTGTAGTCGCAACAATGCTAAAATCTTACCAACCCTACCACAATGAGAACAATAGAACATAACATAAAAATTAAAATACTATAGGAGTATTTGGTGTTACTATAAGTACTTTATACTTGAGAATTAAAACGGGATCCTCATTACTAAGTTGATAGTTGCTAAATGGATACACTAAGGCTACATGTAATTAGGTTGTTATAGACTTAGAATCAGTGGTAATTTTGCCTTACCCCTATTCTATGTGAATTTGGAAATAAGGTCACTTATTCGAAGGTCTATCCTGTTTAGATTACACATAGCTGGTATGCACTTCACAAATAGTGATGTAACTAATGAGGGTTTTCTAAATAATTATCTAGATAGTTCGTCTAATAATTATCCACTTACCCTAAATTCTCGCATAGAAATCACAGTTGGACTCCATCCCCTTGACAACCAGTATCTTTCGAATAAAGTTATAGCTGGTTGGTTTGGAGAAGAACCATAGAACGATCATCCTATCCCCTTGGATGATCACCGTGATGAAGGCTTTTCTTACGATGCTAATTCCGAACTAGAGGTTGAGAAACTACCCCGAGCAACTTCCTTTCCAATTCCTAACCCTCGTCCGGCTCTTCATGGCCCGACGCCTGATTCGGTGGAATGCTTGGGAACATGGAGCCAATAACAAGATCAGCCCATGCCAGTTATTGGCGACCGAAACTTTTACGACCTGAGCAATGGGGGCTCAGCAGGTGGAACCTTGCCAATCATGGGCCGCAGAGTGGCCTAAAATGAGATTCAAGGCAGGTCAGCCCAACATCAGATTGCCGAAGTTGTCACCGATGCGAGAATGCATACCCTCCACACCATTCATCTAGAAGATGCTCACGAGAGATCAGAGAGAAACCATGAAACCCTACTGCAAGCAATGACTGAATCACGAGCCGAAGTCATAGGGCTCCGAGTACACCAGATGGTGTGCGAAAGACACCTACTTGACATGGAACGTCAATTGGTTGGACTAAAAATTCGCCCGAGGAATTACCGTCGCCAGTAGTAGACGCTTTACTTTATTTCCCTTATAAAAAGAGAAATCGTATTTTCTGTCTATGCCTGATGTCGCATTTTCTATGAAATTATCTGGTACCGTAACTACTTTAGTTAGGTCTTTATGCTGTCAGGAACTACCTCCTGTGGATATGATGTAAAACCTTTACAAGGTCATTTCCCTGAACCTTTACGCCGTAAATATCCAAGATATTGACAGCCGGCTAACTTTTGTGTCATTTCCTTCATTCAAGTACTCTTATCATACTCTCATTGGAGTCTATCTGAAACCTGCTTTAGTTAAGTCATTGGACCATAGCAAGTTAAATACGGAAACATTTCCAAGTCTCTTTCAGTGGTTGGATTTTGTTATTCACCAACCCACGATACCTCAACTTGTACAACAAACGTCTTGAGAACATTCTACGAACTTACCTCTATTCATTACTAGGACTGCATCATAGGGATGTAGGTCAAACCTTCGCGAACAAACTTTCATTATGTACTAGGACTGCATCATAGAGATGTAGGTCAAACTTTCGAGAACATCGTCGTACTCTTAACATGAACAATCTAAGTACATCAGGGTCAACCCTTTATACACACACTTCCATCCAGCACTAGGACTGCATCATAGGGATGTAGGTCAATCCTTCAAGAACATACTTCTATTATTTACATGAACGATCGAAGTACGTCTAGGTTCAACCATACTCGCTCATAAATTCATTTTTCTTTTCATATAACAGAATCATGTCGTCGAAGAAAAAGATCAACCCATCTACCAAACACCAACTCTTCAGATTGATGCAGCTACCTTTCAAGTTGCAGTCTCGGCTGCCGTGTCAGCTGTTCTGACCCTCCTCAACGCTAACAACGCGAATGTTAGCGGGATCGTTAACAATAATTCCAATCCAAGTAACAGTCAAGTACCTCAACAAGAAACAAACTACCACGACACCCCGAATCCCAAGTCCAATAATAGCAACCGAAAGTTCTGGGCTAAGTCTAAAGGAAAATCACCCCAAGGGATGAGCAAAAGACGACAACATGTGGCAACCTTCGCAGCCACGACATCTGTACATCCTACTACCATCTCTTCTGGTATCCCAATTGTCCCTACATCAGCTAGGCAGTATGCCGGAAACACTACCAGAACGGACATACTACAAATTGCTGTTGGACTCGGATCCAACACATTACTTCAACCACCAATGTCGAAATCTCTCGAATATGCCATCTATGTGGCGTAATAGGACACTTCAAGAGGGACTGTCCAACAGAGGAGAATGATGGTGAATCCGGAGGAGTGTGACCTCATTATGGAAAGAGACAACGAAGGACCCTACTATAGTATAGGTTCACTTCCAACCGTCAGTAATATCTATGTTTTTATAAACCAACTAGAACTAGTGCAACTAGAGTCTTACCTTTTGCGAGATCCTGTCTGTATAGGAATTCTCGTCCTGCGTATACTTGTCTTTTGTAGTATACCTTATTCGCAACAATAGTCTTATAGTAGTCTAAAGTGCTGTAACTCTGTTGATGGTTGCACGGTTGTGTTTTGTCTGTAAACATCTTACGTTCAAATCTAATGTCTTTAAGTTTCCTTATGATCCTAACATTATCATATGACTTGATTCAATTTGATCCTCACAAAAACAGCTTCATACGTACATCTCTTCCTCCGAAATTTTCTTTCTAGCAAAGCCGCCGTTCCAGAATACCAAAGTACTCATGCATAGAGCACTTATTGTTTCTCATCCTTTCCGAAGAAAAATTCAACAAACCGCCCCGAAGTACCACTCGTACAACACGTCAAGTTCAATCCAAAGACCCATACGGTTGATCTATTGTTGAAGAATGTATACATAAGGGTAGTATATAATCAAGGTTCTACAGGTTTAGAATTGATGATTCCACTCTAACTTCTTTTCCTCGTTGGGATGTGAGCTTAAAGAAGAATCATTTATTCGACTACCTTTTCAATCTTAATTATATACGACTCGTATACGCGAAACTGAAATTGATGAACCAGGTATGAGTTCTAAGATGAACTTCAAGATGGAGACTACTTAAGAAGACTACGAGTGATCATGCTGCCATGCGAGTAAACTTAGAAGCCCAATGCGTGCCCTTTCTGTCGATTGGGACAAGAAAGTCAGATAGAACAAAAGTACCTACCATTTTTCCTTAAGTCATGAGCAATCATACTTTAGTTTAGATCTTCACGTCACCTAATCAACCACAAGGTTTTGACTTCATAATCAGTATGAATTGGTTTTGTTCTTATACAAGAGGAAAGGTCACTGCCTATACCTCAAGACAACTTAAGACACAGGGAGTTAACTATACAACACATGATCTTGAGTCAGGAGCAATGATAATCGCTCTGAAGATCTGGAGGCACTACTTGTAGGGTACAAGGTGTACTAATTTCACAGTCCACAAAACATCCAACATACATTCGACCAAGAAGAGTTATAACACTAGTAAGGCAAACGAAAGAAACAAAGTCGTTCCCCGATAGTGAAATGTTCACTGGAAGGCCATGCGAGGATTTGAATTCACTTAGGAACAGAAAGATCAAATTAAACTTCAATCCGTAGCGTAGTATCAATTCTGCTTAAACTCTAATTTCGGGACGAAATTCCCTCTAACAGGGGGATGATGTGACAACTCGATATTTCGAGGCAATATAATGGAACGCAAGTCAAATTTAGGTCAAAATTTAACTTTCCAAAAATATTATTTTGGTTAAATAAAGTAGTAGGAATCGTGTCAAGGTTTTCATACATATAAAGAACCCTAAAATCCGAGTTATAACGAAGAAGTTATGGCCAATCGAAGATTCTCGGCAAAACCGGCAATACTGATAAATGTAAAACGCGAAGTTTCAATACAATAGTATTTGGCCTTAGGTATCTAAATGAAAGTTTTAGATATCATCAAACCGTAAACGTACATAAAAAGAACGTCCAAATCTGACTTCGTATGAGGAAGTGGTGATTTTTCTAAGTTACAAATATAGCAGTAGACAGCTAAAAACTCGAAATAGAGATCGAGAGACTTTTAGCCGACACAATCTAAACGAGAATCGAAGGGCTCAACAATACTAGCGCAACGGTAAAAAGTCTGACGAAAACGGACGTCGGATGAAGAAGTTATGGAACTTTAACGGACTTTTCCTGTCCCGACCTATTAAAAATATAATATTAAAAATAAATCAAAACTAGCCGACGGAGTCTAAACGAAAGTTGTAGATCATAGTCTCACCTTCGCGTGGATATAAAGAACGTCGAAAACGGAGTTCGTATGAGAAAGATATGAATTTTTGAAGTTTGTTAATTAATTTAAATATAAATTAAATTAAATCCTGGTATTATCCGAAGGAGGAGTCACCGGTCCGATCCCTCGTACGCCCAGCGTACTCGGATGCTAGGCTCCGGTTCGTCCACGTCGCTCCAATGCTTCGACCGAGGATGCGCTCATGCATGACGCATGAGTACGCAGCGCGTACTCTAGTACGCCCCGCGTAACGCAACCCCCTCAGACCCCTATAAATAGCATGCGAGGGTGCCGGCCAAAATTGCTAATTTCCTTCCTTTCTCGCGCCGAAGCTCTGCATTTCAACCATCGGAATCATCCCAAAGGCCCGGCTTTCATATCCAAGGTGGGAAGAAAGTTTTACACTCCCGAGACTCCCGAGAATATCGAGAGATCCGCTTTCTCGAGTAGAAATTCTGCTCGGTTTTCGTCACGCATTCTTCAATCAATCAGGTGAGTTCATACCCCTATAATCCACACTTTTAAATGTTTTATGAATATTTTTATATGATTTTAAGGGGGGAATACAAGTAAAACACACGATGATTATCGTATGTTATATAAAGTTTCGTTTTATACTTTTATCAACGGAATCATATGTGATTTATAATCATTATAAAGAAACTTTCGTGTGCAAAATGCATCATGATAATATCATATCTTTCGGAAATTGAAAAGTGTTGTTATTTATATATAAATCAAACACTCCGCTTATACTGTATGTATATGTGTCCACCTTTGGTACTACAAACATACGATTATTTTAGTACTACAAACATACGATTATTTTGGTACGAAAAACATCAATATTTTGGGATACTTCTTGTTAATAAATCAATCATATGTGATTTATAACTAGTATACAAATAGGTTCACTACAAGTTCAACAGTTTCACTAAACATATTACTTCAAATGACTTTCTTAAACGTTTTTACATGATTAAAGCTCATTATCAAACTGTCTTACATACTGTAAGCTTCCTTTCAAAATCGGTTACAAAGGTGTTTTCAAACAATGGTTTTACGTGTACTTAAACTGTCTTATCAAACAAAATACTTTCAATCATTTTATAAACTCACATCAAGTCACAAACCTTTATTAGACTTTTCAACAGTTTTACAAAACTTCTTTATGCTTTTATATTATAAATTGCATGCCTCTATATGTATAGTTATATAAGAAATGTTTAAAAGACTTAGAAAGGCTATCCACCCTATTTCCTTTTCGCGCCTTGAGATGTGGTCTGGTGGGATATTGGGTATTCGTCCAAAAGTCGTTTAAATATTAGTTATATATCATGTATACATATATGGTCATAAATGTCCCCTCAGTAATTTAGTTCCGATACAAATAGATATCAATGGTGTATAAACCTACTTGGTCACTCATCAATTACATTCTAGTAAACTATTATAGGAATAGTTTAGAGTAAACAAAACATTTTCACTACTACAAGAAATTACACCAGAGTCAGTTCATTCATGAGTCCAGACTACATGTTATATGAAGGAATACTCTTACTTGAATACTTATACATGAATACTTATACATGAATACTTATACATGAATACTTTTACATAGACATTATATGGCAATTTAATATTACATGTTATATGTCTAGATATGGTTATATTGTTCGCCTTTCTATCTTTACCTTGTGATTCAATCACATCATCGACGAGGTAGACTGGGACTTTATCTCCTAGTACCACATCATACTTTGAGGGACTAACCATTCCGACAACCACTGCTAGCTACAGAGGTAAATGAACAATCTACGGATGTTCTAGGTTGATACCATCGTGGGTATACATAAGGGACTAACTATTCCTACACCCGGCTGTTAGCAACAGAGGTAAATGAGCAGTCTACGGATGTTCTAAGTTGATACCATTTCAGTTATACTTAAGGGGCTACTAATAAGAGTTAAACAAGGAAAAACCATCACATTTTCAAGAGATACATACTGTCAAAACAGTCAGGTCTAGGTAAAAGACTACTTTCAAAACATTCGAGTCTTGGTAGAAGACTACTTTTATACTAGTAGGAAATATGGGATTTTCTAGAACTTTTCATACTTATACTAAATGTTTCATCATTCATTTCCCAGTCTTTCAGATCAACTAATCAAAGTAATGACATTAAATACTTATGAACTCACCAGCTTAAATGCTGATCTACTCTTTCAAAATAACTTGTATTCTCAGGTTACAAATAAACAGGTGTCGATACAAGGTTTAGAGAAGATGGAGCACTCAAGACTCGTCTTTTATTTTGATAAGTTATTATCATATCTTGTACAATGAAAGAAAACACTTGTAATTAAAATTATACTATTGATGCAATGGATGATGTTGTTGCTTGTTTACTACTTTACATTTGTTGTGATGCATACATGACGTCCTCCGCCCCAGAACGTTTCCGTCGTTCGTGGTTTTGGGGTGTGACAGTATCAAAGCATTGTTTATAGTGAATTGAGTATATCAACCCATAAAAGATATACTAACTATAAACACAATGGGATTAAAACACTCTGACCAAGAGTTTATACTTTTAAATAATAAAATATTTAACTAAGTATACATACGTGCATTCATACTAAAATCAGTGTCACTAGGACAGAACAAAAGTATTACGATTGTGGAATATCACAAATATGCTTGGGGATGTATGGTCAGTTCTAGGAGTGGCATAGCCTGATCAACTATGCTGATCCGAGAAGTGATTAGCATATGCCCAGGAATGGTTGTGGTATGACAATAAGTCTAAAAACTTACCAACACTACTACAATGAGAACTTTAGAACAAAACATAACTTAAAATACTATAGGAGTATTTCGTGTTACTATAATTATCTTAGTTAGTACGTCTCTTTAACTGATTCTTTTACCCCTACTTCTCGCGTAGATAACATGGATGGATTTCATATCCCTAGAGACCCGTACTTCCCAAATCAGGGTGATGCTGGATGGCTAGATGGAGATTTAGAAGATGACCATCCAATCCCTTTGGATGATCACCTTGCAGAAGGCTTTTCGGATGGTTCTGACTCTGAGCCAGAAGTCAACAACCTACCCCAAGAGGGTCAAGCTCCAAATCTCAACCCCGACCCACATTTCAAGGTCCCACACCCTTGTGGGCAACAAACTTGAATTGTTGGAGTGATGAACAGGGTCATCCATTACCCTTCAATGGAGGCTGAAGCTTTTATAGCCTTAGCAAAGGAGGCTCGACTGACCGAGTCCTGCCCATTGTTGTTCGCAGGATTGCTCGGAATGTCAAGCAAGGTCGAGCAGCTCTCAACCAAATCATGGAAATTGAAGCCAACTATGGTGTCAACACGGTCCGCATTCACCGTCTTGAAGAAGATACAGAAAGGACCAAGAGAACCAATGAGACTCTGCAGCAACAGCTAGCTGCTTCCAGAGCTGAAGTCATAGAACTTCGAGTTCGCCAGAGAGCTCATGAGCGACACCTTCAAGAAGTGGTTCGTCAACTGGCTGATCTGAGGGTTCGCCCGAGGAATTCCCATCGCCGTTAGAAGATGTCTAGTATATCTTTTCTTTTAACTCAAGGAATAGCTTCCTTACCTATGTTCTAAGTAGCACTTGTCTGTAAATTATTCCTGCTTTTCAAGTACTTTATTAGACTTCTAAGCCGCCAACATTTTCCCCTATAGCATGATATAAGACCATTAGTTAGGTTATTTTCCCGAACTTATTTACATTTTTTATACCAGTAATTTTGGCATATTATCTAATCTATTCAGAAATTCATGCTCTCATTTGATATTGAACTATGGTGACTTAGTTCACAAGACACTTTCAGTTTCTATACTATTGGATTCTTATCATTGTTTCTATCTTTTAAACCTTATGTTAAAAGATGCCTCCTTGCAGAAATTCAAGACGTAACAATAATAACAAAACACGGATACCACCGCCACCAAATCCTCAGTTCGACACTGCTATGTTCCAAGCGGCTGTCATGGCGGCAGTAGCGGCTGCCATGTCACACATCAATACTCCTATCCCTAGTGGATCAGGAATTGGTACACCTCTTTCTAACCATTCCGAGAGTCATGGGCACCCCAGAGAGTGCACCTACAAGGATTTTACGAATGCCAAACCCCGAATTTTCAATGGAACTGGAGGGATGATAATTTTAAGATAGTGGATAGAAAAGACAGAAGTAGTCTTTGAAATCTGCGCCTGCCCAGAGAAAAACAAGGTCAAGTTTGCTACTTGTACCTTTTCTGACAGGGCTTTAACTTGGTGGAATGGCCACGTTAAGTCACTAACTCTAATTGTGGCAAATTTGATAAGCTGGGAGAACTTGAAAGCCATGCTGATGAGAGACTATTGTCCTCGAGGGGAAATTCAAAAACTCGAGCAGGAACTCTAGGGTCTTAAGATGGTTGATCTGGCAACCATCTTTGCCCGGATATGGTTGCTCCTGAGAGCAAGAAAATAGAGCGATTTATTTGGGGAAAAGGCCTGTTACTTTTGACAGCGTTAAAGAACTGACACAATCTATTATCGATCACGGAAACTACCAGAACACAACAATTGCTTCACCCGATCAACAAAAGGGAAACAACAACAACATGAATAAAGGTTGGAACAAGAGGAAAGGAGGGTATTCACAAGAATCCTCAAAGAAACAACAGCTAGTTACAGTAAATGCTGCTATTGTACCTACTACTTTTCCTACTAATCCATTCCTAGCAAAGCCTTATGTGGGTAACCTTCCGAAGTACAACAAATGCAACTTCCACCACCACGGACCTTGCTGGGAAATGCAGTGCTCTAACTGCAACAGAAAGGGGCATACTGCCCTTTTCTGCAAGGCTCCCGCAAAGTCGAGCACTCAAGTTCCCAATGCTGGTGTGGGCCAAGCTTGCTACGGTTGTGGCAAGGTGGGTCACTTCAAAAGAAACTTCCCGAAGACAGCAAATACCGGTAGAGTGGGACGAGTTTTGGCTATGGGCCACGAGGAAGCCGTAGCTAATCCTACAATAGTGACTGGTACATTTCTCCTTGATAATTCATATGCATGCATACTATTCGATAGCGGAACGGAGAAAAGCTTCGTAAGCCAAAATTTTGTTCACTTGCTTAAACAAAAACCACGTACACTAGGGGAATCATTCACTGTAGAAATGGAAAATAGGAAAAAGGAAAGTACTAACTGCATATACGTAGGTTGTACTCTAACTCTAAATGGTCATTCTTTCCAAATAGACCTCATGCTGGTGTCAATTAAAAGTTTTGACGTCATAATCGGTATGGATTGGTTAAGTTGTCTTCGCGCTGACATCATGTGCTTTGAGAAAGCAGTTCGTCTTAACCTCCCTAACAACGAAACCCTAATTATCTACGGCGAAAAATCTAGTACGAACCTTCGCATCATTTCGAGTATTTAAGCTCAAAAGAGCTTACGAAAGGAAAATCATGCATTCCTTGCACACATCATAGATACGAGTCTAGAAGTAATGGAAATTAAGAACATTCCAGAAGTATGCGACTTTCTTGACATCTTTCCAGAAGAACTACTGGTGTTACCACCGTAACGCCAAGTCGAGTTCAGAATCGACTTAGTGCCAGGGGCTACGCCAGTAGTCAAATCTCCTTATCATCTGGCACCAACAGAGATGCAGGAACTTTCTTGTCAGCTTAATGAACTTCTCAAGAAGGGATTCATTAGGCCAAGCTTCTCACCATGAGGAGCACCGGTCTTGTTCGTCAAGAAGAAAGACGGATCGTTTCGTATGTGCATCGACTACAGGGAACTCAACAAGCTTACTGTTAAAAATTGTTATCCTCTACCCCTAATTGATGACTTATTTGATCAACTTCAAGGAGGAAATTACTTCTCGAAGATAGATTTACGATCTGGGTATCACGAATTGCGAGTTCTAGATGAAGATGTCCCCAAGACATCCTTCCGAACTCGTTGTGGACACTACAAGTTTGTACTGATGCTATTCGGATTAACCAACGCACCAGCTGTATTCATGGACCTGATGAATAGGGTGTGTCGTCCTTACTTGGATCAGTTTGTTATCGTCTTCATCGGTGACATTCTTATCTACTCCCGAAGTAAGGAGGAGCATAGTCAACACCTACAAAAAATTTTAGAAACATTACGATCGGAGAAGCTCTATGAACAGTTCTCCAAGTGTGAGTTTTGGATTCGAAGAGTCGAATTATTGGGCCACGTGGTTAGTGAATATGGAATACACATGGACCCTTCCAAAATTAAGGTTATTGAGAACTGGTCAGCACCGAAGACACCTACGAAAATTCGTAAATTTCTAGGTCTCGCTGGCTACTATTGCAGGTTCATACATAACTTCTCTAGTATCGCAAAACCACTTACCACACTGACCCAGAAAGGTGTGGCCTTTGACAGGGAAGAGAAACAAGAGAAGGCATTCCAAACGCTGAAATGAACCTTATGCACCGCACCAATATTATCCCTCCTAGAAGGAATAGAAAACTTCGTGGTCTATTGCGATGCATCCAACCAAGGGCTCGGATGTGTTCTGATGCAACGAGGTAAGGTCATTGTCTATGCCTCAAGACAACTGAAGACACATGAGGTCAATTACACCACACATGATCTTGAGTTAGGAGTAGTTGTTTTTGCTCTGAAGATCTGGAGACACTATCTGTATGGTATGAAAATCACTATCTTTATAGACCACAAAAGCCTCCAACACATCTTTGACCAGAAAGAGCTCAACATGAGACAACGATGGTGGGTCGAGCTACTCAATATCTACGAATGTGAAATTCCTTATCATCCTAGCAAGGCCAATGTAGTAGCTGATGCCCTAAGTCGGAAAGAATACTCTGGTCGTAGAGTCAAATCATTAACTATGACTATCCATTCACACTTATCCATAAAAATTAAGGAGGCTCGGCTCGACGCTTTGAAACCTGAAAATGTGGCAAGCGAATCCCTGAGAGGAATGGATAAGAACTTAGAAAGCAAGGGTGGCGGAGCGTTATATTTCATGACCGAATCTGGACACCAAAACACAGTGGCTTCAGAGACGTGGTCATGATCGAGGCGCACAACACTCGGTATTCCGTTCACTCGGGTTCAGATAAGATGTATATGGATCTTAAAAGGTTATATTGGTGGCCTAACATGAAAGCAGAGATTGCTACCTTCGTGAGTAAATGCCTTACTTGCGCAAAGGGTAAGGTCGAATACCAGAAACCATCAGGTTTACTTCAGCAACCAGAGATACCTGAATGGAAATGGGAGATGAATTACTATGGTCTTTATAACCAAGTTACCCAAGACAACGGGTGGACTTGATACCATTTGGGTCATCATCGACAGATTGACCTAATCCGCGCATTTCCTACCAATCAAAGAGACTGACAAAATGGAGAAACTAACAAGAACATACATTAGGGAGATTGTACGACTGTATGGTGTTCCCATATCCATTATCTCCGATAGAGATAGCAGATTCACTTCGACGTTCTTGCAGTTGCTATAAAGTTCCCTAGGAACGAGGTTGGACATGAGTACAGCCTACCATCCACAGACCGACAGGCAGAGTGAGAGGACTATCCAAACCATGGAATATATGCTGAGAGCCTATGTGATCTACTTTGGGAAGGCATGGGATACTCATTTACCCCTTGTCAAATTTTCATACAACAACAGTTACCACACGAGCATAAAGGTTGCTCCATTTGAAGCCCTCTATGGCTGAAAGTGCAGATCCCCTCTATGTTGGACTAAAGTGGGTGACACCCAGTTAGCTAGAGGACAAGTTCCTGACAGCACTCTCACAGGTCCGAAAATCATACGGGAAACGGAAGAGAAGATCGTTCAGATTCGTGAACGATTGAAATCCTCTAGAGACCATCAGAAAAGCTACCCAGACAAGCGAAGGAAACCTTTGGAATTCCGGTGGGAGACCAATTCCTTTTGAAAGTCTCACCCTGTAAGGGCTTGATACGCTTCGGTAAGCGTGGGAAGCTAAATCCAAGATATATAGGGCCTTTCGAGATTCTTGCTAGGATCGGCCATGTAGCTTACAAACTCAATCTACCACGTGAACTCAATAACGTACATTCTACTTTCCACGTATCAAACTTGAAAAATTGTCTATCCGACGAGACTCTTGTAATCCCACTCGATGAGATCGAGATCAACGAGAGGCTCAACTTCGTGAAAGAACCTGTAGAGATCATGGACCGAGAGGTCAAGCAAACGAAACAAAGTTGCAGCCTAATAGTGAAGGTTTGGTGGAACGCTAAGCGAGGACCGGAATTCACATGGGAGCGCGAGGATCAAATGAAATTGAAATATCCTCATCTATTCGCTTAGTAATTTGTAACTACTTTATTTACTTAAACTCTAATTTCGAGACGAAATTCCCTCTAACGGGGGGATAATGCAACAATCTAAAATTTCTTCTCTGTACAACCATTCACTTCAATAGAATTCAAAACTCTTTCTGCTAAGTTTCAAGCCTTTTGGAGTCAGTTTGAGTGTTCTAAAGCCTAGTATTGCAAGAGATAACTGGAGAGAGGATACTTTAGGGTAAAGTGTGCAACATTTAAGTTCCCAAAACTACAAAGGTTTGGAGTTTACGGCCCAAATGGTATAGGGTCCGTAAACCTTAAGGACTATATAAGTGACACTTAGTCATTTTTATCACTTTTTACCATTTTCAAACCAAGAAGCCATTCTCTCTCAAGTAGCATCCGATTTTCCTTCTTGATCTTCAACTTAGTAAGTGTTTACCTCCTTTATTATTTGATATACTTCATCATCTAGTGATCTTACATGATTTCATCCATGAAATCATTCCATTTGTTTAGATCTTCAAGCATTCTTCAAAACACCAAGAACACACACTAGTGTTCTTGGACCTTAAACACCCATTCAAGCTTCTATCTTGTAAGTACACTTGTCCTAGCTTGTTATGTACTTGGATGAACTTGTTTACACTTAGAAAACACCAAGAAAACATAATATCAAAGGTGTTTACAGCCAAGGCATGTTCTTGGGCTGTAAACCCTTATAAGTGAGGCAAAGTGCACCCTAGTTCCTTCCTTGGCTTGGATACTAGTCTAGATCACTTCGTTGAAGTGTTTAGGACCTTAAACATCAAAGAAACAAAGTCCACATAGATTTTACAGCCGTAAACTCATAAGGAAATGGTCCTTAGGCCGTAAACTCTATAAAGAGGTAATAGTGTGCCCCTAATGATTCCTAAGGCTTGGACTTGATCAATGGATGCTCAATCTTAACTTATAAGACCTCAAAACAACCAATGGAACTTAGTACCATGATTTTACAGCGGTAAACTCATGGGGGAAATGGCCTTAGGCCGTAAACTCCATAAGGAGTGGTCCTTGGGCCATAAACTCCAATGCCATGCCATGCACCCTTTAGATGCAACCCTTTGGTACCTATAGCACTTGAATCAAAGTGTTTTCATGTCCTAAGGTGTCTTAACTTAGTTAATTATTTGTTAAATGACTAATTGGATATGTATATATATGTTATTATATGTATATAGGATCATTGTGTGTGTTCAAGTCTTCACTTGACACCTAACACCTTGTCCAACTGTAACAGCCCAAAATTCCCAGGTATTTATTTTGAGTTATTTTGGTAATTTGTGAGTGGACTCCGCGAGTTGGAGCTCAGACTCGCCGAGTAGGATCGCGGATTTGGGCAAGGGTTCGCGTCCGGACTCGACGAGTCCAAGAGTGGACTCGGCGAGTCCACGCTGTGTGGTGAAGCCCTAATTTCTGGGGTTTGGGACCTATTTAAAGGGCCTTATGGCCGTCATTTGTGCTCACCCAACCCTCAGAGAGAAACCCTTGAGAGCTGGAACGTTTTGAGAGAGAAAGGAAGCCTTATTGACCTTGTGTGTGTGATCTAGCAAAGAAGGAGAAGGATCTAAGCAAGAGGAAGCAAAGGAGGTTGCTATTCAATGGATTTGAAGCTTAGAGCACCGATCTAGAGGTATGAATTCGATCCATCTTCTGTTTTGTGGAGTATAATGTGATTTAGGGTTTCTTATGGACATTTATGGAATGATTTGATGTCAAATAGTTCCCTTCTTGTGTTGAGACTCTGGATCTGGATCCATAGAGGTCCAGAGAGCCTCATTCTTTCAGCTTTATGTATAGCAATGGAGTTTATGGCCTTGAGTTATTGTAATTGAGACAAAAACATCATCTAGGGTCATATAGAGATTGTATGTGCATCAAGATAGTGACTTTATGTGCTAAATAAGCTTGGAGGGACTGGATCTATGGGTTAATGGATTGGATCTGACCTTATGAGCAAGTTTGAGTCATTTCATGGCACGGACTCGCCGAGTCCGAAGAACAGACTCGGCGAGTAGTATGAATGTTGCCCAATCATACAGTGTGTGGTCTTGCCGAGTTGGGAAGGGTTGACTCAGTGAGTCAGGGGGGAATCAGAGTGGACAGGTGGACTGAGTCAAGTTGGACTTGCCGAGTTGTTCTTGAGACTCGGTGAGTTGAGTCGTGGTGGCCCCACAACTCATGCCAGGTGGAACTCGTCGTGTTAGGGGAATACTCGACGTGTCAAGGGAGGATTTCAGGGAAATTAGTGTATATGCTCAGACTCGCCGAGTAGCTATATGCACTCGCCGAGTCCGGTCAAAGTTGACCGTTGACCGTTGACCAGGGTTGACTTTTATTGACTTGTTAAGGAGTAGCCAACCTTAGTTGGGAAAGTGTTAATCAGAGATGTATTGTGATTTAGGAGGACTATAGCTCGGGAGATCGAGCGCTAGTGATTTCAGGACGTACGACTTATCGAGATACGCAAGGTGAGTCTTCTCACTATACTTTACCTTGAGTAGGTAACCGGAGTTAAGTGACAGAATATCTGTATGCTATGTATGTTATGTGTTGTACTACATTATCTCTATGTGATTTACGTTGTGCATGTTTACAGAGTTAGAACCGGAAGGTTCACAGAGTTAGAACCTGAGGGTTCACAGAGTATGGGTGCACGGACCCACAGAGTTATAGCCTCAAGTGGCTAATATGTGTTATATGTGGTATTTTGGGGAACTCACTAAGCTTTGTGCTTACAGTGTTTTATGTTATTGTTTCAGGTACTAGTGACGACCGCGGGAAGGCGCCGGCTTGATCCGTACACACATGGAGTTTATGTATATTTGTGATCTTGGGAGTTGTATCTACTTGAATTGAATAAATAAATATGGTTGTTTTATGAATATTAAATTAAATATGTTTTATGAAAAATTGAAAATTTTGTTTTGAAATTCTTGGTGTTACAATTTGGTATCAGAGCCTTGGTTTGAGGGATTCGGGTACACCTTCGGGAGTATTTGAACTCAAACTGAGGATTTGGAAAATATTTTCAAAAGAAAAACTAAACTTTTCTAAGAGTAAAAGATTTTTAGAGAAATTCAAGGAAGAAACGTGTGTACGATCAGTCAGCGCCCGAACGGTGATTTCCCAAAGTACCCTTATATTATATGTTTATGATGTATTCTGTTGCTAGAGTAGGCTAGGTATTCTTATTAGGACTAGAGTGCCCTGATTTGTGATGCCTTAGCCTAGGGAGTTGTGAGCTGCTAGGAGATGCTTGAGAGCGAGTAGGTAGCAGCGAGGAGCTTATGAGAGATTTGTTAGAGAATGTTAGAGTACTTGGAATTTGGGATCCGAAGAGGAGGATTTGGGGTGTGTACTGAGACGGTGTGGACAATAGTATTGGGCCCGTACTACTGAAAGCACTGGGGCGATACACGGTCCAAGTAAGAATCTTTGGAATACCAAGAATCAAGGAGGGATGAGTTATCGAGTGTGAGTATGCTCGAGCGGATTCTAATTTATCGTATGTTGTATTTCAGAGGTTGATCATGGTGAGGACACGTCACATGCCAGAGAGTGTCGGGGTTAGCGATGAGGAGATCAGACAGATCATTCATGAGGAGGTGGCTGCGGTCATCAGGGCAGAGATACCAGAGATGTCCGGGTCTATTAAGACCGCGCTGATCGAGACATTCGACGAGCGTTATGCTGCTAGGCCGCAGGGTGGTGACGCGTTGCTGTTCCGGGAGTTCAGCAACACGAAACCACCAAAGTTTGATGGGACCCAGGACCCGGTGACGGCTATGAGATGGATTTCTGACATGGAGGGGTGTTTCTTCACTTGCTCATCTCCTGAGCATTTGAGAGTACGGTTCGCGCTGAACCAGCTTCGCTTGGGAGCGAAGGACTGGTGGAAGTTTGTCACAGCACACTTTTCGCCTGCTGAGCTTGCGGTAGTGACCTGGGAGAGGTTCACTGCCATGTTCCGAGATGAGTACGTTCCCCAGGTGGAGAGGGAGCGTTTAGCCCAGGAGTTTCTGACCCTCAAGCAGGGCATGGAGTCTGTTACAGTGATCACCAGGATGTTTCACAAGAGGTTGATGTTCTGCCCTGAGCACGTGTCTACTGAGTAGGCACGTATGAGTCGATACTTGAGTATTTTGAGACGGGACATACGGGAGTTCGTGGCGAACTCCTCATACCATACATTTGCTGAGCTTCAGGCAAATGCCCGGAAGAGGGAGATCGAGTTGGAGACACAGGCCAGGGAGGAGGCTGAGTCTCATGGGAGGGATCGGCGACCGGCACAGTTACAGCCGGCAGCCAAGCGGGCCAAGCCCGCTGATCCCAAATCAGGGAGCCAGAAGGGCTGCAATTGTGGAAAGTGCGGCAAGGGTCATGATGGGGTATGTAGAGCGGGATCTTGCTACAAATGTGGCAAGGAGGGGCATATGGCCAAGGACTGCCCCAAGGGGTTTGCAGTATGTTTTCACTGCAACCAGACCGGACACCGGAAGGCGGAGTGTCCGCAGTTGCGGGGATCTGCCCCTGCCGCCATCAGAGCCACCGGGAGTGGGCCAGTGAAGGCCGAGGCGCCGAGGGCACGTGGGAGAGCATTTCAGTTGACCACGGAGGAGGTCCGCGCAGCGCCCGATGTTGTGGCTGGTATGTATTCTTTCGTGTATTTATTATAATGTTGAAATATTATGCTTATATCATGTTATGCGTAGGTACTTTTCTTGTGAATTATGTACCTGCCTTGGTATTATTTGACTCGGGTGCGAGTCGATCCTTTGTATCTTTGGCTTTTAGTCAGCACATCAGTGTTAGTCGTGAGGCGCTAAGTCGGCCTCTGAGAGTTTCCATAGCTGACGAGAAGGCGATATATGCCACGGAGGTGATCCATGGGTGCGTACTCGAGATCTTCGGTGTTGAGTTCCCGATTGATTTGGTTCCTATTGCCATAGGGGATGTTTGTGTCATCATGGGCATTGATTGGCTGAGCAAGTTCGGTGCGGTTATCGACTGCGAGCGGCAGCTAGTGACCATACGAGACCCTAGTGGGGGAGTTCTTACAGTGTACGGCGAGGGTACCCGTTCTGGATCGGTATTTTGTTCGGCCGCAAGGTTGAGGCAGTGTTTACAGCAGGGTTGTAAGGGTTTTGTGGTGTATGTGTCGGATACGTGGGTTGATTCCAGGAGGCTGAGGTCGGTGGAGGAGGTTCCTATAGTGCGTGAGTTCCCGGATGTCTTCCCGGAGGAGTTGTCGGGGGTGCCTCCCGTGATGCAAGTAGAGTTCGGTATTGATTTGGTTCCGGGGGCTGCGCCTATCGCTAAGGTGCCTTATCGTCTTGTACCTCCAGAGATGCAGGAGTTATCCTCGAAGCTTCAGGAGCTGCTGGGGAAAGGGTTTATTCGGCCGAGTAGCTCGCCGTGGGGAGCGCCCATTCTATTTGTAAAGAAGAAGGATGGTTCACACCGGATGTGTATTGATTACCGGGAGTTGAACAAGCTGACGGTCAAGAACCTTTACCCATTGCCGAGGATCGACGATTTGTTCGACCAGTTGCAGGGAGCATCTTGGTTCTCCAAGATCGATTTGAGGTCTGGATACCATCAGGTGAGGGTACGAGATGAGGACGTCCAGAAGACAGCGTTTAGGATGCGTTATGGGCATTATGAGTTTGTGGTGATGCTATTCGGGCTCACCAATGCCCCGACAGTGTTCATGGATCTCATGAACCGGGTATGCAGGCCGATGTTGGATCGTTCGGTGATCGTATTTATTGATGACATTTTGGTATATTCGAGATCTAGGGAGCAGCACGAGGGGCATTTGAGGGAAATTCTCGGAGTTCTGAGATTGGAGAGGCTTTATGTCAAATTCTCCAAGTGCGATTTCTGGTTGCGAGAGGTCCAGTTCCTAGGACATCTTGTTAACCAGGATGGGATATTGGTCGATCCGGCCAAAGTGGAGGCGGTGATGAGTTGGGAGGTGTCGAGGTCACCCTCTGAGATCAGGAGTTTTCTAGGGTTGGGCGATTATTATCAGAGATTTATCAGAGATTTTTCTAAGATCGCAGTGCCACTTACTAGGTTGACCCGGAATGGTGTTTCTTTTTCATGGGGCCCCGAGCAGCAGGCCTCCTTTGAGACGCTTCGCCAAAGGTTATGCGAAGCCCCGGTGTTAGCCCTCCCGGAGGGAATGGAGGATTTTTTTCGTCTACTGCGATGCATCGATTTTGGGATTAGGAGCGATACTGATGCAGAGAGGGCGTGTGATAGCGTATGCGTCGAGCCAGTTGAAGCCTCTTGAGTCGAGGTATCCCACCCATGACTTAGAGTTGGGGGCAGTGGTGTTCGCCCTCAAGATTTGGCGCCATTATTTGTATGGGGTTCGGTGTACGATTTACACGGACCATAAGAGTCTGAAGTATTTGATGGATCAGCCCAACCTGAATATGCGGCAGAGGAGGTGGTTGGATGTGGTTAAGGATTATGATTGCGAGATCTTGTATCATTCGGGCAAGGCTAATGTAGTAGCCGATGCCCTGAGTCTTCGGGTGGAGAGTGCCCTGTTGCGAGGCGTATGTTTGCGGTTGACTGTGATGACTCTAGTGTTGGACACCATTCGAGGAGCACAGGCTGAGGCAATGAGGTCGGAAAACCAGAAGAGAGAGCGAGTTGTTGGTTTGATATCAGAATTCGTTACTGATGGTCGGGGGCTTATGACTTTTCAGGGGCGTATTTGGGTACCATTCGTGGGAGGTGTACGTGCCATTTTGATGGAGGAGGCTCATCGGTCGAAGTTCTCGATCCATCCCGGGGCCACTAAGATGTATTTGGATTTAAGGAAGGAGTATTGGTGGCCCTGTACGAAGAGAGATGTTGTGTGGTTCGTTGAGAGGTGCTTAACCTGCCGTAAGGTTAAGGCCAAACATCAGAGACCGCATGGTAAGTTGCAGCCGTTGGAGATTCCCGAATGGAAGTGGGAACTGGTCACCATGGATTTCATCACCAAATTGCCAAGGACTGTTCGAGGAGTTGATGCAATTTGGGTGATTGTGGATAGGTTGACGAAGAGTGCTCACTTTCTTGCCATCAGTGAGAGTTCGTCTGCGGAGAAGTTAGCAGAGATATATATGAGGGAAGTGGTGTCTCGGCATGGGTTGCCGATCTCGATTGTCTCCGACCGTGATGTACGTTTCACTTCCACGTTCTAGAAGAAGTTCCATGAGGAGTTGGGTACTAGGTTGCATTTTAGTACCGTATATCACCCCCAGACAGACGGATAGAGTGAGAAGACGATTCAGACCCTCGAGGACATGCTCCGAGCATGTGTATTGGATTTCGGGGGAAGTTGGGATACGTATTTGCCTTTGGCCAAGTTTTCTTACAACAACAGCCATCATTCGAGCATTGGTATGCCGCCCTTTGAGCTGTTGTACGGGAGGAAGTGTCAGACCCCCATTTGCTGGGGAGAAGTCGGGCAGCGTGTTATGGGCAACATGGAGATAATGCTTCAGACGACAGAACAGATCCAGCAGGTCAGACAGAGGTTACTGATTGCTCAGAGTCGGCAAAAGAGTTACGCGAACAGACGTCGGTCC
The DNA here is from genome assembly GCF_052625555.1 of Lactuca saligna. Lineage (NCBI taxonomy): Eukaryota > Viridiplantae > Streptophyta > Magnoliopsida > Asterales > Asteraceae > Lactuca > Lactuca saligna. The sequence continues at coordinate 24,224,807 of NC_136420.1, forward strand.
GAGCTTGAGTTCCAGGTCGGTGATTTTGTGCTCCTGAAGGTCTCTCCTTGGAAAGGAGTGATCCGATTCCCAAAGAGGTGCAAATTGGGGACCCGATATATCGGACCATTTCGGGTAGTTGCGAGGGTAGGCAGGGTAGCTTATCGCTTGGAATTGCCAGCAGAGTTGGGACAGATTCATGACACTTTCCATGTGTCGCAATTGCGGAAGTGTATAGCCGACGAGTCGGCAGTGGTTCCATTAGATGATATTCAGGTAGATGCGAGCCTGAATTACGCAGAGAGACCAGTGGCCATTAGAGATCAGAAAATCAAAGTTCTGAGGAGCAAGGAGGTACCTTTGGTTTTGGTTCAGTGGCAGCATCGAAAGGGGTCCGAGATGACATGGGAACCAGAGTGTGAGATGCGAGAGCAGCATCCGGAGTTATTTGCAGAGTGAGACTTCGAGGGCGAAGTCTAGTTCTAGTGGGGGAGAATTGTAACAGCCCAGAATTCTCAGGTATTTATTTTGAGTTATTTTGGTAATTTGTGAGTGGACTCGGCGAGTTGGAGCTCAGACTCGCCGAGCAGGATCGCGGATTTGGGCAAGGGTTCGCGTCCGGACTCGACGAGTCCAAGAGTGGACTCGGCGAGTCCACGCTGTGTGGTGAAGCCCTAATTTTCGGGGTTTGGGACCTATTTAAAGGGCCTTATGGCCGTCATTTGTGCTCACCCAACCCTCAGAGAGAAACCCTTGAGAGCTGGAACGTTTTGAGAGAGAAAGGAAGCCTTATTGACCTTGTGTGTGTGATCTAGCAAAGAAGGAGAAGGATCTAAGCAAGAGGAAGCAAAGGAGGTTGCTATTCAATGGATTTGAAGCTTAGAGCACCGATCTAGAGGTATGAATTCGATCCATCTTCTGTTTTGTGGAGTATAATGTGATTTAGGGTTTCTTATGGACATTTATGGAATGATTTGATGTCAAATAGTTCCCTTCTTGTGTTGAGACTCTGGATCTGGATCCATAGAGGTCCAGAGAGCCTCACTCTTTCAGCTTTATGTATAGCAATGGAGTTTATGGCCTTGAGTTATTGTAATTGAGACAAAAACATCATCTAGGGTCATATAGAGATTGTATGTGCATCAAGATAGTGACTTTACGTGCTAAATAAGCTTGGAGGGACTGGATCTATGGGTTAATGGATTGGATCTGACCTTATGAGCAAGTTTGAGTCATTGCATGGCATGGACTCGCCGAGTCCGAAGAACAGACTCAGCGAGTAGTATGAATGTTGCCCGATCATACAGCGTGTGGTCTTGCTGAGTTGGGAAGGGTTGACTCAGTGAGTCAGGGGGGAATCAGAGTGGACAGGTGGACTAAGTCAAGTTGGACTCGCCGAGTTGTTCTTGAGACTCGACGAGTTGAGTCGTGGTGGCCCCACAACTCATGCCAGGTGGAACTCGTCGTGTTAGGGGAATACTCGACGTGTCAAGGGAGGATTTCAGGGAAATTAGTGTATACGCTCAGACTCGCCGAGTCGCTGTATGCACTCGCCGAGTCCGGTCAAAGTTGACCGTTAACCGTTGACCAGGGTTGACTTTTGTTGACTTGTTAAGGAGTAGCCAACCTTAGTTGGGAAAGTGTTAATCAAAGATGTATTGTGATTTAGGAGGACTATAGCTCGGGAGATCGAGCACTAGTGATTTCAGGACTTACGACATATCGAGATACGCGAGGTGAGTCTTCTCACTATACTTTACCTTGAGTAGGTAACCAGAGTTAAGTGACAGAATATCTGTATGCTATGTGTGTTATGTGTTGTACTGCATTATCTCTATGTGATTACGTTGTGCATGTTTACAGAGTTAGAACCGGAAGGTTCACAGAGTTAGAACCTGAGGGTTCACAGAGTATGGGTGCACGGACCCACATAGTTATAGCCTCGAGTGGCTAATATGTGTTATATGTGGTATTTTGGGGAAGTCACTAAGCTTTGTGCTTATAGTGTTTAATGTTATTGTTTCAGGTACTAGTGACGACCGCGGGAAGGCGTCGGCTTGATCCGTACACACATGGAGTTTATGTATATTTGTGATCTTGGGAGTTGTATCTACTTGAATTGAATAAATAAATATGGTTGTTTTATGAATATTAAATGAAATATGTTTTATGAAAAATTGAAAATTTTGTTTTGAAATTCTTGGTGTTACAAACCTTTTAAATGCTTTTGCATGCTTTTAAATGCTTTTATGGGGAGGAATACAAGTTAAATATCATAGTTATTATATCAATCACACGTGATTTATAACTATCAAACATATGAAAATTGCTATGCTTTCAAACTGTCTTATCAATCAAACTACCTTTAAATCATTTTATAAATTGACATCAAGTCATGATTATTTATTGTTTCAAACCCTTTAAATGTATTACAAAAACCTCTTTTCCACTTATGTATTCTTAAAAACCATATCTATACACTTATGTAGTAAGTATACATATATATATATATATATATATATATATATATATATATATATATATATATATATATATGTATGTATTGACAAGATAGTTGTGACTTCAACTCCAACACTTTGTGTAGCAAAAGTGTATAAACATACATGAACGCTTCAAAATACATTACTAGTAAACTATAATAGGTATAGTTTAGGAGATACTACTTGCTATTCCTAGTACAATTGGAACACACAAGAGTCAGTTCATTCATGAGTCTATGCAAATATACTACATACTATATGAAGAGATACTATTACATATTATATGAAGAGATACTATTACCTACTATATGAAGTGATACTACTACATACTATATGAAGAGATACTATTACATACTATATGAAAAGATACTATTACATACTATATGGGACTGGCCATTCCACACCATGCTGTTAGCTACAGTAGGAAACTGCACATCGACGGATGTCTATGGTTGTACTGTTCGGCGAGTTACCAAGACGTGTTTATCCTAAGACAAAAGGATAAGATTTTAATGATTATATATTTTTCCCGTTTACTTTTATCATGTGACACATTCACATAAACGATTAGGTAGACTATATTTTGACAATAATAATTGTACATGGGTAGGGGAGGAACTCAATAGGGGTTGGGAGGGGCCATGGCCCCTCTGCTTTTGTGGCTTCTTAGTACTAGTATAATACTTGATCTAAATCCTCAAAAACCTGACAGCGAAACTTTGTTAAGAAAACTAATTAATTCCATAAAGAAACCAAAAAGCTAATCTAAATACCTGATTTACCACTTAATAACTTAATCATCTCAAACGAAACCCTAAAGTGTGTAGGCATTACGTTGTTGCCGCTCATGATGATCACCATAGTAAATCAGTTCTTGTTTTGCTTTTGTGCGACTTAGAGAAATGAGAATGGAGAAAGAAGAAAGTCTTATTGCTTTTTGTTTTTGAAGGAGATTATTAGAGAAATACTATAGAGTATATATGTTTTTATATTGTTTCTTTTGCAGCTTTTTCTGAAAGCATACAGTATGCTAGTATAATACTCCTTTTGCATAGAAAATGGATACGATATCTTTTGATTATGAATCTCAATTTTATTTATAATTATAATATTTATCCAAGTTTTTGGATCATTATTATCAGTTTGTTTAATATATTTTAAATTTTATTTGTTTAGAATAAGTCTTAAGTTTCCGTATCCCAAACCCAACAAAACAATTAAACAAAAGTATTAGAATCAGAAAAGCAAAGCAATTATTTGAGAATTGAGATGTCTATTTGTTAAAATTTTAGTTTATATCGTTTAATGTTAACTGTTTGTAATTTTTGTTATATAGTAAGTTAACATGAAAAAACAATACTATGTTTTTTAGGTGTTTAAATAAAACATACAAGTTTTTTTTAAGATCACGATAAATCACAACTTTTTTTAAAAAACAACTCGTAAATTTACTCTCTGTGATACTGAGAATCGATCCAAAAAATAATAGATCATTTGTTTAGCTTTATTTTGAAATTTTTGTTCCCCCCCCCCCCCCCAATTGTAACGTCTGTGTTCTGCCCATGTACATGGGGAAAAACCTTCATTCATAGGGAGAAGCAAACCTCCAAAACTGTCGAGTCTTGGTAGAAGACTACATTTTATACTAGTAGGAAATATGGGATTTTCTAGGGTTTTCATACTTATACGAACTTTTTCATCAAGCATTTACAAGTCTTTTCTTTACAGTTTTACAAATCAAATACACTAAAATCTTATGAATTCACCAGCTTAAATACTGATCTACGCTTTCAAAATAACTTGTATTTTCAGGTCATCGGTAGACAGGTATCGGTGACAGGTTTTGAGAAGACGGAGCACAGACAAGACTCGTCTTTTATTTTGATCATTCATTTTTGGTGTCTATTACACTACAAAGAACACACATGTATTAAAACTTTACTATTAATTCAATGGATGATGTTGTTGCTTGTTTACTACTTTGCATTATTATGATACTTTACATGAAGTCCTCCATCCTAGAACATTTCCGCATTCTTGGTTTTGGGGTGTGACAAGTAGCGCATGCCAAACTCGTCCTGTGAGCTCGGAAGGATTCCAGATACAAGCTAAGAGTCGGGTAGGGCATACCAGACTCGTACTATGGGCTTAGTGGCAATCCAGATGTGAGTTGTGGGCCCAGAAGGCAAGCCAGACTCACACTGAGGGCCCAGGGGTAATCCAGTCTGTACGTTGTAGACCCATTACATGTTGTTATATGTATATGTTCTATTTGTAGTGTATTAGTATTTTGGTGGAACTCACTAAGCTTTGGGCTTACAGTTTCAGGTACATCAGATGATCGCACGAAGTAAAGGCATGATCATACATCTCCTCATTTTTTATGACTATGTTTCTGGGATACTCTGATATAGAACTGTTTTGAAAATAAATTTGTAATAACTATTGATTTCTAAATGTTTTAAAAAGTCTAAATTTGGCATGATTTTTATGGATGTTACAAATGTCGTAGGTAATATCTGATTAGATGAACTCTTGCATCTACTCGTTAATTAGCTCAGTACCTGCACCTAAGCGGAAACCAGATCTAGAACCTCCTTCCTGAGTGCTCATCACCAAACTAAAATACAACACACAAATGATCAGAACATAACCAAAAATTCTTATCCAACAAGCTTCCTAGATTCTCCAAGACTCTTCCCGATTCGAGTATGGATCCAGTGCCTTTAGTAGAATGGACCCAATACTACCTTCCACACTTATCCATACTTTCCTTAAGAATCATCACGAATCCTCTAACTCGCCTCCTCAAAATGATGCACCAATTGATCGCTAAACAACATTGCTAAACCCACTGAAGCATTTCCTACGATCTCTTAGGTTTCCGGCCTCAACTTGCCATCAGCTGCTAAAAGATTCTCACCAATGCCAACTAACTGCCTCATGAATGTAGTCACGTGTAACAGAGATCAAATAATCCTTCGAGTAAAAGATTCAACCCCAGAACGGTGAACTCAGACAAGAGCTGAGCAATAGGGTCAAATATATCACTATGAGATTATTTAACCTGTGCAACATGTGACTTAGCATATTCGCTTAGTAATTGATCCACATCACTAAGAGTCCTACAAATCACAAAGCAAGCATCATTCGGGAAACGAAAAATCTAACTAGCATACGCTAATCAAGCCGTTCCATCCCCTTATCTAAAATCCATACTAGCATGCAATCCTAAAAGCTCACACAATCAGGCATATAAAGGCATCTCTCCTATCATGAAATCCTAAGCAGATCCTTAGCCCTAATCTAGCATGCGATTCTCATAATCAAATAACATAATAAACATGTATGTGTATACTGGGAACCACATACTTGAGCTCGGCAGATTACACACATCATATCTTTTTCTTTTTTTAGAAACCCCTTTTATAAGACATTTTTTTATGAAAAAACTACCAAACCCTTAGTTTGAGTTCAGGCACACCCGAGAGTATGCCCAAATCCCTCGAACCAAGGCTCTGATACAAACTTGTAACATCCCAAAATATCAAGGTAAAATTTTCATTTTTAACACAATCAAAACACCCACTTATCATTTGGTTTAAAAATTAGAAGTATTTTATAATAAAACATTTATCAGAGTACAATCTCAAAATCACATAGTTGTAGAAAAACATGGTTGCATGCGCTACGATCAATTCGGGCCCTTCCCTTTTAAACCAAAGGTACCTAAAACCATAGACAACAACTATAAGCACAAAGCTTAGTGAGTTCCCCCAAAATACCACATATCATACATATTATACGAGTCATACATATCATACATATCAAACATGCAATAGTATGTGCTACATGCTAACAATAGTCTTTCGGTTCAGCTACAAGCCGTATCATGGTCTTTCCTTGCCAGGACGGGAGCCAAAACCATGGGTCTTACAAACAAGTTCCAGGAGCCACCTCCTCGTCTTCCATGCAAGCATCACAAAGACAACTAGCATACAACCTACATCTAACTATCTACTTAACTGTCAGGGTCCAAACCCTAGTCTTGCATAGGATTTTCCAGGAGCCACCTTCGGGTCTTTCATACAAATGCCAAGGGCCAGCCCCTGGTATTTCCATGGTGAATAAGCCAATGAGCCGAAATTGGTACCTTCAACCCATTATACAATAAGGGGACTCACCTCAGATACCTGGAACCCACGGATAAAACTCTGATTGTAGATCCATAAAATCCATGTGCTATCAAATAGCAAAATGACCACCAATTAATAATCGAGTCCTGACTTAGACTTAGAGTCCAAATTATGGGAAAAGTCATTTTTACCCTTTCTCTAACTTGGCCCAAGGCCAAGATCCAAACCAGTTGTCTAAAAGCCCAAAATCTAACGTAATCACCCAAGGCCCACATATGGCCTAATTTTCCAAATTGGTCCTAATCCCTTTCATGGGCCTTTTCCAAAAAAGTCCAACAAAATCTCAACAGTCCAACACATGCATTCTGATGGCCCAAAATGGCCCAATACAAACAAGCCCACTCAAGCCCAAAAGAAATCCAACCTGCTAAGTACGTTTGGCGTACTCAGCCTGTACGGACATCATACAACTTAAAAGGCTTATACGCACAACAACTTAAAAGGCTTATACACACAACATGCACGCGTGTACGCCCCGCGTACTCACTAGCTTGGCCAACTTTCCCAACTCAACTCTTAATCTAATAATACTTCGATCCAATCTCAAATCTGACTTCCCCAAGGTGGTTAATCATACAAAGTTGCCAACTTTATGTGCATGCATCGCTAAATGGGGATCTAGAGCTCAAACGTTTCTTCCTACCCCCACACCACCGATGCCTTAATCAACTAAGACCTTCAAGTTTCTTCCTTCCACCGCTTTTCTTTTTCGATCGGAATGAATTAGTGTCCAGAACACGTGTTATGTCCCCTCTTCCACCTCCCCGGCTTCCAATCAGATGTCTATACCTTTTCCACTTTTTAAGAGTTCCTCAATTTTGAGTCTTCTTTCAATTGATTTCTATATGATGGTAGCCCATTGCACTGTTTCTCTCATAACATCGCAACCTATCGGCTTATGCTTCTGGATCGACTCCTCTAATTACCTTCTAATCAATTGATGAGGTCGACGCATACTACTTCTTCGATGGCGGTTTAGGTAAAGGACGGCGGTAGTCGTATTTTACTCCAGTCAAGAAGGAACTACCAATTTTGTACTGGACTCGATCTTGAAGGTAAACTTGAAACCCTATAATTGATAATTTCTATTGAGATCCTGAAATTTGTGATATTCGTGATATATGATGAAATTTTTTTCCAGACGATTGATAATGGTCACTTTGAAGGAGGTTACAAAGCACAACAACCCTACACACCGACGACACCCCAGGCACCAACAACCAACCTTTGGTTATAGACGACAAGGAGATTTTGAGGCGAATCAAGATTTCCGAAGCTAACAGACAGTGTAGGCGCTATATAGCTTAATTTCACAGGTTATATATATTCAATATTATGCTTCTTACTATATACCACGCTTCTAACATCCATATATTTGCAGAAACCCATGGGAATAATTTATTTAAAACCACAAAAATGGCAATAGTTGATGGACAATTTGTCATTATGTGACTCATGGCTATATCACATGAGTCTGCATATTGTATAATTTCATGTCACAGTCTTCTATTATTGCTACGATAATTATCAAGATTTCATTTTGCAAATCTTTTTTAATGCTTGATTTTACTCTCATGTGTTTATGGATAAGCTATGAAAACAAGATCTCATGCTTGAAAATTTTGTTGAATGAGTTCTAATTTTCATTAATGGTATTTTTTTATCATAAAAACATATGCTACATAAAATTTGAAACCTGTGTATTAAAAATTAGTGATATTAAAGCATCTAAAATCAATGGTTCTTCACTTTTCAGCCTTAAGAAACTATATTGTGTCACACCCCAAATAATCATTTTCTTTAAACCGTTCACAATTATGATTTTTTGGGTTAATGTTGGATAACAAAAATTTTGTAGTTTAAGGTCTTCTTTCATGTTGTGATATGTGTGATAGGAAATTAGTCCATGATCATGAAACATTAAATACGTTCTTCAAATTCATATATACTTAAGTACTTATACCCTATAATATGGTTATATATAATTGTTTTGCTCTTAAATTGCAAACCAATCTTCTAAATGATTTTCTAATCTTTGTTGATAGTGAATATGAAACAATCCAAGCAAATTTGTTTCAATGTTTTTGGGTGTTATGAAGTTGGGTGGTCAAGCAAATCCGTTTCAATGTTTCCTCACTTATGTGTTTGAATGTAGGCATTGTTGATATTGACTCAAATTTTCCAGCAAGCTAAGGGTTCTTCTACTTTCCCCATGCTCACCACCAAACGGTGTTTTTATGAAAGCCTGAATTCCCAAATGGTTGTATTGTCCCCCCTGTAATATTTTTTCCTAAGTATATGGTGACGTTTATTAAAAAAAGAGTATTTCTCTATAACAAATTAATCGACTTACTAAAAAACAGAAGGTAATCGGATAATGTATACTTCAACGGGCTAAAAAAAAGCCATGTATATCACACCATTAGATGACGTGATTGGTCGAGTGTGGGAATGAAAGTGAAATCATAAAAGGACTAAATTATCCTTGCTACCACTAATGATTCTGGTGTTCATGCTAACAACAATAATAAATACAATCTTTTGGTTTGATTTTTTTTGTACCTAAACAATATTGTATTTTCAAGATTTTGTGATTTTTGTAGGTATTGGGAGAACCCGGGAGTGGAGGATCATCAAAACCATCTACGGTAGATACTATCAAGAACCGGCAAAAATCTAACCCAAAAAAACTCATCGGAAACATGGAACAATCTGTCAACTACGTATTCTTCTTTTGAATATCTAAATTTCATAAGCAAATAGTTGTACTACTGTCAGATTTATACAAACTGTTGTTGATCATTGTTGCATGCATAAATCAGAGAACGTCATTGTCATTCTTTTCGACCGTATTATATAAAACTATAGATTAAATGCAATAAATGGAAATGTAGTTTTATTTATTTGATTATCATAGCATTGTACTTTTGCTTCTTTCTAATACAACATTGTACTTCATCAAATACCTTTGACCCATGCGGAACGTGGGTTCACCCTCTAGTTATTTGTGTCGACATAGCAAACATTTGTAAGACTCTAATTGTGCTTCCTTGGGGAAAAAATTAATAAATTTTTAAAAAATGTCAGAATCCAGATATAGATGAAAACTAACAATATTTAAATGAAATCAGTAAGAATTAAAGCAAATTGAAAATTGTTGTGACCATAAAGCTTGCAAAGACAAATGGAATATCAGGAAGCCACCATAGTTCCAATAAATGGTCTGAAGTTTTCCTAACTGCAGCTAGAGGTGCACAAACCGTTTTTTTTTTCCAAACCGGTTCGGGTCAGGTCAACAAAGTTAACACCCGTTCAAGCCTAAACCGGTTCGTCAATAAAAATATGTGAATTTTGCAAACCGGTTCCATTAGGTTCCAAACCGGTTCATATGAAACCGATTCGAAAAAAGAAACCACTTGTATGAAATATGGTTTGAAGCAGGTAGAGTTTGACAGTAAGCAATAAGTTGTCTGCATGCATTTCACGTAAAAAAAACTCCATCTCTTTTGTTACTGTTAAGCTAAATTCCAATACAATTGCAATACCAACATTGTAAGAACACAACATCATATTATGAGATACCAAAGAAAGAGAAGGCAATGTTTCTTTTTGAAACAATTGCTCCTTTCTTGTTGGTTCAGGTGCACCAAAAAAGGAGATAAAATTGTGCAGGGGTAAAATGGTCAACCATGGTTTGTGCAGGAATTTCACATGGAAAGTATAAAGTTGTCCCCTTCTTTAAGCATGCTTTGCCTTCTAGAAACAATTGCTCAATCCTTTAAGCATGCTTTGCTTTTGTTGCCTCGTTAATCCTTTTGTTTGCTTCAATTAGCTTTTGTTAAAATATATATATTTAGGTAACTTCGAAAAACCGATTCTACACCGGTTCTAAACAGGTTCTGCAAACCGGTTCTCATTAAAGCGGTTCTAAACCGGTGCCAACATATATATTTCTAAACCTATACAAACTGGCGGTTTGGATCTGCATCGGATTGGTTCTAGCTTGGGTCGGGGGTGAACCGGTTTTCAGTTCGGAAACCGGTTCGGATCGTGAATCGGTTTTTTTGTGCACCTCTAGCAGCAGCTGAAACTTTTTTCTTTAAAAAAGTAGAAGCTTCATCTGCAATAAAAAATAAGAAATCCAAATCAAGACTTGTACATAAACAGAGGTCAATGTACTAACAAATACATACGGTATCCTCACTAACAAAATGAGGAAAAGATTGTGGTCATATTTTCAACAAAACCCTAAACTAACAAAACAATAAGAAAAAAACTCCAAGACACATTCAAACAGAAGAATCAATTACAAATTTCCAATAAAAATAAGTGAAACAATTATTAAACTATTAAAAAGTATATCAGGTTTAGTTGTGCTTGATATCATTTCTAATTTCTTACTTAAACGTTGATAAAACCAGCTAGTTGATCAAAATTGGTCACCATGTTCATATCCAACCCAGTCACTGATAGACATGGAACCAAAAAATAGGATACAAAAATCGATATAAGGAGATATGGAATACAAGGCTATGGGTTGGTTTCTTAAAACAAAAAAGATGGGAGTGACAAACCTGCTCCATAATCCTTTGTACATCATGAGCAAGGCCTTTTTCCCATAAGAAAAACACAAAAACGAAAAACAGACACCCATACCCATTAAAACAGAGAATTATACAAAACACAAAAAATAAAAAAAATTCCTACTTTTACTTCATCAACGGTTGTTCCTCCTTCTACAACTTACTCCTAATTATGTTGTTCAACGAAATGGTCATGCCTAAGTTGTCCAAACCATACCCGTAAATCCAAATAAAAACTAAATCAAATAGGGATAAAATTGATGTTTCTGGTGTCCAGATTTAGATCCAAATCCATAAATCGATACACATACATAGTTAAAAACAGATGTTTAGATAGTGAAGGTTCAGAGAGAGACCTTGGTGGTATTCATTTTGATTCTTTAGATTGAAGATGTTTTGGGGTTTACAGATCGATAAAAGTATCATTTTAGGGAAAAAAAATTCTTCCTAGAACTTCTCACCAAATTCAAAATACTCAATCTGGCCTCTACTTAAACTCTCTATCTTTTTTCTCTTTTCGAGTTTGATCCGCCTTGCTTCATATGTGTTTGTACAGACATATTGGAAGCTACTTTTGGACCCAAATTGATTTGGAAGCAAATCTAGGGTGACCTTCGGTTCACGTTGTAAGCTACAAAGTATATACCACCAAATGTTAACTAATAAGTGTAAATATGATGAAAAAATATGTTGACGTAAAGCAGATATCAGGGCAAGCAACCCAAGCGATAAACTCTTAAATACTCTAGCAGCGCGATTTTGAGGATTTACAGATGGGGGATTGGTGGTGACGATGGGTATGGCGAACCCTAGGACATCGGTGATAGTGGCTGATGTTTGGATGATCGTTAATGCTGTAAAGGTCTCGATTGATCGATTCAATTGGACGAAGATGAAGAGCAAGTCAATATATGCAGAATTTAAGATATTTGCTGGAGCGTATTTGGATGAAAAAGTTTTCAAATTTTGAATGAACCGTGAATTAAAGGAAGAATATCGGATTTATAAGTATTAAAATAAGGTGGTTAAAGTTTAATATTATTTTATTAATGGTTACTTGTACAATTAGCTTAATGGTTTGGACGTCTTAAAAAAATAATATTATTAAATCCAATCTATTTTTAAAAATAGTTAGATTTGTTTTATAAGATAGTTAAGATATATATATATAAAGTTTGGGCTTCATATGGCTAATTGCCAACCCAAAAACAAACATGAAATTGCATAAATAGAATACTACCACTTTGACCGAAGAATATATATACCCTTTTTTTTATTCAAATGTCGTTTTTTTAATAGTTCCTTCAATGCGTAGTTGCATACTGTTTATCATGGTAGACTGTACCATCTCTATGGTATACCAATGGTTAAGTTTAGGGGTTGTTTTGAAACTTGTAATTGGAGTGATTAGCTTGTATGCCCTTTTAAGTTTTAACATTTGGCAGTTTTATTTTTTTTATTTTTTATTTTTTTTAATATATCACCGTTTCCAAAAAATTCATTAGTTGTCACCAAGTTAGTTAATTAATTAATTTTTGCTGTTATCCTTTATTTACTCGATTACTTCATTAATGTTTTGTTTTCATAATAGAAATTATATTTTTATCGTTGGTTTCTAATAAATTAGGTTATCATTGGTAGTATGGTTTTTTACATCGAAAAAGATATTTTTAAGCTTCTCAGTTTAGATTCTATTTTTAGATGATTTTAAGGATGTAAGAGAATATTATGTGCAATTTAAATGGACAATTTAATTTAGAATGTATATATTCTCACATTTTGTTATCATTTGAAGTATTTTTCTACTCGTTCATATTTTGTAAATTATTTAGAATATCCTAAAACGAATTTCGGCTATGCCACAACACCATATTCTTTTATGTGTGACCACATGCTCAAATCTATTCGGTTCATCAAAGGGCCAACCGATATCATACTCCAAAATTAAAGTAATAAATTCCAATTTTGATTATACGTGGTTATCACCAACTTTCGTATTATATCTTATAGTAGTCATTATGTCTACATTGTTCATCTAAGGCAGACCATGAGGAGGTGCAGGGTGTATAATCGTACATGTCCGTCTTGTCAAAGGCTCAACTTTTTCTTTTTTTTACGTTAATATATTTTTCCAATGAAAATCCAAAGCTCATTAGTTGGAACCATATGGCTTATGTAACGGTTGTGTCGCATCGTCCCTGATTATTTGTAAATAGACAAAAAAAAAATTATCCTAGTCTATTAGGTATCGAATCTTATTGCAGTATTAATGAATTTGGTTTACATAAAAAAAATTTAAGGGCCCGTTTATTTTCTTTGGATCGGGCTTTTAAAATCAATGTACAGCGGTGACTACATCAAAACATAATGATATGCTAGCTCAGAAGCCAACATATACCATAATGTCTAACGATACTAAAACCCATCTCAGCACTTTCAAGATTCACTTATCGACACGATTCAAGAATGGACATCAATCCAAAAAAAAAATATACCATACATCGGGCCTACAATTATACAACTAGAAATTGTTTATTGATTATTATACAATAAATATCAAGTAAAAGAATTAATTTCCGTAACCCTATACCGCAACTATCCAAATTTACAATGTACAAACAACAATCTAAATCAAAATACATTATGTACCCAAAATCATCTCTCAAGATGACGATCCAAATTATACAAATTATTATCTCTTGCTACCGAACGAGCAGTCAACCCCACAGTCATCCTCGGCCTTATCGACCTTTGTCTAACCATATTACAATACTCAGGATCTTCACCATGACCTTCATGCCTTATCCATTGCACCATTCCATGGTACCCTGGAAAGAACCTCACTTGAATCGCCTTAATACCAAAATACGGTATCAAAGAAGCAATCACTACAAAAAGAGTCACAACCCAATACGAAGGAGCAGGTGCAAGTGTCTCCACAAACACTTCATATGCAGTAGTTGAAATCGAAGCCGGGAGTGCACCATAAGCTAACAGGAAGACGTACCACAGGATTACACCTCCCCAGATGAAGATGTGTTGGATTAAGGTGAAGTAACTAACGGCTAGTGCCATCTGGCAGTTAACTACCCATACGATGCATGTGTACATTGTGGCCCCCACAATCTCCATCCCGGCTGTTTTTCCATTTTTGTCGTATGATTCGGGGTTTAAGGCTGTGATGCAGAGGAAAAAGATGATTATGCCACTTATTAGCCCGTTGAGCATCCAGCTGAAGATTCGACGCCATCTGAAGAGTGTGTTTTGTACACCTTCTTGGTATAGCAAAGGGAACTGTAAAAAGAATAAAATGATGTTTAATAAATATTTAATAACATCATGCAAAAATTTAGGGCTTAAGGGGAATTTCCCTAACTTTATCTATTAAGTCGATCATTTTGTATCAACTCAAAAAGTAACATACAAATGTAGTTCATCGATAATGATGTCTGTCTGGATAAAGTGTTGTATACTGTATACATACAATATGTTTCTTTTTTAGACCGAATAAATCATTAAACCGTCTGAATGAGACTAAATTACCATTTTACCCTTACATTCCAACAAACAAATTGTTTTAACAATATTCATCAGTTTTAACATGAGAATAGTCGCAAGGAAAAATGAAAGGTTAGTGCCTTAATACTTTAAGCCCATTAAGTCAAAAAGAAAAAACCCTAATAAGTCTTATCTCCATTAAATCGGTTAAATAAAAAAAGATAAAATATTTGAATTTTCAATACCTTGAGACAAAATCGAGAAGATACATCTTGATCAAATACTCCCAATGCAATGACAGGAAGCGATGTGAAGAAGACATTGTAAAGAGACAAATACCAATCATTATACGCAGGTTGAGCTGAGAATGATGCATAAGCTTCATACAAGAAAATCGTGGTTCCAAATACGATGTTTTTATAGAAAAAATAGCATATCTGCAAAAATTAAACCAAGAAAATCAATCAAATATTCAATTTACGACATACCCTTGTGCATCAAATTTAGGGATTTTTTTTTTTTTACCATTGAAGAAATTCTTCGGTAAGACCAATGTCCATGGACTAATAGCAATCGTTCCAAAAACCGGAATTGAGCAATTGAGATGTCACTCGACATAACCGCCTGCATTCCCTCAACTCCACTGATTCCGATTCCGATGTCGGCTTCTTGAATCATTCCGACATCGTTAGCTCCATCGCCGATTGCTAATGTCGTCTTTCCGGTTCCCTCTTTAACAAGTCGTGTAACCAATGCCTTTTGTTTTGGTGATGAACGACAACAAATAACAGAAGCACATCCAACTGCAAGTTCTAAAAACTCGTTTTTTGTGTCATCGTTTAAAGCATACGCAAGAGATTTTCCATCAATGATCAAAGCATATGCTTCAGACTTTGAAGCTTTCATCTGAGCTATTCCTTCTGATATCTGTTTCTCAACACTAGCTTTCGAAACCTTCCCAATGACATTTTTATCCCCGGCTTTTTCTGCTTCTATGATTTCCGGCGACTCCAATGTTATTACTATCTGTTTCATTCCTTGTCTAAGCAAACTACAAGCAAAACTGCGAAAAGAGAACACAAATTTTGTTATTTAACTTCAAAATTGACAAGATTTATAGATATCTATGTTCAATTGCGTTATGAGTGATGAAAAGTTAAAGTTTTGATGATGAAGAAAACCCTAAATCGACATCAAATTTGAATGCTGAAAGTACTAATTTTGACTTTCGAAAGTTAAGAAACAGAGTATGAATAAAAGTACGAAAAGCTTACCCAATATTAATGGCTGTTTCCATTTTATCACCAGTTAAAACCCATATCTTGATTCCAGCTTGAGCAAGTTTGTCAATGCATTCTGGAACCCCTTTTTGAAGTTTATCCTCAACAGCAGTTGCTCCAAGAAGTATCAAATCTTTCTCAATCGCATCTGTCACTTCACTTATCAAATCATCTCTTTCTGCACTAATCGAGTTTTTAGCTTCTGTGAATTTCTCATTGAATTCTTTGTATTCTTTGTCATCGAGTTCACGATATGCAAGTATTAAAGTCCTTAACCCTGCATCCGCATATTCATTCACATGTTCTCTTGTTTTCTCTTCGAATTCTCTCCCGTTTTTTGATAGTCTTTCGAACATCACACTGAAAAAAAAAAAAAAAAATAGAAAATGAATAAGAGTAAATGACCATTTTACCCTTACATTCCACAAAAACTTGGATAGTTCATAGTTGTTTACTAACCTGTCAGCACCTTTAGAAAGTAATAATAGCTTTCCTTCATCATCCCTTACAATAACAGACATTCTCTTTCGTGTACTATTAAACTCTAGAACATTCAAAAGTTCATACGATCTGTAAAATAACAGATAATTAAAACATAAGTATACTTTAAATTCGATAATAAAAGTTACCCATAAAACAAAAAGAATAAGATCAAACCTTTCGACATTTTTCTTCGATTTAGGATCAAACTCCATAAAACAGACACTTGTGTGTGTCCGTTTATAGAATTGAAACCCGAGTTCTCGAGCTGCAATCACGAAAGCTGCTTCATCAGGTGACTCAGCTTCATAAGTCACTTTCCCTGTTTCTTCATCAACATCAGGTATGGCTGTATGACAAATTGCTAATAATCGAAGAAACTTTTGTATCACTTCAGAATGTGGTTCGTGAACCCATCTCCCATTTGTAATCCTTTCATCTTCAAAGTTGTATCCTTTCACTGATAAATGAGAAAACGCATCTTTTTCATCTTCAAGAAATCGAAATGGAGACCCTGTTTTTTTAGCCATGGCTCTTTCAACTTCTGTAACTTTACGCCCGTAAGCTGTCCCTGCTACTGAGCATTTGATGAACTCCATCGAGTTCATTGTCAAAGTTCCTGTTTTATCTGATAAAATTGTATCAATTTGACCAAGTTCTTCGGTCAAATTTGATGTTCTAGCATGCGCGGGTTTATCAGATTCTTCATCGTACATATCAATGTCGTTGTTGATGAAAATCGTCTGCAATACTTTCACCATTTCAATTGAAACATACAGAGAGATGGGAATTAAGTAGCTGTATAGCATCACTGCTGTGAGGAAGTGATAGATTGCTGCCATGGGAGCTCGTTCAGGATCAAAGAAGATATCAGAATCGTCTGGTCTTAAATACCATCTTTTCATTCGATCACCATCTAAATCGTCTCTAGTTACAATCCCGAAATAGATCGACCCTACAAAAGCCATTAGAAACAAGACGAAGAACAAGAAATAGATGATGTTATCCATTCGTCTCTCGATTCTGCTTCTTTTTGAAGGTGGGTCCGTTGAATTTTGGATGACTTTCGTGTCATGACCAGTGAAGATCACGGCGCCATAGATGTAATCTGTGTTTCGAAGCTTGGAATCTCGTAAAAGAAGCTGTTGAGGTGAAAGTGGATATCGTTGTTCTTGAAACATCATTGTTCCAACGAACGTGTATAAACTTGCGTTTGGATCTTCGCATCTTACTGTAGCTTTGAAGTTGTTAAACTTTGAATCTTCGTTGATTGAAGAAGTTACGTCTAATGATTGTTTTAACTTCAAATTCGTTTCGCCATCTAGATTCATCGTTTCAACGTAACAGATTGCGTCATCGTAGCTTGATGAAAGCAAAAGAAGATCGGCAGGGAAGAATTCGTCTTTTTCTACTTTCACTATATCACCCACTCTTAGTTTCTTCCATTGGCTCGATTCGAAAACTCCCCCACCACGATGAACTTGAACTTTTCGATTATTAACCTCATGATCCTGATAAAAGAATTGAAATTTCGAAATTAAATGAGGTTTAACTTTCTATATCATGAAATTAATCATCAAAAATCTAAATTTCATACTTATGGACATACCTGCTGTTGTCTTTGCCAATCTTCGATCCCTTCTTTCACCATTGTAGCACCAATGACGATAATAAGAGGAAGAACAGCACTAACAGGTGAATAAGGAGCTAATGGTGTAAAAGCTAAGATCCCAGTAACAAGAAAGTAGAAATTAGCGACTCTTCTAAACTGTTCAAACAATGATTTTGGGAGAAATGTTACTGGTGTGTACTTTGTTAACCTCACATAATTATCGGCGTAATTTTGAATCACGCCCTCTGATCCACCATTTTCATTGCAATAAATAACCCTTGAAAACCCAGGCCCTCCAATCTGTGAATGATCCTCTTCGAATGCACCTCTCCTAAATGAGTACATCTTGCTAAGATGTACCTTCTTTTTCCTCCCATGAGCCATTTTTACTGAAAATTCTTTCAGTAGAACTTGTTCTTACAAATACCCAGATGAAGAATCAATCGAAAACAACAGAAGAATGGTGTTTTTTACACCTTCGGATTGAAGGGGCTCAAGCAAGAATTCGGCACCCACTAAAACCGAGAAAATATAAGATGAAGATGAACCAGGTAAACCCCAGAAAACTAGCTGTGTAGACCCGCGAATTCTAATGAATGTAAATTAAAGGGGACCCCAAATTAAAGCTATGGTGTTTATGGAGAAAGAATGAAAGAATGAAATGTTTGGAAACTGTAAACTAGATACCAAAGATATAAATGGGGCTTAAAGAAGAACAAGAAGATAAGAAAACGTGAGTCAATTAGGACTTTTATCACAGACTAGAAGGTTTGAATGAGACTGTGTTGACTTCAAAATTAGGCTCAATAAACGCGCATGTCTGCCGTATGGAAATTACAGAACTTTCAACAATCACCAACCAAAAACGAAAAAAAAAAAAAAATCAACAATAAACATTTCAGGTCTTCGTGTATCAGACAAAGTCAGAAACTATAATTAACCATCTAGAAAATTTATTTTTCTTAAAGATTAATATTTCTTCAATTTTTTCGTTTTCACTATTTTACCGGTAATTAAAAAAAATACATCGAAAGAAACTTGAACTTTTTTTCTTCTAGAAGAACCTTTATATTTGATTTAAAAAAAAAATGTTTGAACCAACATTTTTATTTTGCTTATAATTTCTCTGGTTCTGTTCTTTGCACATGGTGTTCTCGGTAGTTTTCATCATTAAAATTTGAAGTAAATGTTAGAGTATTCTCGGCCGGTCTCTTCTTCTTCGGATCACTTTACGAGTCAAACTCTTCCGATACTGTTTCCGCCTCCCTCCGATGGTACTTTCTCCGTCGAACAACCTCTCTCTCTCTCTCTCTCTCTCAACACTACAATCGCCAATCTTGCCTGAATTGGCTCCGTCCGCCGTAGCTTAAGCCATCTTTCTTTCATGTTGCCTTCCTCCGGACGCTATTGTCGTCAGTTCTCTTCTTCTTCAACAAAACCGCATATGGACGCCGCTTGTTCTCTCTATTTCTTCGACGATCAGTCATTGTTAGTCGTCATCGTTGGAGCTCTGTCACCACCACTACTATCTATATCTATGTTTTTTTTTTATGTTTTTTTCCCTTTCCTCCCAATCAAACTATAAGGAGATGTTAGTGATTAGAGTTTAGGTCAAAGTCCCTTAAGGTTTAGCCATTAAGGTTTAGGTATTCTTTATATATTCCTATCTAATTATCTTTTGAGCAGTGAAGCAATCTATTATCTTACGAGCAAAATGTATATCAAAATCTATTTGCTTATGTTCAAATATTGTTGCGGTGAAGAACTTTAGTCTAGACTTACATGATATCTTATATTGTCTTCAGAATTAAACAAAAAGATAGCTCTTGAACTTCAATCTATGTTTGGAAATTTAATTTCAGATTTCTATAATATGATCCATAATTATCTCATTTGATTTCTTTGAAACTCATTTTTTACTATCAACAGTGATAATAGTTATAATTAAGTCAACAAATTTGTAGGCATTACATTGTTATTTATTTTTAAATTATCAAGAACAAAACCTTTAGTTAGCAAATAAAGAACATTCAGTCTCCAAAGTAGCATGCATATAGTTATTAGTCTCTACGTTAGCGCATATGAAACCATTTGAGATATGATTACATCCATGTTAGTAAAGACAGGACCTTCAGACTCCAAATTAGCATAAGCGAAACCATTTGTTATACAATTCCATCCATGATTATGTGTCTACAATTTTGGAGGGTAGAGGTTATGTGTCTGCTAATTTGAAAACTAATCAAAACATAATGGCAAATGAATTTATTGAACCTACTAATATGGCTATATTGGGGTATGAAGTCTTGTCCAACATAGAGCACTTAGACCACAATTGAGTACTTGGGGTTTATAAAGCATGTGACAAAGGAACAAATCATCTGAGAAAGGAATTGATCGTCTGACAAAGGTATAAATCATGTGCCAAAGGAACGGATCGTACAGAAGGGGGTTTGGAGCACCTGGAAGAGGTTTGGAGCACTTGGGAGTGATATGGAGCAACAAGAGAACCTATATCATTTTCTACAGACTTGGGTCAAGAAGGATGTTGTTGCGCCAAAGGCACTTCTTCTTGCGCCAAGATACTATTGGCTTAGGTGTCTTATAATTGGTATAAACTTGAATTGATAGTTGCATGGTCCTTTTGGGTTGCTCCCAAACCTAGAAATTAAATATAATAGCTTTTAGAGAAAGAGAATGGTTTCTTAATTTATTATATGGTTAATGAATTAATTAGAAATCATAATAAATGATTTATTAATATATTGTGATAATAATATATTAATTGGAAATCATATTATTTAATTAATAATTAATCAGAAATTAATTTGAACTAATTTTGAGATTAATTGGATTGATTAAAAGTGCATGGTCTGTTTTGTCATTTATTGTAATTTGAGGAAAGGAGCCCATAGACCTCATTGGATGAGGTGGACGAAAATATCTTGGGAAAGCCCAAGTAATTTCATCCAAGCCCCTTGAAAGAGGGGAATGGGTTGCTTGGTCACCAAGCAAAGGAATTAGGGTGTCCTCCATAAACCCTAGCTTTGGCACCAAGCTACCTCAGCTATAAAAAAACCATTGGCCTTAGATTTTCATCTAACACTTCCCTTTGGAAGCTTAGAGCCAAAATTCCACTATTCTCCTCTCTCTCGCTCTCTATCTCTCTCTCTCTCTCTCTCTTCAAGCTCCTTGGTTGCTAGGGTTTGGGTGTGAACCATTAGAGGCACGACACTTGTGGTGCTTGATTCCAAGAGTTTTTCAAGAAGCTTTTATTTAGTGGATGCATCTGTTCCAAGCAATTCATCAGATTCTCCGAGTCATCAAACCAATCCAGATGTTGATGTCACTCCTCTTACTCCTGATGAAAGAGAGTTCATGTCCAGAGACGCTTTCACTGCTACTCAAACATTTATGGAACTTCTCTGTCCTAAACCAATTGTTAATAAGTTTGTGGCAAGCCCTCTCACGATTCTAGACCGTCTGAGGTGGATCATTCAGCAAATGATGGATTTGTTAATATTCACAACCTTCCCATTACGCTTAATGACATCAGCTAGGAGATACCTTCCATAATTCTATGCGACCACCCGATCGAAAACGTCATAGGTCAGCTGGGCGACGGTGTTCGAACGCGGAGTCAGAGTGAGGATGTCAATACATGTCTCTACTCTTGCTTCATCTTTCAAATAGAGCCAAAGAATGTCAAAATGGATTTGAATGAGCCAAGTTGGGTTGATTTCATGCATGAGGAGTTGAATCAGTTTGAAAAATTAAGGGTTTGGAAGTTGGTTGAATTACCTAAAGGCAAGAGATCACTCGATGCACATTAGTTTTATCGAAACGAGCAAGATGATTCAGGGGTCATTGTGCGGAATAAGTCCCGATTGGTTGTACATGGATTTTGGAAAATAAAGGGTCTAGACTACACTGAATTTTATGCTCCGGTGGCTCGCTTGGAGGCTATTCTCATTTTCCTCGCATATGTATCGTACATGAATTTCACAGTTTACCAGATGGACGTCAATATTGCCTTCCTGTATGGTACTGTGAAGGAAGAAATCTACGTTGATCAAACTCTTGGGTTTGTCAACTTAAAGTTTCCTAATCACGTCTACAAGTTGGACAAGGCTTTATATGGATTACATCAAGCTCCAAGGGCGTGGTATGCAACTCTTACGAAGCACTTGCTCGAGCATGGATATACACGGCGGATAATCAATCAAACCATGTTCATTAAGCATGTTGGTGCCGATCAGATCCTAGTTCAGATCTACATCGATGACATCATTTTTGGGTCAACAAGTCCAAAGCTATGCAAGGAGTTCGAAAGTGTTATGAAGAAGACGTTCGAGATGAGTTCCTTGGGGGAGATGACCATGTTTTTGGGGCTTCAAGTCAAACACGACTCAACCGGAATCCTGTTACATTAAGCCAAGTATGTTGAAGATATGCTAGAGAAGTTTTGGTTTCGAGATGCAAAACCTTCTTTGACGCCAATGGCCGAGAGACACCTGTTGACTCTAGATATTGAAGGTGAATCCGTAGATAAGACTGACTACAGATCAGTGATTGGATTGTTGATGTATCTAACCGCAAATAGGTCAGACATCATGTTCGCAGTTTTTCAATGCACACAATACCAAGCTAATCCTAAACTTTCACATCTTATTGTTGTCAAAAGAATCTTTCAGTATCTTAAAGGCAGCCCAAAATTGGGTCTTTGGTATCCGAAAAATTTTGAATTTGATTTATATGCTTTTGCTGACAGTAATTACGGAGGATGTGAGCATGACAGTAAATCAACGTCTGGGGGATGTCAATTTCTTGGAGACCGGTTGGTGTCCTGGTAGTGCAAGAAACAGAATACAGTCTCAACCTCAACGGCAGAGGCGGAATAGGTAGCTGCTTCTGCCTGTTGTTCTCAAGTTATCTGGATACAACATCAACTCATGGGTTATGGTTTGAATTTTTTAGAAACCCCTACTTTTTGTGATAATGAAGCTGCAGTTCAAATTGCTAAAAATCTAGTCCAACACTCGAAAACCAAGCACATCGATATCAAATTGCATTTTATCAGAGATTGTTATGAGCGTTCGCTCATTCGGTTGTAACAGTTTCCCACTACTAATAATGTGGCGGATTTGTTCACAAAATCATTTAAAAAAGCTCGATTCGATGTGCTTGTGGGATCCTTGAAAATGATACGCTTTGAGGACTACTTCTGTTTTTAGGATAGTTTAAATTTACCATTCTCACCCATGCACAAATTCAGGGAGAGAAATAAACAAAAATTAAAAAAAAAATTAGAAAATCAAAAATCCAAAAATAATGTTCTTTCAGTAGCATATTTATGTAGGTGTTGTGATGGGAAGTGATATATTCATGTGATAACAGACAATGTGGATCTGTGTAATGTACCAAAGTCGAATTGTCTAGGCTCTGTGTTCGATGCACTGGTAGGCACGAAAGATTTAAATGGACTTGACTAGGTATAGATGAACTTAAGGAATCTAGAGACTTAACAAATCTTGAACTAGGTAGTTATGTTTAGCCTGACAATATGACACTTGGATAGATTAAGCAGGAAGATATACGTGAGAATCTATCAGTCACATTAAAAGAAACTCGTATATAGAACTGTGGTTTAACTTTTCCTTGATGTACGGACTCTGTCCTTAATTCTGATATTGAGAGGGTGACTGGGGAATTTCGATAAAGTAGGTATGTAGAAAATTATTTTCTTTCTTTCTTACTGTTAGTCATATGTTGCATCCTCTATGTGATTGGAACATATCTGACCTGGGCTGCAACATATGCAAATCTATTTCTTTGCATCTCCTATCTATGCAATTATTCCTGTCTGTTATCCATATGTTGTCTCCTCTAGGTGTTTGAAAAACATCCGACCTGGTACACAGCTTCTCAACCTTTCTAGTAGTCATATGTTAACCCCTCAACGCGATTGGAATATATCCAACCTGGGTGTTTAACATATGCAGTCTAAATCTATCTACTCTCTTAATAATAGTCTGCTTACCTGAAGTAAGGAGTATCTCGGAAGTTCTTGATTATCGGGGTATATCAGGAAATGGGAAACATGTTCTAGTACAACTAAAATTGAACATAAAATTGGTTATCTGTAGATCTGGCTGCTTAATTTAGGTGGACAACAATATCATTGGTCGTCGTTAGTTGAATGGTCCTTAATTCTATCTAGGGACATAGGATCAAATGTCTTGTCATTTGTTATATGTCCTAAATTTTGTCACAATCTTTCGTGCTTAAGTGAACCACAATACCGGTGATCAACCAGATCTAGACATGAAGGTGGAGATACTGATAAATGGATTAAGGTTGTCTAATAACTTTGATTCCAAAATCATAGAATATTATTAGCATTAGTAAAAGTGAAAATAGTGTTAATTCATTTTAAATCTCTATTTTATTTTTAATTTTTATTTTTATTTTTTATTTTATTTTTATTTATATTTTTATTCTTACTTTGTTAAAATTGAAAAATTATATATATATATATATATATATATATATATATATATATATATATATATATATATATATATATATATATATGACTTTGAATTTTTAGATTTTATTTTATTTTTATTTTCTAGTCCTCAAAATGCATTATTTTTAAATTTTTTGGAGTTTTGGGCTTATTTTTAAAGCATTTTGGGTTGCAGTCGATGGATATTGGACCAGGTCTTGGGTCCAGGTATAAAATCCACCATGTCCGGCTGTAAACTCTTCTCTCCCACTATTTATCTTTGCGGCCGTAAACTCCTCACGAATCCTCTCATCACTGTTAAATCGATCCATCTAAATCTGTGTTTTTCACTCAAAATTGTTTGTTTATTCTTGTAGGTATGACTATGGTGATCTCCATAATGCTAATTTAACACGAAATTGACCATGAATCGAGGGTTCAATCAAAGAATCTCACTTGTCGGTGTTCACGTCCATTGAAGGGTTTACGGTCGTAAACTCCCTCTCTGACCGTGAACCCCAATTTTTGAACATGGATCATTGTTTTTAACACTTAATAACCATTGAAGCCTAATTAAATTGTTTGATGATTAAAACCTTAATCTTAAATGTTTAAATAAATTGTTTTCTCACTTGGCTTGGTTAAGTGCATATCAAAAATGGTTGAACTTAAGTTTGCTGACAGTCATAACTTGGTGATCTTTTTGGTGGACCCACCAGCAGCCCATGGTGAATTCAAGTCAATGGTGCATGGTTTGAAGAAGTGCTGCCTAGCTTCTGCTCTAACTTTGAATCCAGTGATCTACCAAAGCCAGATTAAAGAGTTTTAGAGCACTGTGCAGTGGTGAAAATGGGAAATGGTGGTTCAAAATTTGTTGAAGCAACTGTTAAAGGAAGAAAAATTGTTGTTAAAGAGCAGATCATCTGAGATGTTTTGAGAATTAATGACCAACCAGGTTTTCTGACTGAGATTGCAACGGATTAAACACAAGAAATCATCGAACAAATGGGATATGAAGGAGAATTTCCTCTAACCATCAAAAAACTGTTACCACTACACTGGAGGTTTCTAGCTCATGTCTTCGTGAGCTGCATATCGGGAAGGAAATCTGGGGCGGATGAAATTTCTCTACTAAATACAGGTGCTATTGTCTCTCTTTCTGCAGGTCTTGAATTCAACTTCTCCAAGTGCATCATAGATGAATTGATTGGGAATGTTGAAGGAAAGAAAAAAAGATAAATTCCTTATGTACCCAAGATTCCTACACTTGATCATCAACATCAGCTACCCGGAGATTGAACAAGGAGGAGAAACACTAGACATGAAATCTCTTGGGTCAAACACCTATGGTTTAATGAAACAGAACCATAAGGGTAAGTTTATGTTCGAATGCAAATACCCTTTGGTGAAGTTCAGGATGTTTGTCGAGTCAAGTGATGCATCTAAGTCTCACGAGTCCTCTGATGCTATGGAAACAGAAGATGATGTGATAACTGTTTGTGATCATGAAGAAGATAGAGTTCCTCCGGTCGCAATAGTGGATGAGGAACATGATCATTTAACATCTGTGCAAGTTCAAAGTGATTATAGTAAGGGTGAAGATGCAGATGATGATGATGATGATGAGGTTTTTGGAATTGATAATGATCTTTTTGGTGGCGATATGTCGGGTTTAAATG
This sequence comes from Lactuca saligna, assembly GCF_052625555.1. Classification (NCBI taxonomy): domain Eukaryota; kingdom Viridiplantae; phylum Streptophyta; class Magnoliopsida; order Asterales; family Asteraceae; genus Lactuca; species Lactuca saligna. The sequence goes on from NC_136420.1 coordinate 24,251,123, forward strand.
AAGATCTCAGTTTTGAGTTTGAAAACGAGTATTGTCCTACAAATGAGGACCTCAAATCTTTCTTTAACGATTTCAATGATGTTGTGCAACACACAATGGAGACAAGGAGAGTTGATGTTCAAAAAGCAACGCCTCCTTAAGATGATCAGATAGCCGACGCTTCAAATCTTATGGATTCGACTTCAAGGATTCCTCCCCTTAATGTTGAAATTCCAACATCATTGGCGTATGAGAGTGATCCAATAATGACACAAGCCTCCCATCCTTCTTTGAAAACAAGAAGAGCTGATCCAAATCCAGGAGTGCTTATACGGGAACAGGCTCCGCCAACACAGCCTGCAACAACAGTCGTTACACCTTCAATACCAACCCGAGAAAAACCAAGTGGTGTTCGGTCTTTATTTGAAGTCGGGAGCTCTTCAGCTCCTGGGGGTTCCTCCCCAGCAAGGCCTGCGCATGACGTTGCCTCTAAGAGGCTCGCCAGGTTCCTGGCAGAACATGACTCAGACTTTCCTACTCGAAAAAAAGGTATATATGTTAGGGAAGGCAGGTCAATAGGAGTGGAACCATCGACTCTAGAGCTAAGGGAGGAGATCTCTATCCTTAAACAGAAGATAATTGAAAAGGACCTTCAGATTGGGAATCTCGATATTCGAGTCTCCAAGCTTGAAGCTGAAAAATCTCAAAAGAATGATCATATCTCCGACCTTCAGCAAGATAATGTTCGGAAACCTATACATATCTCTAAACTCCAACTTAATGTTGGCGCCATGTCAGCTGGATATTTTGATTTGAAGAATAGGCTTATTGCTGAATTCGGTGATCAATTTTAGACCACAGTTGAAGGCCCAAGTGCAGCGCAGAATTTTGAACCTGCCCTAGTCAATACACCAACTCTTGATCAGCCTAATGACAATGTACCAGTAAGTACCACTTTGATTGTTGACCACTTTGAAAGAGAAACTGAGCAAGCTCTGTCTGAAAGTCACATCACAGAAAAGAGAAGGTTTTCTCTTCATGAAGAATTCTGATCAAAATCTTCATGGAGACCAGCCTCAACTAACTGTGACTAAGCTTAATAAGAAAAGGTTCCAACACAAATATGGCGAGTGGTCTGGGATTCGAATGTGGGGATTTCACGAAAAAATTAATTGTTGGCTGGTGAAAAGAAAAAGCAACACTGTGGAATACTACAAGAATCAGAATGATTTTTCTTTTGTCACCAAGGTAGATCTTTCTGAACTATTTGCAGCTCCTTTCTACAATCCCTCCAATGATCCTCGTGCAACTGATTTCAAAAATTTCTTGGAAAACCAAGTGAGGAGAGGATTCGATGGAATGAAGACCGCTGAGTCATTCTTGAAGACATCTAAACGAGTGTATGACTCGATCACCAACAAGTCTTTCAGAAATGTTATGTGGCCTCCAACAAAGCAATTGACAAAGATTCCCATCATCAAGAACTTCTATGATGGTTCTTTACGCAACATGCTATATTGGGGATACAATGAAACCAAGGCCTATGCAATTATTAAGTTCAAAGATGGTGTATTTCGTCTGATTGATAAGAAGGACTTGCTCCAATTTGGTGAGAAGGACATTCATACCTTAGCCGCTCATCAAATTATATGTGATCAGGAGGTTTTGGAACCTGCTACCAAGGATTTCACATGCATTATTGCTAAGATCATTGATAAAGGGATGTGGCTGGGTGCTATGGGGAGATCAGATGTGCTGGTGGTTGTAAAGGACTGAGTTCATGCTAGCCACAAACCAAGGGGGAGATCGATATGTCATAACTTAGTGGTTTGGGCTAGGCAAACATATATATAGGTCTTAATGAGATCTAGGTCTTGTATTGTACATTTTGGTATAGTTTGTGGTTATGTTGGTGTTCACGGCCGTGAATAGGTTTACATCCGTGAACGTGTGTTCGACCGTAAACCCTGTTCACAGCCAGTTTGTTCCTATAAATAGTGTCAGAGTCTGTCAGAGTGCAGTGTCGTTTCAGAGTATTTTACGATCATAGTGTGTGTTCTCAAGGTGTACCATACGTTTTTTCTAATAGACGTGTGCATTGCTTGATAATATTCTTCTTCTTCTTCTTCATTCTTGTTCTTATTTTGTTTTGATCACTTGTTTGGATCATTGGATTCGGACTCTACAGGGATACTTTGATAATAAACTATTTTAAAAACATTTTGTAATAATTAATGGCTTTTGGATGCTTGAAAAAGTTTTAAATTGGATTGATTTTTATGGGTGTTACAAGTTGGTATCAGAGACTTGTTTTGACTGAATTGGAGGAACACTCGTGTAAATCTAGTATCAAATCAAGGAAAGAATTTTCTAAATGATTTTTTTAATGGTTTTCAAAATACTAAAGGAGGATGCAGAGTGTACGATCAGCCGGAGCCAATAAGTAGACCCTAAAATACCATACGGTTATTTGATATTATGATATGTTAGGACAACATGTTAGTACTAGGCTAAGGATCTTCAAGAATTTCATGATAGAATTGTATGATTACATGATGCCTGCTAGACTAGGGTTTTCCTTACATGAGATTGACATCATTACTGTAGTTGCTTAGTGTATGCATTATGGTTATACATAATTAAGATCTTAATTCTTATAGCTTGAGAATGTTTGGTTTTGCCTTATGTTCTGTTCTTGTTTGATTGGGGGCTTAGGGTAGGATCAGATATTCGAAAGTCTATAGGATCCAACATTTTGTATGGCTAGCATACACTAGTGATGCATGGTTGGTGGAAGTTTCATGGACGGGTGAGTTGTGTGAGGTCGGTAGGTCAGTTGTGAGACAGTTAAACTCCCTCTAGGAGTGAGTATTGAGCGATCACCATGTATATGTATATTGTTAGGGTATTATGGTGATACTTGAAACAAATATGGGTAGAATGGAAGGTAGTATGGGCCCGTACTACTGAAAGCATCAGACCCATACGCGTAGCAAAGATGTCAAAACCCCTAGGGTTTAGTTGGGAGTTGGTTCCCTGTTATTATATGGATTATCCGAGATCTCTCTGGTGTATTATCATAATAGTGGTTACGAGACATCTTGAGACCGGATCTGGGTCAGGATTAGGAGTTGGCAGCCAGGATAAGCCAGTATTGACAAAGGATCATGTCAAGGAGATCATCCAGGAGGAGGTGATTGGGATTGTACGGGGTCGGATTCCGGAGATGTTTGGGTCTAGCAAGACCACCATGGTTAAGTATTTCGATGAGCGCTATGCAGCCTTGCTGAGACGGCTGCCGTAGCAGCTACATCAGCTGTAACGATGGCAGGGGGAGGAGCTGGTCGAGCTTTCCAATAACGGGACTTATTACTGGGACATATTCTGATGATTAGAGGGTTGCAGTTACTTGGGATCAGGGAAATGTTCTGTACTCATTACATTCCCTGGGCTGAGCGGGAGTGGCTATCATAGGAGTTTATGGAATTGAGGCTTCGGAGGATTTGCTTTAGGCCGGAATGCGAGTCGTGGGGACTCCGGAAGGGAGTGATGATTATGACAAGTTGGAGTTTTGCAGCTGGAAGCAGAATGGTTAATTTATGGATAGGAATTTCGTTTTCTAGGGCAAGGATTGTGCCCTTTTCAGCTTTGCAAGCTCAAAGGAATGAGCAAGCTTTTGACCCGAGGATCAGGTTGTATTTCCAGCTCAGGGTCATTTAGTCGCCGAGACTGGCGACAGTAGTTCATCGCTGGTGAGCGCGGGTGGGTCGATGTTGCATAAGTATTTTGTGAGGTCCGATTCACCTTAGATCTCTTGTATCGGGCGATAAGGATTAATTGTATGATCTATTGCACTTTTGGTATTGTAGACTATGTCTGGGGAGTAGTTGTAGCCCGATTAAGGGCAAAGGTTGTTTCAGCTACTACAGTTCGGCTGTGGATGATTGAGCTGGTGAGTGAGTCAGGGTGTAAGGCCCCAAATGATATGATTTCTAGAGCCGAGAGCGGTAGAATTGTTGGAACACTTTGGGAAGAAGGGTATTATGTGGGAGGTCTATGGACTAGGTCCTACAGGATGGTTATTCAGCATTGTCAGGATTCATTGGTTTTAGTAACCGTTATTGATTGGCGGAGAAAAGCGCCAAGGGAAGTAACTCGTTGCTGAGATGTTAGTTGGAGCATCTACCTTTTGGACTTAAGGATTTGAGTGTGGGCTCATTCAAGTATTAGGAACTTTTGTTTTCACTGTAATTCAGGAAGTGTTCAGCTAGTTCTTAGAAGATTGTGATCACTTATGATTGCCTGGTAATGGAGCACTAGTTGGAAAGAGTAGGTTGTCATCGGATCGATCTTTGCAAGGTGGGGACGATTGGGAATTCTCCAACTCTCATGTATTGTGAAGACTCAGTCGAATCTAAGTGGGGGAGAATTATCTCGGGATTCAGAAACAGGAGCAGTTTTGGAACAGGGATAAGTTTTACATTCCCGACAAGGAGAAAGGCGGCCCAAGTGGCTGTTTGGTTTGAGTGTTGTGTGAGTTGGGAGTTTGGTAAAACTCCCTAGCATGTGAATCGCGTCTTCTTGGTGCTTGATAATAGAATTTGGGGAAACAATTTGGGGTTCCAGTCATGAATTAAGTTCAGTTCGGGTATTCGGTCTAGTGTGTGTTAGACTCTAAGAGTAATTGGATTGATAGATTGAGGGTAAGGCATCAGGTTGCGGTTGTGTCAAAGTGAAAGTGTTGTAAGACTACGAGGTATAACCATAGCATTCATGGACTCTTTTAGATGGTTAGGCCAGGGTGAGCTGGTTCGCAAGATTATGGTTACACCACGGTGTGATTGGAATCGGGTAACGATAGGTCGTTGGGGACCGGGTGTGATGTAAGACTATAGTTATTCTGATAGTGTTCTCTTTTAGTGTTTGATTTGATAGTGACAAGTTTTCAGGATATTATGATCAGATGGACCCAAGGGATTGATGGAGCCATGAGTGGTGATATAGCTAGGACAGCTATTGCTAGTCGAAGTTTCCTTCGAAGGTCGCACGGAGCCACTGTAAGATCGCTCATTGGTTCAAAAAGCAAGAAGTAATCTGGAACTCCATATGAGTTTTCTATTAAGTGTAGTTGTACTGCATGGGAAACTTGGTATGTGGTTATGCTTTCTGGTGAGAACCTCCAGTCATCAGAAGTCGGATAATCAATTTAAAGGATGCGTGGAATGGATTCGATAATGATTCAGTGTGGGCAGTATGTCATGGAGCCTGACCATCTCGAGACTTCAGATTTCAGATCGAGTAATGTGATTATAATGTTGAGAATTCGTCCATTTTCGGGTTTTTAAAGCCCTGTTAGGGTTGCTTTTGATTACCTTGGGAAGGTTGGGACTATGTGTGGGATTATGACCACGTAGTTCAAGTTGTCTGGCGTGCAAGGAATGATAAGAAACGATTTCGAGGATGAAATCAAATTTAAGTGGGGGAGAGTAGTAACAACCCATTTAAAAAAGATTAATTAAATAATAAACTCGGATCCCCGATAAGTAAATTTATTATTATTTTATGTTATTATAGCCAAAATCAAATAATAAGGGTGTTGGTTTCGGGAAGCCAAATGTCATGATTTAGACTCTCGGGGGTTAAGGTGTAATTTTGGGATTTTTTTAAAAAGTATTTCTGAAGTTAGGGTGTGTTTGGTAAATATTGTACGTAAATTGTAATGAATTATGAAATATGGGGGTTATTTGGTAAATATTGGATCAAAGTTGAAAGGATTTTATGGAGTCAGGGGCCAAATGGTAATTTTGGGACTTAATATGAAAGAAAATGAGAAGGGGGGGGGGGGGGGTTGTCAATATAGATAATAGTTTTGAAGGGAGCGGGTACAAACCGTTACATTGCCCCCATAAACCCTAACCCTAGCAATGTGCAACTGTCATCTCCTTCACCCTTTGTCTTCAACGCTAGTGTCGTGACCCCCTTCTGTTGAGCTGCACCATCATTGCTTGAGTCATTGAGTACCACCGCCACATCAGCACAACCCATGCTGGCTATGACGTTGTGAACGGCTGGAGAAAGCCCCAACGAGAATGAAGGCGCTGTTGTACTACTGACGTGAGTCAGTCTGGAAGATCAGAGATGCTGGGTTGTTTACAATGCTGTTGTTCCCTATAATTCTCGTTCGTCCCCTTCTCCCATTTTTCCTATTGCTGCGTCCCAACATCGATTGTCGTTGATGGTCTTTGTTGCTACCGTCGTTCGTAGCCACCCCCGCTGTAACCCACCATCATGAATCAATTGCAACAGCTTAGTGCGTTCGGGTTGTGCGTGTTGTGGTTGTCGTTCGACTGTGGAAGATCATTGGTCAGAAAAACCTCGTGAAGAACCACCATGGTGGCTACCGCCATCAACTCCGTCTGCTGCCATCTTTCCGTCGCCACCAGCCACCATGGAAGGTGGCTGAGTGCATGTTTGTTATGTATTTAGGTGTGTTTTGTTGCTATATTGTGTTAAGTGATTTTGTATGTTGTGTAACTGGTATTCATGGAAAATCCACCACCACCACTGTGAGGTGGTGACTGCCACCACGTGCCACCGCCGTCCACCACTAGGGTGGATGTGTGTGTGTGTTCTTTGGGGTTTAGCATTGTAAATTGTAAAATAATGGAATAGTGAAAAGAAAAAGTCAAACCACCACCGTAGGGTGGTGGCTACCGCCTCCTGCCGCCACCAACCACAGTGTTGGGTGACGGTGTCCCTCGTTTGTGTCTTGACTCGTTTGGGGATGCTTGGATAAAGTGGGCCTAATGAAACCCTAATAGGCCCAATGAAACCCTAGTGGGCCAGAGTGCGAGGCCCTGAATGATATGATTTTTGGAGCTAGAGAATAGGGATAGGTTTGGAGCACGCTGGGAAGAGCGGACCAGATTGGGTGCCTATATTGGAGGGTCTCAGGAAGAGACCCAAGAGTTCGAGTCAGTTTTGAGAAGCCAGTAGGGCCAGAATTAGTACGTCACTTGCGAGAAATTGCACGAGGGAGTTTTCGTTTCGAGGGTCTTAGTAAGCAAATCTCTGGGTTGGTTGCACTACTTGTGTTTGGACCATCCATGCAAGCATTCGTCATATGCCAATTACATACTATGAGTTACGGGGTGGTTAGTAGAAGTTGCTTCCCTCCTTGCTGGCTTGGAGCGTTCAATGTAATCTGGGTTAAGGGTTGAGATCAGTTCAGGGACATTATGCGGGAGGAATACGAATAGGATTGGTGACTCAACCATTATGCATGGGTCAGCTTTTGGAAGTGCCAGGGGAAGTGGGTTACTGTTGAGGCTTTGGTCTGGGCATCAACTATTTGGACTTTAAGATATAAGTGGGGCATCATTTCAAGGCATCTGATATTATTAGTTTCTCTAGGATTCAAGATGTGTTTGCTTGATCTTCAGGGATTGTGTGGTTATTGGGGGTTGGGCCTGTAATTGAACACTCGCACAGACAAGAAGCAGGTTGTCAGCAGTTGGTTATTAACGAGTAAGAAGGATCGGAAATCCTTCAAATCTCATGTATTGTAATGACTTAGTCGAATCTAAGTGGGGGAGAATCATGCAAGTATTTAGGACAGGGACAGGTGTGAGACTGGGATGGATTTCTCGACCTCATTGAGGGAAAATGGCAGCCCAAGTGGCTATTTGGTTTGAGGGTTTTACGAGTTTGGAGTTCGATAGAACTCCCCAGCATGTGGATCGCATCTTCTTGGGGGCATGATAGCAGAATTTGGGGAAATGGGTTGGGGCTCCAGTCATGAATTAAGCTCAGTTTGGGTGTTCAGTGGAGTGCGTGCTCGATTTTGTATGCATTTTGAATCAATAGATTAGGGGTAAGGTATTGGGCTATAGTTGTGTTAGGATGGAGTGTTGTAAGACTACGGGGGAGCTGTAACACTCACTAATTGTCCGTTGGTATGGAAGTGTTGTAAGACTACGGGGGAGTCGTAGCATTCACTACTGGTCAGTTGGTATAGGAGTGATGTAAGTCTGTGGGTGTAGTCGTAGCCTTCATTTGGTTGGTCGATGGCATGAGCATGTTGTTAGGATGCGGAAGGAACAGTAGTAACAACATTTCGGGTGTAGCAGTGAGGATATGGAAATCCACGGATTAGATTTCGAAACTACCCAGATGAATTAGACCCGGTTAAGCCAGTGATAAGACTGAAGAAGCGCAATACGACTATGAGAGCAAGGAGGCAGTGGACTGCTTAAGGTCATTCGCGATATAAGGCTACCATTGGTTAAGTAGCAATCACTTTTAGCCTTGGATTTGGTGACGTTAGGATTCGACACATGGAACCGAACAGTTGGATCAGGAAGTTGTTTGAGTCAGAATGACATGATAACTAGTGGCAACTAGTTCTAGAGGAGGATTTCGCTCAAAAGAAGCATGGAACAACTACGTATGAGCCTTTTGGCTCCATAATCGGGTTGGAACCCGATATTTCAGATGATTGACGAGCGAATTGAGACCAAGAAGGTATCGGTAGATTTTGGGAGCGGTCATGTAGTAGCATGGTATTTCAAGCAGTTTCAGCAATTGGGAAGTATTAGTAATGGTGTTTTAGGTTACGTATACGAACAGAATTGCTGATTGACTGGGAAGTAACAAGTCACTCACAGTAGGGACCTTGAGTTATCAGAAGTTGAGTAGTCATTTGAAGGATAAGCGGGTTGGATTCAACGATACTGATGCAGTATGAACGGTCTGTCAGGGAGTCTGACCACCTTGAGACTGCAGATTTCAGAAAAAGAAGACGTGATCTTGTTGTAGGGAATTCGTTCATCTTCAGGTTTTAAAATTCTGCTAGAAAGGGTTATGGTTGCCTTGAAAACGCTAGTCATGGTTACACTGGGAAGGCTAAGGTGTGCCCAGAATTGTAACCAGGTCGCCCAAGTTGTCGGGCGTGTAAGGGATGGTAAGGAATGATTTCAAGGATGAAATTTAATTTAAGTGGGGGAGAGTTATAACATCCTATTTACTAAATCAAATAGATAAAATTTGATGAACGAATAGTTGCAATAAATTCATAATATTTAGGGGATTATCGGTTTTAGGGAGCCAAATGTTATAAATCGGATTATTTGCGGGGTAAAGAGTAATTTTAGGATTTATTTTGAAAAGATTTTTGGAGGCTAAGGGGCTGTTTTGTAATTATTAGGCTTAAGTTGTAAAGGATTTCAGGGGGCTGGGTTAAAAAGGTAAATATCTAACTTAAAATGAAAAGAATTGGGGGAGCAGGAGTATAAAGAGTGAATTTTGGGCCTTGGTTGCAACAATGTTTATAGGGAGGGGCCATTTTTCCATTATGGCAAGATTTATCATGGTGTGTCGGGTATATAACTTTTAAGAAACCCTAAACCCCAAGGAAGTGATCAGCCGCCAACGCCCCCCCACCCCACCCCCACCTTGTCTCTCCCATTTGCGGCCGCAAATCTCATGACACCCCCATCGCCGGTCGTTGCTTCCTCACCTCTTGAAGCCGGAGAATCACCACGATGCCACGCCGTCGCCCATCACCGTCTGATTGGTGATGAAGATGAGAACCTCGAAGACCATTGTCATGGTCGTGTACCGCCATGACCACACATGCCTCCCTCCTTCCTTCTATTTGTTGAGTTCATAGCCACTCTCATCGCCGATGTCAAGCAAAAACCGGTTGTACTCTCCTCCTCTTCTGCTGCTATTATGATTGTGGTTTTTGGTGGTGGACTGCCACCATTTTTCCCCACTAGACCTGGCATGTGTCGCTACTTCCGCCGTCATTTTACACCCTTCTCGTCATTTAGTGCCACCAGGAGGGGTGGATGGACTCGTACTCGGCCAGAATTGATTGTGGTGTTTATGTTCGATTGTGGTGTTGGTATGAGGCTACTGAAATGTTTGTTTGGCCGGAGATCCGAAGGAAGACCCAACTGCCACCACTCACCACCGCCGGCCACTACAAGTTGGTTTTATGTGTGTTTGTGTGTGTGTGTATGTGTGCTTAGCATAGCTATGTGTATGTTATTTTGGGACTACAACCTTATAAAATGTAATAGAAAGTGAAATAACGAAAGAAAGGTGGTTTTGTGTGTGTGTGCTTAGCATAGCTGTGTGTATGTTATTTATGTGAGAGCTTAAAGTGAGATACAATTTTGAGTGCTTTTAATAGTTCCAGAAAGTTAATAAATTCCTCTCTCTCTCTCTCTCTCTCTCTCTCTCTCTCTCTTTCTCTCTCATTCGCCCATGGACATAGGTCACCTTGACCGAACCACGTTAAATATCGTGTTCTTTTTTTATTTATGTTTTTCAGAAGTTTTGTGAGTTTATCGAAGTTTGTCTTTTGTTATTTTTTTGAAGTTCTTAACTTGTTTTGTTGTCACCCAACAAGCTATTGACTGTAAAAAAACGAGTCTCAAAATATATAAATGAAATTATCATTGTTGATCAAATCATATGAAGGTTGTTATGGTTAAGATATGAAATGGTAACACTCGTTTATTTTTTGGGAGTACTTTTAAAAGATTTTTGAAACCATGGTTTTTGGTATCATGCATGTAAAACCTGATATTTTTCTGGAAACTTAATGTTAATTGTTTATGAAAAATATAGGTTGTTACAATTGATATCAGAACCATAGTATAAACGAATTAAGTTAGTTGTCCCTACCTAAGCCTAAACTATGTGAGATAAAGAAAGAACTATAGTGTTTTAGTGTCTTTTCCTTGAATACTTTTACAAATTTTAATTGTTAGATTTCATGAATCTGTATATTCATGTTAAGTGTTTTATGGTTACATAATGGTTCATACTAAAAGCGGAGTAGATTTGCATGAGGGCGAAGGGACTTCCACGCCTAGAGAGAATCCTCGGCCAATTGTCATGGGAGCTATTAAGAGGCTTCTCTGTGACTTAAAGGAAGAGAATCGCCAAGAAATGAATCGACTATTAGATGCTCATCTAGGAGCACCCGAACAGCCTCCAGAGATCCCTGAGGTTGCACTATCTGTTGCGGGTGCAGCATCTGTTGGAAGTGCCCCATCTGTTGGAAGTGCCCCATCTGTTATGGGTGGATGGTTTGTCATCAACATATCCCGAACTCAAGGGTCCTCTCTTGTGTCATGTCATCCATCACATTCAAAGAAGAGGGGATGTTCTTTCAGGTCATTCATGGCATGCAAGCTGAGTAAATATGAAGGGAGTTGTGACCCGAAAGTGACTGTGAAGTGGATCAGTATAACAAACCGAGTTCTCAGAGCTAGTGGATCAGCCTCCAGAGATCCATGAGGTTGCACTATCTATTGCGGGTGCACCATCTGTTATGGGTGCATGGTTTGTCATCAACATATCCCAAACTCAAGGGTCCTGACTTGTGTCATGTCATCCATCACGTGCAAAGAAGAGGGGATGTTCTTTCAGGTCATTCACGGTGTGCAAGTTGAGTAAATATGAAGGGAGTCATGACCCGATAGTGACTGTGAAGTGGATCAGTATAACAAATCAAGTTCTCAGAGCTAGTGGATGTCAGGATGATCAGAGCCAATATCTTATTTGATGATCAGAGCTAGAATTTTTCTTTTGATCCCTAGGGTTAGCTGGGGATTTATTATTTTTCATCTCAAAGTCTGGTATTAGCTTTCCTTTTCCTTTAATGTCCTTCATAGAATTTGTTTCACCTTGGGACTTTGAGGAACCGAAACTAGGTTTAGGACCGAAACTGCGTTTAGGACCGAAACTGGATTTAGGACCGAAACTGGATTGGGAACCGAAACTCAACTTTTGGTTCTGGGACTTGGAATAGTATGAATTAGGACTGTAATTTTCCTTCAACTTTTACTTTCCATTATCCATTGATCCTTTCCTAGGAGGCTCATAGTTGTAGTTTTGAGAATTCCAGTGCGTTTTTCGTTCATTGAGATTCTTGGCATGTCTCTGAGTTCTCAAGCGTTTCTGTTCGGCTAGCTCCTTTTGAGATTTGTGGATATTGAAGCTGGCCTTTGGTTTCTCCTTTTGAGTTTCGGTTGTCTTGTTGGACACTTTTGTTTCTGCACTATTCTTTGTTAGGACTTTCGGTTCTTCAATTGGTTCCTCAGGAATTTTTTGTGTTCCACTTGTGCTTGGTTTGTCGAAACCTGAGGGTGTGTTGATAGGTTCTGCAATGTATCTTCCTTTAACCCTCAATGTAGTCTACTTAGATAGGCCAACGGTTTCATATGCGTTGTCAATTGGAGCAGACTAGAAGTAGTCATCGCATCCTTCAGCATTATCTTTGTCGACCAAGATTCTTAATTCTGCCGTTTGCCTTTGAGTGACCCCAGTAACATCATAAACCTGATTTGGCATAGTCTGAACCTTTTGATAGACCATGGCCTTTTCCTTGAGTTTCGGTTTCTATTCTTTTGACAAACAAGCAAATTCAACCGAGTTTTCTGATATTAGTGGTTTTTCATTCTCAGCTTCATTTTTCATAAACTTAGAGCAGTCAACTTCGTCCTCTACTGAGATTTCACTCATCTCGCTTTCCATATCAAATTTAGATGTATTTTCTAAGTTTATTTTATGTTCATTGTCAAGTTTGGCAGTTGAGAGATCGAAAGATTGAATAGTTTCATATTTAATTTTTAGCCTATCATTTTCATCTAGTATATCTTTTAGCATGCTTTTATGTTCCTTAGAGTCGATGAAGGTTTCTATCTTTTCCAGACCTAGCCTATAAGACATAGATGTCTCTTCTAAGGACACTACTGATTCACATTCTGCTATGATATCATCTTCCTTAAATTCAAGAAAGGGCAATATCATTTTATGAATTTTCTTTCCAATTTCACAACTTAAATGTAATTCAGCAATATTAGTATAAAGAAGCCTAGCAATTATACAGAAAACATTTCTTTGTTTTAAAAACATTAAATTGTCTCTTTACAAATAAATACTTTCGTCCCTAGCTCTAACTAACTCTGCTTCCTTCAGCTCAATCCACATTCTTCTTTCCTCACTTTTTGAAGACACCCTGCTGAGTTGGTCAGTTAGGTTAGAATTCACTAAGCGAGTTTGTGTGAGGCTACTACTAAGGTTAGAAAATTTAAAGTTCAATTCATTTAATTCTTCTTGATAATCTGTTTTTGTAATTTTAAGAGTTTCAAGAAGAGATTGTACCTTTTTTATCAGCCGATCGCAATCGTTGATCTTCTCACTCACTGGCTTGGCCGTAAAAAACTTATTTTCGGTCAGGTTCGGTTCCTTATCTTCACTTTCGGTTGATGGATCAGTAGTGACAATGAAACACTTTCCAGTCGAACCTTCTTCCTTTGTCACAAAAGCCTTTCTATGAGTGGCCTTCTAACCTCTTCATCTTCAGATTCGGTTGACCAAACTTCTACGCCACCGAACTCATCTTCCCCAGCATTCTCCTGTACAATCAGCGCATTCATAGAGCTGTTAGTCACCTTTTTCTTCTTGATTTCCTCTAACTTGCGCATATAATACGCCTCATCATCTTCACCCTCTCTCTTCTCAGCCATTTTTCTCAACATGCAATCTTTGACAAAATGGTTCTTGCCATGACAGTAGTTACAGTCGTATCCAGAATCTCCTGCAAACTTGCTCTCCTTTTTCTCTTCATCCTTTTGAGAGGAGATAGCCATTATCTTCAGATCCAACCACGTAGTCTTCAAACGGTCCAAGAGTGATAGCTTCCCAAATGAGATAGCCATTATCTTCAGATCCAACCACGTAGTCTTTAAAGTGATGAGCCCATACTTCGTAATCTTGAGTATAGAGTATGGGTACCCTTGTTGTAGATCCAATGTTGTTTGAGATGTTGATGGGGTTTGTATGCGAATCATCGTGAGACATGGTGAGCTGTTAGAATTAAACTGTAATCTTGAGATTAGGGTTTTATCAGAAACTAAGTTACCGTCGATATGAAGAAGACGACTTCTATTTATACGATAAAAGCGAAAACCTTAAAGTAATCTGAATACAGAAGGAATGTGTATTGATCACACAATCTCCTGCTCTAATACCAATTGTTAGAACTAAATTCTTTCAAGATCGAATGATTCTAAACAAGTTAATAAATAATAACGTAATAAAGAACACGAGAATTGTACTGAATATGTCGAATGATTATAACTTCAACACCTCATATGAGCTCGACGAAGAACTTCAACTATAGAGGAGTTTAGGGTTACAATGATAAACGTAATGTATGACTGCATTTAATTATGCATACATGCATGCATATTTCTATTAAAACCCTATTAGCTAATCTAGATAACTATCAAACTATTCTAGATAACCACGGATGGACAGGCCCAATCCGGGTACAAAACTTATGGCCCAAGACGCAACACAAATGGATTCAACAATTTCTTATTTGGTATTTTCTTGAGGTGTTTGACTGGAAGAATAGTTGGTTTGTACAAGGGTAGAATGGAGGTTTATGTCATGGTAGCAGGGCTTTATTATGATATTCAAGTGGATTACTTTGTGATATGTGCATATTTAGTGTGTATTAAGTGTAGTTTATTAATTATGTATTAGCTAAATTGTTGCATATTATGGACAAAAAGTACTTAAAAGTGTTAAATTATGTTTTTCAGTCCAAAGATGAAGTTCGGAAGCGAAAGGAAGCAAGAGAAGCGGTTAAGAGCTCAAGAGTGGAAAGAAGAAAGAAAACAACCAAAAAAAAAAAAAAAAACTTCTACTCGTCGAGTTGCCTCTTGACTCGATGAGTCCGGTCGCGGATTCAGAAAGATAAGCATTCGGAAGTCAAGACAGTTATCAGGTTACGACTAATGTGAGAGGGACTCGACGAGTCGGTATGCATATATAAAGATAACTCTATAATGCGAAAAGAGGAGAATTCTGGGAAGTTTCAGAAGTGTTTAGCTGCGAATAAAAAGCCAGAAGAACCCTAGAAGTCGACCAAAGAAGCTAGAATCCAATTCCGGGAGTAATTGAGGCGTAATTTCATCATTCTACTCAATTCTTTTGTTTTGTCAATATGATTAAGCAACTTGAACTTATTTGTTTGCTGTTATTCACCTTAGTTATGAACTAATTTCTTTATACTTCTGTTTGGGGATACAAAGTTGACAATATGGTTTGATTGATTGGTAGGATTAATTCCAAGTTGGTGATTAATTGTTATTTTAGCTTGCTAAAGAACCTTGTGTATGAATGATAATTTATTTTCTGTTAATAGGAAGATAGTTAATTAGCATGAACATCTATTAATTATCAACCTCATATGATAAGTGACCACTATATCATATGTCTAGGATTAATGAATATGAAACTAGGATTAATAAGTAAATTGAGTAAATTCATGTGCAAGCTTGTAAGATGACTATCGAACAAGAGGTTAATTAAGAATAACAATTTAATTAGCTATTGCAAGTCTAACTTAACCCGAATAATTAATCTAGTAAATATAATTAAGTTAAGCAATTGGCCACTGTTTGAATTAGTTTATTTGCTAAGGATTAGGGTAGTGAACACAACTTAATCACTTGAATCGGTAACCAACGAAAGAATTAATCCATTGCACTGTTACCTTAAAAGCAACCATAAAGTTAACCGAGTTGAACTAAGCAGAAGTTTCTTTCCCATTATTGAATCTAGTTAATTTGTTCTTTTCTAGCCTTGCATTAGTTTTGTTTAGTAAGTTTCTAGTCTTGTAAAACTAGAGAAAAACCCTTATTTGCTAAAGTAATTTAGATAGAATTAGTTTTTAATTTAATTTGCCGTTCCCTGTGTTCGATACCCTGCTTATTTAGCTATACCACAATTGATAGGTTCACTGCCTTTTGTGTGTTATTTGATAATTAAAGTAGGATTAAAACTAAGTGAGTTTTACACACATCACTTTGCTCAGTTATGGAAATAATTTTTTGAAGAGTATTGAAAACACGAATTCTCTTAATGCATTTCATGTGCGAGATATTGGAGCTTGATCTTGCAATATTTTTACGAGAAAGAGGGGATTATGGTCCCTAATGATGAAGAAAAAGCTGTTTTTCACGTGTATAGTTGTCTGAAGGATGCAACTGATGATGCTGAGGAGTTTCCTGTTGTAGCTCGTGTTCCAGATGCAATGCTCAAACGAGTCGATCCAACGAATACAGTCTTAGTGACTTATTTGCAAACAATTGATACAACTGTTGAGACTGGAATTCTATTGGCAAGAGAATAGACGAAGTCAAATCGTACGAAGAAGACTAACGCTGGTTCTTCTGATAAACAAATCAAGGAGTCTAAATCTACAAAGGTTCCAAACAAGTTACTAGTTACTATGCAGAGCCAATAATACACGAAGTTTCAGTTGCTGATACACCCTTAACTCAAAAAGAAATTATTCCTTCGAAGACCGGTATTTTTTGAAAAATCAAAATGAAATCAAAGCACAAGAGCCAATCTCCACTCACGAATGTCGTCCGAAAGCCACATGTTACTCATCAAGGACTTTTATTTCATGAAATTCCAGCGCCTGCTTCACCATCATCAAAGAAACGAAGGGTTGCTGATATGGATAAACATATTTCCAAGAAGAAGAAGAAGAAGAAAAGAAAATGATCATCTATTCTGAGTCTACAGCTGACGAAGATGAAACAATTCCAGAAACTCCTGAAGCCAATCTTCACAAGGATACTTCTACTCCTACACAGACAGTTGTTATACCACCCAAAGATTTGGTTTCCAAGTCATTATCTGAGGAGGCCCGAACTTCTAACATTCTTGTAAACATATCTAATACGGATGAAAATGCCATCATGGGTGAGGATGATTCGAAGAAAGAAAACCAAGGTAAACCTTCAACTGTTACCTCAGAAACCTTTGTTTCTCTTCCTCCACAAATTACACCTGTCATAACCACTACTTCCACCACTGATTCTCCTACTTTCGAAAACATTATCAAACAACCAATTACTTCTCTTTTTTCTTCTCAATCCACTGATCCACCCACAACCACTTCACAAATTCAAGAGTCTATTTTTATGGAAACTGAGCATGAATTTGAAGGTTTTTGGAGGAACTTTTGAGAACTTGGAATTTAATGAAGAGGAAGCTGATTTCCCATATCATATGCTGATGACAATGAAGCAGTTTAAGATCTTGAATACAAAGCTGAATTCAATTCTTTAACCACAAGCAGATATTGGGGGAGGTCATTCTGTAACGAGTTTAGAAGTTGATGGTTTGTTAAAACTACTAGAAGGAAGGATCACCTTAAAAGTTTCGGGCATGATTAAAGACTCTGGGTCTCGTCTTTTGGAGAAAGTTGATATATGTGATCATAACAATGAGATGAGGGTGAATTCTCAGAAGTCTACATTTGAAGGTGATTTGAAAGAATTGAGAATAGTGACAAAGGAACTATTGGATTAGTGTCTAAGTCCATAACTATTTTGGTATGTACTTGACCCGATTATGAGCAAGGTCCTTTTGGGTTGCCTTCACCATAGCAATATGTAGGATGATTTAAGGAGAGAAAGGTTTAAATATGATTTATTAATATATTATGAGAATAATATATTAAAGGAGAAATCATATTGTTTAATTAATATTGGTCAAGAATTAATTAAGAATTAATTTTGCGGCTAAAAGAGATTAATTAAACTTAGGGGACTGAAGTTGTAATTATAAGATAATTATAATTGGGCTATGGATCACCTAATAATATATAGGTTGAACAAATTCTATGGGAAGCCCATTAGAAATCGTCCAAGGGATATGTTTAAGGAGTCCATGGGCTGCTTAGGGCCTAAGCAGTCAGATTAGGGTTTCCTAGTTGTAAACCCTAATAGCCTACATGTATAAAAGGGACCCTTAAGCCCCAAAAACGTGAACAACACTTCCATTAGGGTTTCTAGCCGTTTTTTGGTGCCTCCCCTTTCTTCTCCTCTTCATCCAAGTTGCATATGGTGTTTGTGACTCCATTAGAGGTGCAACACTTGAGGCACTAAGCTTTTGAAGCCAATCCAAGCAAGGAATTGATTGTTATTGCTATATAACAATAAAAGGTAATTCTATAAACCCTAATTCAGTTTATAATATGTTAGATCTAAGTTTGTTAGTCTTGGATTCAAAGCATGTACAATAGAGAAACCTAGATGCAAGCATTAGGGTTTGTATGAGCACATAGGATTGTTCTTATGCCTAAAACCCATCAGTGGTATCAGAGCCTTGATTGGTTTCAGTTGTATGTGATGCTTAACTGTTTTATTTGCTAAAAAACGAGTTTTTTGCCTCTACCCGACTCAACTCGGCGAGTCAGTATCTGGATTCGGCGAGTTGGCCCTACTCGACGAGTCCAGGTCTGACTCGGCGAGTCTGTGCGTCAGGCGGAGGGTATTTCGGGATTTAGCTGCTGTTTTGACTTGGATTTGATGCTTAAATTGTTTTATGAAGTTAAAATCCGAATTTTATCTTAATTATATGTTTATCCTTGCCAAAACAATAGATAATTTTAAATCTTTTAAATATTGGTTGTTTATGTGATAAATATGGTTTATTTAAAGTTATTTGGTAATTATCTAATGACTAAAATAAGATTAGGTCAAATATAGATAATTATGAAATTAATTGTTTAATTTGAATTATTTGTTGTTTGATCCCTAATGTTTTGAAATGTTTCCAAACTTGCCCTCAAGTTTTGGAATTTAAAAGTTGATTAAAAGTTTAATTTTGAAATGTTAAATTCTAAAACCCTAGTAATTTGAAAAGTTCAAATCACACCCTTATGGTTTTATTAATTAATTAAAGTGTATAATTAAAAGTGATTTAATAGGCCCTTAAAGTTTTGGTTTACATTTAATTAAATTAAAAGTATAATTTTACTAAATTAAACCACCTAGTATTTTAAAAGTGTAAAATACACCCTATACTATATATAACATTAAAAGTCTAATATTGTATATGTATGAGTAAACAGTCAGTCTTACCTTTAGTAGGCCTCATTCACGAAGCTGGTCTATAAGGGGTGTTTAAGGAAATTGCTTATAAAATGGCGATTGAATGGGTATCCACTCTTACCCACCGCACTCTTGACTAGTGGAGGGTCGTTAGCCGAACGGGTAGGATAGGATAGAAACCTTCCATTATAAGTATAATGAAGTACAAAGTAACTAAATGCTTATACAAATTCCCAAATCATAGTTACTTTAGGCAAAATGTGAAATTGTATGCTAAGCCATGGAATTACACTTCGTACCCTTGTCAAACGTTAGTGGAGCGTGTGTGGTTAACCGGCACACTAATTTGGGGATGACATTGGTGGCGAAGGGTGGCTCGATGCTTATCATAGATCAATGGAGCGTGTGTGGCTAACCCGCACATTGATTAGGTAATAGTAGCATTGGGTGCACCACGTGATTCGTATGGTTATTCACACCTTGTTTGTGATCATCGGCATCCCAGTCACAAATAGTAGGGCATAACCGAGATTAAACATGCCATTGAAAAGTTCAATGGATCTCAAAAGATCTAGGAGTTTCAATTCATTTGAAAACTTAAACTTCCTTTTCGTTTTTCATGGTGGAAATTGGTAAATCGTGATTTACCTACCTTCAAATATTCTACAACTAGATTACGGCATTCCTCTTCTAGGTTGTAGAGTATTGTGTTGGATCCTAGCTTGATGTTTCATTTGGGTGTTACATCAAGAATTCTAATCAACTTAACTTGAATTTTCTCTCGTTTTGTAGATGTCTACATCTTACAATGGTCTTCCCAAATCCTTTGGAATAAGCTTTCCAAATGAAGATGACGTTCCGAGATACGATCAAGGAAATGAGAGTCATGCTTCACTTCCTCCACCTCCTCCAATTGTTCTCCTTGACCCACAAGTTCAAAGGCTTGAAATGTTCAAGCTCACTCAAGCCATTTTGGCAAGTAAACACGAAGATGGGAAATCTGTGTGTGCACACGTCTTAGAGATGAAGTCACACATTGATAGGTTAAGCATGTTGGGTGTCGAGATTTCAAGCGAGTTGGCTGTTGACTGGGTTCTTCAGTCACTTCCTGAATCA
The DNA here is from genome assembly GCF_052625555.1 of Lactuca saligna. NCBI lineage: Eukaryota > Viridiplantae > Streptophyta > Magnoliopsida > Asterales > Asteraceae > Lactuca > Lactuca saligna. The sequence continues at coordinate 24,271,162 of NC_136420.1, forward strand.
TATAGTGAGTTCGTTAGAGAGTACTATATGATGGACCACGACGTGAACCTAATTGATCTCACCTATTTGCTTATAGCTGCTGAATCAGCAATGATTTGGTGTGCTGGTCAAGCAAATTTGTCTAGTGAATCAAACTCCCAAACTTCAATGGACACTGGCAACATTGGAAGTCCAGAAAGAACTAAGTCTATGATTGTCCGATGTGTTGTGCCAAAGGAGTCCATTTGCTTTTATTGACAAGAGAAGGGGCAGTGGAGACGAAGCTGCCCTAACTACCAGAAAGATCTAAGAGATGGGAGAGTCAAGACATATGGCTCTACTTCAGGTAGAATCCATTATCTAACTCCTTTGAGTTCCTATTCTAGATTCTTAATACATGATGTGATAAGATTACATTTTGATGTTTTGTAGGATCGAAGAAAAGAGAGGAAGCTTGAGAAAAGAAGTGAGTTGAATCTAATCATGAAGAAATGGATTTCGATCGCATTACTTGAAGAATGGATTCTTGAGCTACTACTTGGAGTTAGAATAGATTGTTAAGAAATATTTAATAACATAGTTTTTCAATTGAATTGCATTGTAAGGACAAAAATTTTTCCGCAATAAAATGAATTTTGACTTATTTATCCTTGCGATGGCATGTATGAAAAATTGATGTTTGAATGTTTCTATTATTAGCAATAATGGATTTGATTCTTAATTGTATTATTTGTGGAAGTGTCAAGAGTTCCAAGTAAGGAGAGTTCCTCATCACCCAAGTTTCAACTGGACAGAAACTTGGAATCATGCAATGTGTATTGTATGATGAATGAAAAACTTTCACAATTGGGAAACTTAGACTAATTCTTTGACAACGTGTCAATTGAAGGACTAGGAGATCAAGTACACTAGGTTGTGCGTTGATCAAGTCCACCACAAGAGTGAAAAAGATATTCGTCATGATTTACTAAAGTTTAGTAAATGTGATTATACTTATAAGATTAAGTGTAATTCTGAGTTGATTGAAAGAGTTTCAATGAATAGTAGAACGAATAAAGAAGAATCAAGTAGGCAGAAAGATAAAAGTTTCTCTTTTCTAAGAAGAAGGGAGAGTACCTTTTATTGTGTTTTATGATAAGTCTTAAAGATTAAGAACCATGTCTCAATAGATCTCTAAGTGAGTCTTAGTGCAATTGCATGTCTAAGAAGAGGAATCAAGTATTGTAGAAATGGTTAAATCAATAAGTCAATCATACTTCGTTCCAATATCAAGTCTTAGAGTCAAGATTGTGACATTGAGTAAAAAGTTTTAAGTAGGTTTATAACACTAATCAAATGTGGAACCTGGAAAAGTTTTCTTATTCTTATACATTTGAAATTGGTAAGTTGTGTTGTCTTGGGTAAGACAAAGACCAACTAGGACCAATTATATGAAGTGTTTTGTCTTGATAAGAACTACACTAACTCTTGAGTATTTGCTTTGTCAAAGAATATTATATGTCAAGGAGTCAGTGGGAGTCTAAATGGTCTTGAAAGGTTTCAAGAACAAATCAAGAATAAACCTTATCGATCATCACTAGCACACGACTTGAGGTTTACAACCTATCGTGCTGACATTATTTTGTTTATGTGCCATTCCAATTGAATTAATTGTGTATGTGAGTTCTATGAGTTCTCATTTGAATGCATACTAAAGCCTTAGTCGATGGAAAGTACATTGATATGTAAGGACAAGTTAGTAAACTACTTGGAAGACATGATGGGCACTCGTGTTACCATAGGGCAAGAAATCAAGATTAAGAAAGTTCAGTCCATATGAGGTTGGATTTGTCGCAAACCTTGGTTTTGGCAAATTCACATGGATAGGAACTCCTACACCATAAAATCTAAGTGTCATAAGATTCCCTCCTTCATGAAAATAACTATGAGGAAATGCTTTCACTAAGAGAGATCTTAAGAAGATAGCAATTGTGAAAATTGTATTCTCAAATTCGATTATGGTTACGGCATCCCTTTCCATAGTTCGAATTGTGAGATTTGGCAATTAGTTTGAACATTTGGAACTTAGTAACATAAGTTCTAAATTGTTTAAGCACACATATGAGCTATCTAAGGCAAAGGTGTATAAGTTTAACAAGCTTAGATAAAGGCTTATCGAAGCATCTGGTATTAGAAATATGAATTTCAGAAATTCAATAGGCATTGTTTTCTGGAAGTTCATTTGTTTTCTGAATACATGTCAAAGCTAGTGGGAGCATAAATGTTATGCTTATATGATAATCATCATGATAGTGGGAGCATAAGTGTTATGCTTGTATGATTATTATGACAAGTATTGCAAGTTAGCAATATTAATTATAGAAAAACAAAGATTCAATTTGCAAAGTTGCATGGGTTGAAAAGTTGTTTTGCTATAATTAAGGGAGAGAATATTATACTTCATTTCAAAATCTAAAGCTTAGATTGAGAAATTTTAACATTTTCAGTCAAAGGATACATTGTGTGTTCTTTAAATTCGATTATGATTATGGCATCCCTCTTCATAGTTCGAATTGTGAGAACATGACACGTACAATATTATGGCAAAAGAGTGGTAAAGTATCATATCTTTATGTAAGACATTATGCATCGTGTCCCATACGCTTCGGGTATAGGATCGATTGCAAATGCTATAATATTTACCATTCTAAAATTTTCCAAATGTCTAGCGCATTAAGAGGGAAAAAAGGACTAGAATTGGTTTTGACTAAAATAATTAAACAACTGTCAAAGGACGATGCAAAGTTCGCTGAAGATTGGTTGCTTATGAGTAGTTGGGAGTATGGTATTGGATGGACCATATCGACATTATTATGAATAGATAAGATTCTATTAAGAATGATTTGTCATATGGAAAATGTGGAAATGTTTCCATATTGGGAGTTGGATATTGAGAATCTATGTCTAGATTAGAAACTTTATGCAAGAAGGATGTTCAAATGAATGTACTTTGAATGTGAGACTTCACGTCTATGGAATTGTCTTGTAACAATTTCCGATAGAGCACTTTGTAAATTCATTGGCCAAGTCTTGGTGACTTTTGTGCTATGACTTTACGAAAGGATCGTTGCGTAAAATGTTAGAATCTAGCATATTCTAATAGTAGCAAAGAACCTTGTGTTCTTACACTAATGATAAGGATTGGGAATTGTGAAATGACCATTATTAAAAAGGTTTTTCAATTGATCCATTTCACAAAGTAAGGACCATAGGAAACATAGTGTTCATGCTTTATGCATGGGATAGCTGTTGTTGTAATCCGAGTAATAATTTGATTTTCTGAAACAGTAAACGATAATAATGAGTAATCAATATGGTGGTTAAATAGAAGTATTTTATTACTCTCACAAAGGTTGAGGCCATATAGGATTAAGTATTTTTTGTTATGTTTCAATTTGCATGTTTTGACTTCCAGAATAACTAGGTTGTTCAAACATCCACAGTCAGTCATACGTTGGGAGTAGGTATGAATAAAGACTGTCATGAATCTGTCTGTAGATTTTCTGAAGTGTTTAGACATGGCACAAGTTTGTTGCAGAGTTCATGAGTGCTTTGATAAGATTAGAGTATTGGATTAAACCCACGCTCACTTGGATCACTTCATGGTTTTATCACGAGTGATTAGTGAGACGATAATATTGTATATTCTTGAAACCGAGACGTGTGAGTTGTTATTTGTTGGTCGGTTGCACATTGATAATAAGTAAACGCACCAGTAACTTGGTGTTATAAAATTTATTGTTGTGTATGATTCGATCAGTAAATGCAAGCGAGCATTTGAGTCGAAGTTTATCCATTCCTTTTACCCAAAGTGGGATAAAAGCGATATTTGTGGGCCTCCCGATGATTTACTGATGACACATAAGCGCTTGGCCAAGCCGGGACTAAGTTGATGTGTTCAATTATAGTCTGTTGTTTGTCGTCATAAATCGGAAGTCGGGAAACAGTATAGAGAGAATGATTGAAATTCATGTCTTTTGTCTATACGATATCTTGAGAATGGAGGAATATATAATCCCTTATCTAGAGGACACGCTATCTGATAAGATCAGAGTTGACAGCGGCTTTTGAAAGCTACGATTGCTGATAAGGTTCTAAAGTCATACGGAAAATAGTTATTAGACTTATCCAAGTGGGAGACTGTTGGATTAGTGTCTAAGTCCATAACTATTTTGGTATGTACTTGACCCGATTATGAGCAAGGTCCTTTTGGGTTGCCTTCACCATAGCAATATGTAGGATGATTTAAGGAGAGAAAGGTTTAAATATGATTTATTAATATATTATGAGAATAATATATTAAAGGAGAAATCATATTGTTTAATTAATATTGGTCAAGAATTAATTAAGAATTAATTTTGCGGCTAAAAGAGATTAATTAAACTTAGGGGACTGAAGTTGTAATTATAAGATAATTATAATTGGGCTATGGATCACCTAATAATATATAGGTTGAACGAATTCTATGGGAAGCCCATTAGAAATCGTCCAAGGATATGTTTAAGGAGTCCATGGGCTGCTTAGGGCCTAAGCAGTCAGATTAGGGTTTCCTAGTTGTAAACCCTAATAGCCTACATGTATAAAAGGGACCCTTAAGCCCTAAAAACGTGAACAACACTTCCATTAGGGTTTCCATCCATTTTTTGGTGCCTCCCCTTTCTTCTCCTCTTCATCCAAGTTGCATATGGTGTTTGTGACTCCATTAGAGGTGCAACACTTGAGGCACTAAGCTTTTGAAGCCAATCCAAGCAAGGAATTGATTGTTATTGCTATATAACAATAAAAGGTAATTCTATAAACCCTAATTCAGTTTATAATATGTTAGATCTAAGTTTGTTAGTCTTGGATTCAAAGCATGTACAATAGAGAAACCTAGATCCAAGCATTAGGGTTTGTATGAGCACATAGGATTGTTCTTATGCCTAAAACCCATCAGGAACATAATGTATTGTTCGTTCAAGATGTTAAAAGGGTGCGAAAGGATGTTAATTTTAAACTTCAAGAGCTTCACCAAGACATGGAAAAAGAGATTGCATGTGTTCGCACAGAATTTGCATCTCTAAATCAGAAGGTTGACATAATTTGTGATGTTGTGACAAAATTTGCTAAGTTGTATGAAAGTTTGAGTCCTCAAATATCTCAAGTTTCTACAACTGAAAACAAAATTTTTATGGAAGTCCTCACATTGTTAAAAGAGCTCAAAGCCTTATCTACAAAACTAGCTTCGTCTTCTCAACTATCTTCGGATGATCTCTTCCAAAAAATTTCACAATTTGAAGCACTACTTCTCCAACAGTTGGCTCCTCTTTCTCGCATATCCAGCCTTCTTCTAACAACAAATGCCCCACATGTTTTTACAGGTGTGCAAGGGGGAGAAAGGAAGGGTGAAGTTTCGAAGGATGGAGGTGATGATGCGAAGGTGGTGGGAAAGGTATTTCCTTCGAAGATTCCAACTACAAAACCAATTATAGCATCTATTGGTCCAATTTCTTCGACAGTAGTAACAACTGTGCCAATTACAAGACCAATTTCGAAAGGAATTGTGATTGGTAAATTTGTTGATGTTGGTGGGAGTGATTCAAAATTGAAAGAAGTAATAGAAGATTCAACTTCTAAGGCGAGAGGAAAATCTATTTTGATAGAAAAGTCAAAGGAAGAAAAGAATGTTGAGGCTGAGGCTGAACTGGAGAGGATGAGATTAGTACAAAGTATAATGACTCAAAGAGCAAGTGATCCTCCAGGCATGAACAAAGGTGATCCATCAAAGCATTATAACTATGAAACAATTGAAGCCAAGGTTGCATTTAATCATATGTATTCATTCGAAAAGAAGCCAAAACAGAGCTACATAGTCACGAATACTGATGCAAGCCAATTGGACTTTCCAATCAATGAGATGATGTTCATCATGCCCCAGTTCAAAGCCGAAAGCAAATTCAAAGAGAAGGATGAAGGAACTCATATGAAAATCAGGTTTCATGCAGTCCTTGCAAAACCAGCTGAAGAGGTGTGGTCATTAGTAAAGATAAAGAAAGTAATCAGCATAAAGAAGGATGTTGTTTTTGAAAACACTGTCCAAAATATGAAGTATGTGGTAGCCAGGGCGAATAGGAATGTTTGTGATTTTACAATTGCTGATTTTCCTTTAATGAAATTGTATGACCTTATACAAGTTGCATTATTGCTGAAGGAAAGATCTTTCTATTATCTTCAGAATACTGATCCATAGGAGTTCAAGCTTGGAGTTACTCAAATCAAGATCTTCATTGACAATTATTATGAATGCTTAGCATTAACTGATGTGGAGTTGGCTACAGCTAAAGGAGTTGAAATTACAGCTCCTATGGATCCTTCGAAGACTCAAGCAGATTTAAAGAAGTATGTTGATGGTGAAATTTGCTTGAAGCCTTTTGGATTAGTCTTCTCAGGGAAGGACAAGTCTGGAAAATCAAAACGATTTTTGTTCCAAGTTGGTGAGGTGGAAAGGTACTCAACTTCTCAATATACGAACTTAATCGTTCGTATGAATCATTTTAAGAAGAATAATGAAGGAGATAAAAAGGAACTTGATAAGATTATCTCATGGTATACTGAGATACGAAGGGTGATGTTGTATTCCATTCAACTGCTTACGAATTGAAGTCTTCGACTATGATTACAAAGGGGGAGATTGTAAGGGTTGTTTTGTTGTAATTAGTCGAAACATACTTTGTACCTATCGGTAACAAACTCGGTTACCTGCCCAGTCACCCGTTCTCTCTTGCGGTTCTCCGGTCTCACAGGCTCTGTCTGGGCCTCTCGGATGATATCCAACACCGGAGTCATAACCGTCATCCTCATACAAATATCTCGTATCGGGGCACTCTTGGCTCTGCGACTCAGGGCATCAGCTACAACATTAGCCTTGCCCGGGTGGTACAGGATTTCACAATCATAATCCTTCACCACATCTAACCATCTCCTCTGGCGCATGTTCAGGTTGGGCTGGTCCATCAAGTACTTCAAACTCTTGTGGTCCGTGTATATGGTACATTGAACCCTATACAAATAACGCCATATCTTGAGGGCAAACACCACTGTCCCCAACTCCAAATCGTTGGTGGGATACCTCGTCTCATAAGGCTTCATCTACCTCGATGCGTATGCTATCACGTGCCCTCTCTGCATAAGCACTGCACCCAATCCCGATATAGACGCGTCATAATACACCACAAAATCCTCCATTCCCTTCGGAAGGGATAACATCGGAGCTTCGCACAATCTCTAGTGAAGAGTCTCAAACAAGGTCTACTGCTCTGGACCCCAAGTAAAAGCAACGCCCTTCCGGGTCAATCGGGTGAGGGGAATGGCAATCTTGGAGAAATCTCTAATAAATCTCCGATAGTAGCCGGCCAATCCTAGAAAACTCCTGATCTTGGTGGGGGATCTCGGCACCTCCCAACTCATAACAACCTCAATCTTGGCCGGATCAACCACTATCCCGTTTTGATTAACGAGGTGCCCCAAAAACTGGACCTCTCGTAACCAGAAATTACACTTGGAGAATTTGGCATAAAGCCTCTCCGATCTCAAAACTACAAGGATATCCCTCAAATGCTCCTCATGCTACTCTCTGGACCTCGAATAAACTAGAATGTTGTCGATGAACACAATCACTGAACGATCCAATGTCGGGTTGCATACTCGGTTCATGAGATCCATGAATGTCGTTGGTGCATTAGTGAGCCCAAAAGGCATCACCACGAACTCGTAATGCCCATAACGAGTCCTAAACGCCGTCTTCTGGATATCTTCATCACGCACCCTCATCTAATGATATCCAGACCTCAAGTCTATCTTGTAGAAACAAGATGCTCCCTGCAACTGATCGAACATATCATCAATCCTTGGTAGTGGATAACGGTTCTTACCGTCAACTTGTTTAACTCCCGGTAATCGATGCACATCCGGTGCGAACCATCCTTTTTCTTGACAAAAAGGATCGGTGTTCCTCACGGCAAGCTACTCGGTCAAATAAATCCCTTTCCCAACAGCTCCTGGAGCTGCGAGAATAACTCATGCATATCCGGCGGTGCAAGGCGATAGGTTCCGCCCCTGGGAGTAAATCAATGCGAAACTCCACCTGCCTCTCGGGAGGCACACCCGGTAACTCCTTAGGAAACACGCTTGGAAATTCTCTCACCACCGGAACCTCAGCAACAAAACTTGGTCTCACTGAAACATCTCGCATATCCGCCACATACACCAGAAAACCATGCAACCCTGCTGCAAGCTCTGCCTCGCGCGAGCTACCGAACAGAATGTTGACCCAGATCGGCTACCCTCACCGAACACTGTAATCACTCCCCCACTAGGGTTTCGGATGGTCACCAGTTGATGCTTACAGTCGATAATAGCTCCAAATCGACTCAACCAGTCCATGCCCACAATGATACATACATCCCCCATAGCGATAGGTACCAAATCTATCGGAAACTCGACTCCAAATATCTCAAGCACACATCCCGGAATCACATCAGTCGCAAAAACAGCATGCTCATCAGCTATGGATACTCTCAAAGGTCGATTCAACATCTCTCGTTGGATACCGATGTGATGACTAAAAGCTAGCGATACAAAGGACCGACTTGCACCCGAGGCAAACAACATCAAAGCAGGTACAAAACTCACAAGAAAAGTACCTACGCATAACACAAAAAAGCACCATACATAAAAAAAACAGTAAGCAAGAATCACATACTAGCCACGGCGTTGTGTGCTGCACGGACCTCCTCCTCGGTCAAATGGAAGGCTCTACCGCGAGCCTTTAGCGCCTCGACCTTCACTGGCCGACTCTCGGCAACTTGTACTGCAGCAGGGGTAGATCCCTGTGGTGGACCCTATGCTGATCCCCGTAGTTGCGGACACTCGGACTTCCGATGTCCGGTTTGGTTGCAGTGGAAGCAAACTGCAAATCCCTTGGGGAAATCCTTAGCCATGTGCCCCTCCCTTCCACACTTGTAGCAAAACCCTGCTCGATAAGTCCCCTCATGACTCTTGCCACACTTACCACAAGTACGGACCCTCTAGTTCCCTGGTCCCGAATCAGTGGGCTTTGCCCGCTTGACTGCCGGCTGGGATTGTGCCGGTTACCGATCCCTCCCCTGAGACTCCGCCTCCTCCCTGTCGTGAGTCTCGAGCTCAATATCCTTCTTCTGAGCATTTGCCTGGAGCTCGGCAAATGTATGGTAAATCAAGTTTTCCATGAACTCGTGAATGTCTCTTCTTAGTATACTCAGATATCGACTCATGCGTGCCTGATCAGTAGACACATGCTCAGGGCAAAACATCACCCTCTCGTGAAACATCCTAGTGATCACAGTAACTGACTATGTTCCCTGCTTGAGCGATAAGAACTCATGGTCCAACCGTTTCCTTTCCACCGGGGGAATGTATTCATCACGAAACATGGCGGTAAACCTCTCCCAGGTCACCGTTGTAAGCTATGCAGAAGTGAAATGCACCGTCACAAACTTCCACCAATCCTTCGCTCTCAAGCAAAGCTAGTTTAGCGCGAACCGTACCTTCAAATGCTCCGGACATGAACACATGTAGTAGCATCCCTCAATGTTAGAAATCCACCTCATCGTAACTATCGGATCCTACGTCCCATCAAAATATGGTGACTTCGTGTTGCTGAACTCTCGGTACAGCAACGAGTCGCCTCCCTGTGGCCTTGCGGCAGCGACAGCTGCGGTGGCTGCAGCAATGGGAGCCTCCGACAGAGCAGCATATCGCGCATCAAATGTCTCAAGAAAGGTTGTCTTGATAGACCCAAACATCTCCAAAATCTCTGCCCAGATGGCTGCGGCCACCTCCTCATGAATCAATCGGCGAATCTCCTCATCGCTAACACCACTGCTCTCTAGAGTGTTGCACGTCCCAACCATGATGCCTCTGAAACACAACATAAAGAAATCAGAGACTCGCTCGAGTATACTCGCACTCGATAGCTTAACCCTACTTGTTCCTTAGTACCATGACGATTCTTACTTGGAACGCCCACTGACCCGGTGTCTCCGGTAGTACGGGCCCTATACTACCTTCCACAACACATCAGTATTCACCCCAAGTCCTCCTCCTATGATCCCAACTCGCAAGTACACCATACTACTCTGAATCTAGCCTACTCTCTAGCAAGCCTCTCATAAGCTACTCTCTGCTACCCAAATGCATTCAAAGCAACTCACAGCAGTAGAACTCCTAGGCTAAGGCATCAAAAATCAGGCCACTCTAGTCCTAAAAATATGAATTACCTAGCCTAATCTAGCATGCATAACTCATTACATAATGTCATAACACATAATGTAAGGGTATTTTGGGAAATCACCATTCGGGCGTTGGCTGATCGTACACACTGCTCCTTTCTGCTTTTCTCAAAATCTTTTACTCTCTTTTTTTTTTTTGAAAAATTGTTTCTTTTTATAAAAATCTTCTCAAATCCTCAGTTTGAGTTTAGGTACGCCTAAAGGTGCATCCGAATCCTTCAAACCAAGGCTCTGATACCAACTTGTAACAACGTAAATTTTCAAAAAACCAAATTTTCATTTTTCAAACAACATAAAACTCATATAATATTCTCAAATCTCATGTTCATCAAATGTCATCATAATAAAACATATCCCAAGATCACAAAATACAACCCTCTATCAGTGTGTACGGATCATGCCAGCGCCTTCGCGCGATCTTCGCTAGTACCTGAAACACATAACACATAATACTGTAAGCATAAACGCTTAGTGAGTTCCCCAAAATACCACATACAACACATATTATCCACTCGAGTCTATAACTCTGTATGACCCTCTAGTCAATGTGTCTCAGTGGGACCCTCCAGTCCCATAACTCTGTGGACCCTCGAGTCCTAACTATGTGGACCTTCCGGTCCTAACTCTGTAAACTCTGAATCATACATAGCACAAATCACATAGAAATAAAAGCATACAAGATACTCTATCACATAACTCTAATTACCACTCTTGGTAAAGTATAGTGAGAACACTCACCTTGGGTAACTCGGATAAATCTTGAACTCGGTACACAGATATAACCTCCGCCTAATCACCTAAAATAAATACTCATAATCAATAGGGCTCTCAAAGGCTAGACTAACCATTCTCTAAATTCTCTTAGAAGGGTAAAAGACCATTTTACCCCTCCATTGGTTCAACAGTCCAAATATTGACTAAATCCTAAAAGTCAACGAAAGTCAACCCTTCAGAGTACGCGGCGCATAACTGATGGGTTTTATATAAACAATCCTATGTGTGCATGCAACCCTAGAGTTGGATCTATGTTTTCACTATTAGTTATACAACTTTATAAACACAAAAAGAAACCTGGCATGCTACTATTATTTTCAAAATTCATATATAAAAATAGAATACATACCTTTTTTTGTTATATAGCAATAACAACTATTTCCTTGAATTTCCTTATCTCTTGAAAGCAAGTACCACAAGTGTAGTACCTCTAATGGCTCACAAACACACTAGGTGAAAGGATAAATATGGGAGAGAGAAGAGAAGGGTATCTTACCCTAGATTTCGTCCCTTTTAGGGTTTCCCAAGGCTTGGACGAAATCTTAGTGCCTTAGGGTGCTATTTATACTTAAGGCTAACTAGGGTTTCAAGGTGTAAACCCTAATTCCTTAGCTTAGGGCCTAAGCAAGTCCATGGACTCCTTTCCTTAAGCCCTTAGACGAAAACTCCTAGATCCTTCTAGGATTTTCTTTCAAGCCTTAATAAAGGTGATCCAATGGCCCAAAGCCTCAATTATTGAATAATTACAAAATAGCCCCTACACTTTCAATCAGTTCCTTTAATGCCAAAATTAATTATAAATTAATTTCTGATTAAATACTAATTAATAATATGATTCCAAATTAATATATTATTCATATAATATATTAATAAATCATATTCATACCCTAATTTATTATTCTTAACAATAAACCACCCTCTCTCCTCAACAATCATCCTGTCTAGTCACTAGTGTGAAGGCAACCCAAAAGGACCATGCACAATCGGGTCAAGTACATACCAAAATAGTTATGGACTTAGATACTAATCCAATAGTAACAACTCTGTACGCTGGGGATACTCTGATACTTCACAGAATCGGGGAGCTCAACCCCCTACGTTGCGCGTACTAGAATTACGCCCAACGTAAGTCCCAGTCTTATACTCTTTTTTATTTTTGGTCTTAAACGGATAAGACATAAGCTCAAATTCCATATCTCACTATTCTAAGGCCACTTAATCCATAAAGTCGAAACCTTTAAGCCTTTTCATGGCTGTAAAGGTCACCAATCACTCCAAACACCTTTCCTCTTTCCTCATTAAGCCCTCATCTCATGCATGACTTAATATCCACGTCCAAGATTGGATTTTTATGAACCTACAACACATATTACACTAGAATAGGGAAAATCTAAGCTAATGGAGACCCTTTGCTCATAAAGTCTCCACCTTGGAACCAAAAACACTAAAAATGGGTCCATAAAGCACAAATTAAAGATGACAAGGAAAGCTTTGAGTTTTTTTTACCTCCAAGTAAAGCTCCAACCTCTGTAGAACTTGGATCTAAGCTTGTCCTCTAACTTCTAGCTTCCACAATGGCCTCATATTCTTCTTCACCACCACAAAATGGCACTTTCAAGCTTAAGAGCACACAAAAAAGCTTATAACGAGGTTTTGCACTCTTAGGGTTTCATTTTCTGTAATATGGTGGTTGGGGTAAGGACTATATCATTCCTTTTATAGTCGTCAAGTCTCATTTAGGGTTTTGCATCTGAGCCAGTTACGCCCAACGCAACTTTGGTATGCCCAACATACCTAATTGAGTCCGTGTCCATAATAAGCGCATGAGTACGCTTAGCGTACTCTTCAGTACGCCTAGCGTACTCATTTGCAACATTTGTCACTTAGAGGCTAAACTTGACAATTTGGTAAAGAAGAAGGGTAAAATAGATGTACCTGAATTTCGGGATGTTACAGCTGGTGCTTAGCACCAATGAAACGGAAAAGAGGTTGCAACCAGAAGTAACAGCAGCGACAACCACGGTGACAGCTTCTCCCTTCCGACTTCCAATATAACGCGACGTCGCCCAGAGAGGGGGTTACTATCAGCCTTCGAAATCGCCAGTATGACAGCGTCTTCGCTCTTGGTGGGGTTTTTCCAGCCGTTCATGACGTCACAACCGACATGGGTTGTGGTGGTGGTGCTCGACAACAAAGTGATAGAGGAGTAGGGTGGTTGTCGGACACAACGAAGCAGGCAGCAGCCGAGCCTTTCTTCAGCAATGGCGGTGGCTCAAAAATGGTCTCTTAGGTTTCGGGTTCTCAAGATGCGACAAGGGGGAAGACACGGGTTTAAGTCCAGTGTTTTCCTTTCAAACTTTTAAGCCAAGATTACAACAATGGTTCGTCATCATTGAATTATTTTCAACATGAGTCCGTATGTTACCATTCAGCCCATAGTTTTCAAGAATCTTTTCAATTTAAGTCCCAGTCTTACCAAACAACCCCTGATTTCTGAAAATCTTTACAAAATAAATTCTGAAATTACACTTTAACCCCCTAAAATCCAAATTATATCATTCGGCTCCCCAAAACCAACACCCCGCTAAATATTATGGATTTTAGGCTACGATAAAATAATATAAAATATAAATTTACATCTTGGGTTTCCGGGTTTAGTATTTAATTACTCTATTTCAAACGGAATGTTACATCTACAGTTCAAAAATGTAAGTAAATCCTGAAACCCTACAACCGCCAAAAGCGAGTCGCACCAAGTTATAGGCACGTCACACCCTGCGATTGACAATTTTCTTTTTATTGAGTTCCAGTTTCATAATATGCACAAATAATGAAAGTTTGGGATTGAATAACTTTAAGAAAGGAATGGAAAGACTGTTTCAAGCCTCACCACGGCACGGTGAGAGAGGTGGTGATTTTGTGTTTATCCATCATAAGTCATAGGCAACATACTTGGCTTTACGACGTTGTGTAAAAAAGGAAGACCGCGAGTTCATTTAACCCAACACGACGCGATGAGGTCTTTAACACTGCGCAATTTCAAGGAGTGATAAACTTTGAGTTAGGGTTCATTTGTTCATGAATGCTCACCCAAACCCTAAAGAGAGGAGGTACGGAAATATTGAGTTCTAGAAGACATCAAGTTCCGATTTAACTTGCTTTGGACTAAGTAAGTGCATCTCAAACTCTTGTTGTAGTTGTTTTCTCCATTTTCAAGCTTTTTGTAGCTTTAATTGTAGATTTCGAGTTTGTGGTTACTATGCTAGATTTCTTCAAGATAACTTGGTAGTAATGTATGATTAAGTGTTTGCAAACTTATTTCATGATTTGTATGAAGTTTTAATGGTTGAAGACCATGATTTGAAACTAGGATTTGAAATCCTAATAATAGAGATGATGAAGAAGGTGTTCATATGTTACAATCTAGTGAGGTTAAGTGTTTATTAGCTTGATTAGAGTAGTTTTACAAGCATTTGGACAAAAGATAGTCAAGTTAGGGATTATGTCCAAAATATAAGTTTTTGGCTAAAATCACTAGTAATGTGCTAATGGATTAAGACATGTGTAAGAGGCTTAATGTATGTGAATGTCATAAGTGGTAGCAAAGAAGAATTTGGAGCCTCTCAAGAGAAGCTTTCGAGGAGTTTTAAGTAGGTTGCTATTCCATAAAGGTGAGTTATACTTCTCTTTTAGAGTATAATTATGTGATATAGAACATTTGTAAGCATGTAAATGTATGGATGTATTTACCGATTACATAATTGTTAGATTTTTATGATAATAACTTGTGTTATGTTTTATGATGTGTATGCTCATGCATACAAAGAGTTAGACTAAGGGATCCCTAGAAAGAATGTACTTAAAGTCTTGTATGGAATTAAAGATGATGATCGGTTGTTTATCACCTAATATAAGTGTAGATGCTTGGTCGCTTAGGTGACAAGTCATATATGTGATGTATGTTTATGTTGTATTTATGTTATGTTATAACTCATTAGACTTAAGACTGACAAATATTGTTTCTATGTGCTTACAAGTTCAGGTAGCAAGCCATAGAGAGTGAAGACTTAGAAGCATCAAGGACACCAGACTAGACTTTTGTTTCATGTTTATCCTTGTTTGCTTAGTTATGGTTAAGATATGAATTGGTAACAGCCGTTGATGTTTTGGGGATACTTCTAAAAGATTTTTGATTCTCTTTTTTTTGGTATACTGCATCTAAACTCTTATATTTCCCCAGAAACATAATGTTAAATGTTGATGAAAAATACGAGCTATTACAAACGTAATCGAATAATTTATGTTTGATCAGAATTAGTTATGTTTGGACCTAATAAAGATATGTCTTCCTCACCTTCAAAGTTGTAGTTTTATATATTTTTCACTGAATAGCCTACTTTAGACCTGAAAAATTATGTCTTCCTATCATACAAATTTAGGGTATGATATGTTCATGATAGCCCTTACTAACTAAAACACAAACAAAAATAAGTCGTCCCAAACAAAGTGTGTATGTAAGAGTTATCAATGTTATATAAAGAAAAAAACAAACTAGATTTTCTTAAGTGTAATGTGCAAAATTCTAAGTATACAATTTATGCTTTTCAACAACAAAATTGACAATACAATACTCGTCTTTAAAAATAAATAAAATAAATAAATAAAGGTAAATCTCCAATAAAATCTCAAAATTTTGATCCAGTTTACGTTTTGGTCATAATTTTTTTTTTGTTTAAGAACAAATCTTGAAAAAAGGCAAAATTTTGCATTATGATCATTTTTTATCGGTTAAAACCAGTAACAAATTCATTTAAGACTATTTCGTAAATTAGCCCAAAATATTATGATTTTTCTACAAAAAAATATATTATAACTTTTTTTCAAATAAAAAGCTTATTATTATTATTATTATTATTATTATTATTATTATTATTATTATTATTATTATTATTATATTAAAAATATAAATAAGTATACTATTTCTTAAATTTGCTATTATTAATATTTTTAATAATACATATAAATAGGTTTAAATGAAAAATAATATTAAAAACATTTTTTAAGTGTGAAGGTGAAAGAGATAATGATGCTTAAAGTATTGAAATCACGAATGTCTGCTTGTATATATTCTCACTTATATGATAATTTCACATTTGTTCTTATTGTTTTCAAATCAGAATATTAACTTAAAAGAAGTTGTCTATTTGTAAAATTGTTAATACATAGTTTAAGGTAAAATGAATTCTCACTTTGTATATAAAACTGTTTAAAATGGATGGATTTCTTTTCAATCCAACAATTCCACTACAAAAATCTATGAAGGTAGCCCATACTAAAATTCAAAAGTATTAATTATAATATGTTCTTTAATAAAAAAATAATATGACATGTTTTGCTTTATCACAATATATTTGTTAAGTTTCCAAAAAACCACATGAATAAAGTAATGGAAAAGAGGAACACACATGTTGGTAATTCAAATACTTACATACAAGACATACACACATAGCACACACTCACACATTAATACATGTGGTAGCAGACCCAATCATAATCTTGACCTGATCCTAGTTCACTTACAAGTTGAGAATGATAAGGAAAAAATTGATAATTTATTGATAATATTGATAGTCCATGATGCAAAATCATTATTTATAAACAATTTGAAAAATATGCAACTTCTTTTTAATTGATAAGTGTTAATATTATGAATTGAAAACAACAATAACAAATCTGAAATGACCATATATAAAGTGAGAATATACACGGATACATTCATGATTTCAATGATTAAAGCATTATCATCCGTTCCACCTTCATCCTTAACAAAATGTCTTTAATATTCTTTATCCTTTAAATGTATTTATATGTATTATTAAAAATATTAATAATAATTTTTTTTAAAATCAACATATTTATTTATATTTTTAATAAAAATAATAATGATAATGATGATGATGATGACGACGACGATGAGGATGATGATAAGGTTTTTGTAACACCCCCTCTAACACGTATTACAATATTGTTTGCTCTGGGCTCCAAGCACAAAAACTTCCAGGGGGTCACCCATCCCTGAATTGCACTCGCCCAAGCACACTTCACTGCAAAGTTATTATGGGATCTGCTGCCCTTATGACTTTAAAACGCGATGTGACAAGGAAGATATCTACGCCCCTTATAGGGTACAACCCACCTTCACCCCCTATTATAGGGTTCGACGTCCCCATCGAACACATCGACCTGTGCCCCAGCTCTGATACGATTTGTAACATCCTCCTCTGGCGCATTCACAATATTGTCCGCTTTAGGCTCCTGACACGAAAACTTCCCAGGGGGTAACCCATCCCTGAATTGCTCTTGCCTGGGCATGCTTAACTGTAGAGTTCTTATGGGATCTGCAACCCTTGTGGCTCTAAAACGTCTTGTGACAGGGAATGTATCCACACCCCTTATAAGGAAATATTTCATTCTCCTTCCAAGCCGATGTGGGATCAGGTGCGACTGTAACGTCCCATTTTCTCAACAAAAAAATTTCATTTTTACTATGGTAAAACTTCACAATTATAAAATCTATGTTGAGAAAACCATTTGTTCCATTTATATTTGTTGAAAATTTTAGTAATATAAAAATGCAGAATCTTCATTGTTATTGATGAATGTGTACAGTCGCGCCTTCACCTTCCCACGATAACTAATGATACCTGAAAAACAATAACAATTGGGTGAGCACAAAGCTTAGTGAGTTCCCCCAAAATACCGCACACAAGATATCATATACAAGCATGCATACTAGGCCTACAGTCATTAGACTGGATTGCCTTAGGTTTGTTAGTTTGATGTCCCAACCCAATCGCTCTTCACGAGTCTTCGTGCCACACATCAAGACCGCCTCAACCTCATCCGCCCCCAGATGTCGACATATAAAAAATCAAGGATCAAGTAGGCACATAATACAGACAATTATCAATCATACAACTCACCACTGCTTACTAGACCCCTCACAGCACATTGCTCCGCAACCAGCTAATCTCCATGGAGTGAGCTTAGTTAAATTCGTATTTTCATTTGTTTACTTGTCACGTCGTGAGATCTCTATGGTCACGTCATGACACTCGGTTTTACCCAAAAACCATGCCTTTGACTCCTTGATGCCCTAAACGATCTGTTCTTGAAATTGGGTGTTACAGTTTTTCTTAACAGAGAATTCCTAATATTTTGGATCAGTTTACGAAATAATCTCAAATTAATTTGTTATCGGTTCCAACAGGTGAAAAAAGGTTTAAATGCAAAATTTTGTCTGTTTTTAGGACTTTTTTGTAAACAAAAATAAATTTATGACTAAAACGTAAATTGGGTCAAAATTTTAAGATTTTATTGGAGATTTCTCGTAAATAAATAACCTAGATGACATAACTTTTCGCAGTCACGTCCAAAAATGACGTTCTTTAGGCATTTTTTTTTTTGTAGATGCCGTCACTTTTAGCTAATGATGACTATATAGTCTTTTTTAAGGAAGAATTATATATATATATATATATATGTCCTTAAAGATAAATAAATCATATTTATCCATCTTAATTTAATAATATCATATTTATTTTTTATAAACTTTCAAAAATAATCTTTACCCAAAAAATTAGTGTTTTTGATAGTTTATAATATAATAATTAGAAGTTTTAACCATATTATTATCTATTTTATATATTTGATGATATATTCATATAGTTATTATAATAATTAAACTTTTTAACCATATTATTATCTATTCTATCTATTTCACGATATATATATATATATATATATATATATATATATATATATATATATATATATATATATATATATATATATATATATATATATATATATATATATATATATATATATATATATATAAAAGTAGGTTCATGCAAAAACATAAATATCTTGCAAAAACGCGAAAACAGATTTTATATTATAAAAGTTAAACACATGTACAATAAAAAATAAATTTATTAACAATAAATTAAAGATAATAAGTTTACATTGGATTGTGTTATGATAATATAGTTTTAAAAACGTTTTTAATAATTATTTTTCTTTTTCACGTCCTTAACCATTTTTAAATTCATGTTTTCATAATAAAAACGTCAAAATTAATACTTTGTTAATATGACACAATTTCCCATCCATTATCGATTATCATCATGTATTTCAAAGTTTGGATTAATTATTATCCATAAAGATAATGTTGAGATGACACAATCTCATAAGTTTTTCGCGTTTTCACGTTTTCGCAAATTATTTACATTTTCGCATGAACACTCATATATATATATATATATATATATATATATATATATATATATATATATATATATATATATATATATATATATAGGGTTAGGTTCATGTGAGACGGCCTAATTTTGTGAGACCGTGAGACGCATTTTTTAATTTTTTTTAGTTAATTCAAGTTCCGAAAATAATATTTAAAAAAAGAATTTTTTTGATTTTTTCATTTATTTTGCATTTTAAAATTATTTTTAGAATATGTACATTGTAATATTCTATTTAGAATATTTCACGTATTTTAAAAAAAAATAGAATTTTTATTTTATTTTTCTTAGTTAATTCAAGTTCCGAAAATAATATTAAAAAAAAAAAAATTTTAGATTTTTCCATTTATTTTGCATTTTAAAATTATTTTTTAGAATATGTCAGTGTAATATTCTATTTAGAATATTTCACGTATTTTGCAAAAAAAAAACGGGATTTTTTTATTTTTTTTTATTTTTTTTATTTAATTCAAGTTCCGAAAATAATATTTAAAAAACGAATTTTTGGATTTTTCCATTTAGTTTGCATTTTAAAATAATTTTTGGATTTGGTCTCAAGGTCTTACAAAATTAGAATGGTCTCAAATTAATCTGAACCTATATATATATATATATATATATATATATATATATATATATATATATATATATATATATATATATATATATATATATATATATATATAATGGCTACTGTGATTATTGTTTTATTTTTATAAATTTTATGATTTTGTCAAAGTTCGGGAAAGTAGATAGAAAAAAAAAAATACTAGTTAGTTTAAGGTGAGCAAGTTGGACCCAATCTACCCCGGCTGACTAGGAACCCAATTACAACGCATGTGAGTTTCCAATATATGAATAAAGTGATAATAAAATAAAAAATAATAATTACTAATAATAGGGACAACTAATCATTTTTTAACAACGAATCGATAAATAATATAATCCTAACAATAAATTAATTGAAGATGGGAGAATAGCATGTTGGGGTGTCAACAAAATAAGCCTTTATAAATTGAAAGCCATGGACCCGTTGACAGCCATCGAGTGAAGAAAAGGATTTCTACTGTAGTTTTATGCTTTTCTTGGACATCTGCAAAACCTATCATACCTCTTGATACAACATTTTTTTTGTTTACCATTTAAGCTCTAGATATGTAATGGACAAAATAAGCACTTTAGAAGTAAGATTTACAGCGAAAATCGTTTGAAGGTCATCTCCAGATCTTTCACCCCGCACTGCCAAAATTATTTAAAATTATTTATCGTATAACAAACTATTTGATGCAGGCCCATTCCAGTCAGAACTTAAAGTTTGGGCTTTGTAGGCTCGTGTTTTGTTGAATGTTTCGGGTAATAAAAAGAGCTCCTCTTTTTAAGCTTTTTACAGAAAAAATAATGGTTTTTATTCCCAATATATATATATATATATATATATATATATATATATATATATATATATATATATATATATATATATATATATATATATATATATATGTATATATATATATATATATATATATATATATATATATATATACACACACACACACACACTAGGCGAATGTCGTGCGTTGTGCAGATACATTTATATAGTTGAATCATTATAAATATATGTTTTTTTAAATATAATAATAACGTTGTTGTTAGATTTGATATAATAATTTGTATTAATATATTGATTATTTTGAATTATTTGATAATATATACATTTATTATAACTTCATAATCTTAATCGGTTAAATGAATTCTAGCCGCGAGTTACACATGAAGAAAACTAAATATAATATATGATTTAATGTTATTTATAGTTATTATTGTCAATTAACTTTTTAAAATTTATTTGCTTAATGTTTTAATTTCTATCATTATAATTATTTAAAATATCAAACATTGTTTTGTTTATTTTAAAGCTAACAATATAATTATTTATATAGAGTTATTTTTAACTATTGTTATTGTAAGTTATTTTAAGCTACTTATTTCAAAACTTTTAATGAATATAAAAATATCTTTAGGAAATATTTTAGTTAATTTGACATTACAATTTAGTTTTTGTATTTAGCACAACGATTTATCACTTTTAACTATTTACAAAATATTCTTTGGTTTTTAAATGGAATTGAGATTTATATTTTAGTTGACATTGTAATACACAAACACACCTATATAGTTAAAGTCTTTACAAATATATGTTTTTTTTTATATATAACAATAACGTTTGAATTATATGATAATAGTTCGCATACTAAATTAATATAATATATTGATTATTTTGAATTAGAAGTATATATATATATATATATATATATATATATATATATATATATATATATATATATATATATATATATATATATATATATATATATGGGGATAGGGAATATACATTACAGTCTCACCTAAGCTTAGGTACTAAACCTCTAAAATATATCGTTTTAACATGCTAAATATACCCGGTTTGGTTTCACTTGGTAAATATATCATTCTCCATAACGTTTCTTTCATTCATTATCGTTTTATCATCTCCGTTTACTTTCCTCAATTTTCGTTTATTACTTCATCCAAGTGAACATTACTAAACCCTAAACCTAAACCTAAACCCAAAATTTAAACCCTAAACACTAAAGCTAAACCCTAAACCCTAAATCTAAACACTAAACCCTAAACCTTAAACTCTAACCCTAAACCCTAAACCCTAAACCTTAACCCTAAACATAAACCTAAACCCTAAACCCTAAACCCTAAACTCTAAACCCTAAACCCTATTGTGTCGATCTTGAATTTACATCTTGAAGTATTAATCGTGAATCCATTAACTGTAATCTTTATATAGTAAAACAATGTATTTTCAAGAGGTTTAGTACCTAAGCTTACGTGGGGCTGTAATGTATATATATATAGGTTTATTATAACTTCACAATTTCAATCGTTTGAATGACTTCTACCCGCGGGTTACACATCAATAAAATTAAATATTATATATGGTTTAATGTTATTTATAGTTGTTGTTATTGTTAATTAATTTTTTAAAATTTATTTATTTAATGTTTTACTTTCTATCGTTATAATTATTTAAAACATCAAATATTATTTTTTTATTTTAAAGGTAACAATATAATCATTTATATTTTTAACTGTTGTTGTAAGTTATTTTAAGCCATTTATTTGAAATTTTTTAATGATTATAAAAATATATTTACGAAATATTTTAGTTAATTTGACTTTACAATTTAATTTTTGCATTTATCACAACAATTTATCACTTTTAACTATTTACAAAATACTTTTTGGTTTTTTAAATGGAACTGAAATTTATATTTTAGTTGATATTGTAATACATAGACACACTTATATAGTTAAAATCTTTATAAATATATGTTTTTTTTTTATATATATAACAATGACGTTTGAATTATATGATAATAATTTGCATACTAAATTAATATAATATATTGATTATCTAGAACTATATGATAATATATATACTTATATTATAACTTTATAATCGCAATCGTTTGAATGACTTCTACCTGCGAGTTACACATCAATAAAATTAAATATTATATATGGTTTAATGTTATTTATAATTATTGTTATTTTTAATTAATTTTTTAAAATTTATTTCTTTAATGTTTTAATTTATATCATTATAATTATTACATCAAAAATTATTTTTTTATTTTAAATGTAACAATATAATCGTTTATATTTTTAACTATTGTTATTGTAAGTTATTTGAAGTTACTTATTTGAAAACTTTTAATGATTATAAAAATATCTTTAGGAAATATTAAGTAATCACAGAGTTAATACCTCTTTAAGACTATTCAAAAATATATCATTACGTAAATATTTAGTTAATGCTTATTGTGAGAGTTCATTATAATCATACTAATATGACTAATGGCTTGCACGATGTTTTTCAAGCGTCAGAAAGTTTATGACATTTGTCACCCCATAACTTCCGTTCCAATTGTAGCTAACAGTTGGGGCGCGGGATTGTCAGTCTCGTGTAGATTTATACACAAACTCACGCTCTCCCTCCAGGAGACTCTGGTTGTAATTTAGGATTTTAACGGGTACCATGTTTGGTACAACGAAGTACGTGGCTCACAATCCTGTATTAACTAGTATATTTATAATGAAATGAATAACCCTTTTTCTTATAACTGAAAACGTAACTTTTCGTTAGAAATTGTTTATGATGATGAAATGAAAAACCTTTATCTTTTAACAACTTTAAGAGTTATAAGTTTAGTAGTAATGTTATTTAACATTTTTACGTGAAGTTGTTTATAAAGCATAAGATAACATAATAACTGATTTATATTTTTAAACATAATGTTTCTTGTGTTTTACTTGTATCCCCCCCCCCCCCCCAACCTAAAGGATAGAAAATTCTTGAAAAAGTATGGGGGTATGAACTCACCTTATGTGTGTTTTTACTGGATATCGAGATGAAAGCGGTAGCCTTCGATTTGGAGTACGAAACGATAGTCGTATCCTAACATTTTTAAACACACAATAGTGTGTGAATAAGATGGTCTAATGGTTTGAAGTTTTGATTAACTACTAGATAAAAAGAAAAGAACTTACAATCCAGTATGCAAGAGCTTTGAAGAACTTGGTATGTGGGAAATGTTGAAGGGAAATGGGTTTGAATATTTGAGAGAGAAATATGAGATGAAGGTTTACTGAATGTGAGAAATGAAAATGATCAATATGTTTATCTTAATTAGGAAGTAAAGGATAAGAGGTGAGGTGATGGTTACCTTGGTTACTTGAATTATCACATTGGGAAGTTAAATTGGCAAAATATCTAGATATTTGAAGGGGGTTTGTGGCCAAGTTTAAACCAAAAAATTTTGAGATTTCGGTCCTATACCTATAGTGTTTTCGGCCCTAATGGGATTAGCTTTAGAGATTTCGGTCATGTGTGACCGAAAACCCATGATTCCTTGATTTAAAACCGAAAACTCATCTTGGTTTAGATTCCTTAAACCGAAAACACCATGTTTCTTGAATTCTTGGGTTGAAAACTAATATATGGTGGGTTATTTCATGGTTTTAAGTTTAATCTTTTGACTTGTATTGATTTATACTAACCTAAATCAACTTATGTTTAAATCTATGCTTAGTTACTAGCTTATAAACAAGCCTTTAAGGCTATAGAGGATACAATGCAACAAGGATTGCAATGTGGTTTCACTTGTACTAGGTTAGGGTTTAGACTTTGCTAGGTCTAAAATTTCTCAGTTGTGACACTTAAATGGGGGAGGTTTGTTGGTGATTTGTTATCATCAAATGTTATTTATGTGTAATGGGATTACTTTGTTAGCCAAAAGTGATCTTGATAAATATTAAACAAGTAAGGAAAGTGTGGAGTACACACTTGTTTAAGTTTGATCAAATATCAAATTACACTGTCATTTAGGGGCGAAGCCTCAAAACGAACGGGGGTCTGGGGGAAGCGCTCCTGGGAGCGGGGTCTAAGGGGCAGAGCCCCTGGCTGGGGTCGATAGTATGTCTATATGTTGATGATATGTTAAACCAGGCTAACAAATGTGTATATAGCAAATTTGATTCTTCTGGTAAAGGAGTTATAATTTGTCTATATGTTGATGATATGTTAATTTTTGGTACCGATCAAGGCGAAGTTGATAAAACCAAGAAATTCTTATCATCTAGTTTTGATATGAAAGACATGGGGGAGGATGAGGTAATTCTTGGTATAAGAATTAGAAAATGAGACAATGGGATTTCAATTTCTCAATATCATTACATTGAGAAGATATTGATAAAGTTTAACTTTGAAAATTGTTCTCCTGTTAGTACTTCTATAGATCCTAGTCTTAAGCTTCTACCTAATAAAGGAACTCCAATGTCTCAACTTGAATACTTAAGGGCTATTGGTTGTCTAATGTATGTCATGATTAGTACTAGGCCTGATATAGCATATGATGTGGGAAGGCTTAGTAGATATACTAGTAATCCTAGTTCACCTCATTGACAAGTTGTGAGTAGAGTATTCAAGTATTTGAAAGGGAACATGAATTATGGTTTAACTTATAGTGGATATCCTTCTATTTTGGAAGGTTATTTAGATGCCAGATGGATTAACAACTTAGAGGATCACTCCTCTACAAGTGGTTGGGTGTTTCTTCTTGGAGGAGGTGCCATTTCTTGGGCATCTAAGAAACAAACTTGTATTACTAACTCAACCATGGAGTCTGAGTTTGTTGCATTGTCTGCTGCTGGTAAAGAAGTTGAGTGGCTAAGGAATTTGATTTATGAAATTTCATTACGGCCCAAACTGATATCTACCATTTCTATCAGATGTGATAGTGTTGTAACCTTGGCTAAGGCGTATAGTCAAGTGTAAAATGGAAAGTCTATACATTTAGGTGTTAGACCTAGCATGATTTGTGAGCTCATCATGACTGGAGTGATATATGTGGAGTTTGTAAGAACTCAAATGAATTTAGCTAATCATCTAACCAAAGGGTTAGCAAGAGATCTTGTGCACAAGGCGGCTATAGGGATGAGTTTAAAGTCCACTTAAAATCTTTTATATTGAGATACCCAATGCTCATCTAATATAATATTAGATGTTGAATTCAATGTGGAAAGCTTGATATTTGAAGATTGGAACACATTATTATCATCATCCCAAGGTATGTGTTCAGTACTGTAAGTAAAGGAGATTGAATTTATATTCTTAATAGTTCTTTTGAAAAATTGCATTTGCAGGTGCAAGAATAAAAGGACTACCTATATAAGCATGAAGTTTAGCTGCTTCAAGAAGTTAGGACTTGGCTTTGATATGCTTATTGAAGGATGGGACACAAGCTAGTAAAATATAGTGTCAAGTTAGAAATTATGAGAATGTAAATTGTTGTGTGTATTATCTTCATGTATTCACTATGGATAGAAAGGGTTCAATCCTAAGTGACACCCTGATATTCGAATATTTGGATTGTATAATATACTAATGTGAAATTCAATCGTCATGACATTTCATTTATGTATCTGTTTGTTGGTGTTATGTTTCATTCTAAGTTAACCAATATTACACTTAAATGGGGGAGGTTTATTGGTGATTTGTTATCATCAAATGTTATTTAAGTTCAATAGGATTACTTTGTTGACCAAAAGTGATCTTGATAAATATTAAACAAGGAAGGTGTGGAGTACACATTTGTTTAAGTTTGATCAAGTATCAAAGTACATTGTCATTAAGGGTGAATCCCTTAAACGAACGGGTGTTCGGGGGCAGCGCCCCTGGGAGCGGGGTCCAAGGGGCAAAGCCCCTGGCTGGGAGAATTGACCCATTTTGACTTTTATTCAAAATACCTTTTTTTATGACTGTTTTGGTGGTTTGTGATAGTTTTAAACTGTGATATGACAGTTTTTAGACATGGATCTAAAAGTCAGTTTTGGTCTCTTTTTCTGGTACTCATGAAATTATACCCTCTCATTCCTTTTCTTTCTCTCTGATTTTCTTCGAGTCTTATCCAATTGGGGATTTGGGAGTACCACCCAAATACTTCTATTTGAAAGTGATAATCACGATTCTTAGATTTCCAAGTGCCATTAAACCCATATTTCTAACACAAAATCGACTTCTAACACTTCACAATCAATTTTCGACACCCAATCCTTCCAACTCAAATCATTCACATTCGTTATCAGGTTCAACATACAATTTTCGCATATGATACCGAGCCCTTTGCTTAAACTCAATTCATCATTTAGAGTTCCTTCGTCAATTCCCAGAACCATTCTCAAAGACTCAACTTTGAACCACCATAAAAAAAAAAAATATGACTCTTGATTATATATCGAAACCATAATACATCAAAATCAAACTTTGACTTTCCATTTGACCATCAAAATCATTTTTGACCTTCAATCTTTATTAGCAAAATAGAAGACTTTTCTGCCAAAAACTTCCGACCATCGATTTCAATTAACCACAATTAGACAGTGTCTCCAACAATTTTGCCTCACGTGAATACTAAAATGATCTACAGGTGCAAGCAATTTTCACAATTCCGATGAAAACCATTTTTGACTTTTGTTTGACCCCGATGAACACTAAATCAATTATCTCTATATTGATTTTCTAATTAAACATACGGATTCAACCAAAATCTTTCATTCTTCATCTTTGAAATTCAAACACATTTATCATCTCCATGTCGAATTTCAAATCAATTTGTCATTATCAACCCAAATCAGATTCATCTACATCAGTTCATCACTGGAACTAAAAAATATTGATATTTTGATTCATCAAAAACACTTTTGAATTTCTCAAAGTAAATTATTTGAAGAATTGAATCAAAACGTGAATGAATCGCACCAAAGCTATCAATTAGAAAAAGTTTGATTCACAAAAAAATGATTTGTTCGACAAACAAGCTACGTGAATCAAACGTTTTAAGTTCGTATCTGTGAAGTTAGGTATACAAAATCGAACGACATATGCCTACATCAAATGAGAAATCGATTGGATTTGATAAACGATTAATCGATTGGAATCAATTTTGAATTTCTACTGTGAAACAAATCAAATTGAGTATGAAGCGAGACAATCAAATACTTGAATTATTGGATAAAGGTTTGGGGCTTGAATGAACCGTACATGAATTTGAGCTCGACATTTGGTAAGGATTAGTAATTAATTAAAAACGACTTGGCTCAAATGAATGATTGGACACGAAAATTTGATAAAAAAAAATCAGAAAATAGGATCGAATTGGGCTTATGAAAATGGATTGAATGACCGATAGTAGATCGAAATGTTGGTTTTGGGCTTGATCTATTGAAAATTTTTATTGGATTATAACAATTTGGTTGAAACAAATTTAATCCAATTAATCAAAATGATCAAAAATCCATAACGTAAGCACCATATTAAGAGATTCCGAGAGATTAAGAGAGACTCACCATAGATCATTCAAATTGTGTTGATTGTTTGCCAAATCGAGAACTGTTTCTTCAAAAATCACTTCAATCTTCGAAGACCCACTCTAATACCAATTGCAGTGAATTATGAACAATTTGATTTAACATGCGATATATAAAGAACACAAAGAACACGGTGATTTTGGTGAATAAGAGATGTATTTGATAATAAAAAGGTGTTACAAAAAGGAGTAAAAGATCTTGATTAATAAATAACACACACTTCACACTCATAATTTTACATCTCTCATGCACACTCTACTAGTGGTATGCAACCCACTATTTATAGAGGTGCTAACGACTCTCTCTCTCTCTCTCTCTCTCTCTCTCTCTCTCTCTCTCTCTCTCTCTCTCTCTCTCTCTCTCTCTCTCTCATGTCACAAGGCTCGAATCTCACATGCAAGTAGGTCTTTCTAAAGCCAAACTTTCACTAGTCATCTAATGGAGAACTTTGTACCCAACAACGACGTGTCTTGCCAAAAACCCCAACTCTTAATCTTAAAACAAATCAATGTGAATTTAACTTACTCGTGTTACATGTTGTAATATATGTGTTTGAACTATGAAAGACATTACAAAAACACCATTCTTTCCAAATTGAGGAATTCATCAAATGTGACTTATATTGCCCGAACATTAGATGTGTTGTATCTAGACAAAATGTGTTTTCTATCGAGGGTGTTTGGGTATCAGTTGTGTCGTGTATGTTTTGGTTTTACTCCATTGTTTGAGAATAGATGTTGAAATGCAAATGAAACTTGATTTGTTTGAGAATAGAAGTTGAACATGAAAAAGAAATTTGAGTATATTTTGATATGGTAGTGTGTAATGAATGAGGCATATATTTATAGGTAAATTGGAGAGAAAAAAACGAAAAATATTTTTTTTTTCTTTCTAAAAATGGCCCGTTTGGCAGGGGATTTTTATTAAAAAAATTTGTGGCTAGGTATGCACCGACCAATGCTCCTCCACTCCATGTCATCACCATGCCCAAGAAGTCTTAGCTCCTAGCCACATAGCCCACAACAGCACCATGCAAGATGAGTGACGGTACACCGGTTAGCCTTACCTTACAGTCTTATCAAAATACCATTTCTAGACAAACCTTCGACAAATTTACACCATTTTCTTTATTCCCCCAAAAGCCACTCTAGAAGTTAACGAAACCCTGATTTGAAACACAACGAAAATGTCTTCTTTATCAACAAAAAATGTGACGGCCAACAATATGCTTCCCATTTGAAATGCCTCATCAACGGGTATCCTATTTTGCTTATACCGCTATATATCCTAGCTAAGATCACTCGGTATGCGCACATCTCGTTTTCGTGGTGTACGACTTGGACGTCGACAACGACGTTAAGACGAGGGGAACACCCCCCCCTCTCTCTCGTTTCAGCTCGTTATGACACTTCTCGTGCCCGTCACCACTTATTGAAACGGGAAAATGTATACGTTGGGATTTGACCGTTTGCAACGGTCAACATTTTAAATAATTTTTTTTTTTACCCTTTTTTACTTTATATAAATACTCATTTTACTTCAATTTTTTTTACATCTTTCTCTTATTCTCTCTATATTTTATACTTTCTTTTAATAAAAAAATGGAGCAAAACCCAAACACCCCCCCCCCCCCCCCCCCCCCCGTCCATCATCAAACCCAAATACACAACCAAACACAACCTCGCCTTTCAGATTTACAACAAAATCCCATACCAAGGCGCCGCTTTCAATCCTGCTTCGTCGCCACTGCAATTTCCCAACTCACCTTACCTTCAACAAAATTTATTTGGTCAAAACTCAAATTTACAACAAAAACTTTTCCCTACTTTTGCTTTGATGCAACAAGCAACCAACCAACCATCACCTACAACACAACCATTGGTTGAAGTGGAAGCGGGAGGTAGTAGGAGAGGGAAAGGGAAAGGAAAATCGAAAGGGAAATCGATAGCGGTAGAAACAGAAAATGCAGACGTTCCACAATGGTGAACACCGGAGGAGGAATATGCTTTGACGGCGGCTTGGTGTGCTACTTCAAAAGATGAACTACGCAAAAATGGAATGAAAAAAAAGAGCTTATTGGGGGCGGTGCGCGACAAGTTTCGTGCTATTTTGAAGGAAAATCTGTATCGTAACAATGACATGTTGAGCAGCAAGTGGGGTCAAATAACTAAGCGGTGCAGCAAATTCAACGGTATTTACAACCGGCTTCAGACGCAACAGCAAAGCAGAACCAACTACTTCGATTTGTTCAAATATGCTAAGGAACAATATCGGGTCGGAATGAGACAAATTTTCGACTTTGAAAAATCATGGGAGTTGTTGCAAGTAGATCCAAGGTGGAATAAAACGCCTACATCGTTGGATGTTCAATCCAAAAGGTCTCGTAATTCGAGCTCGGTCGATGTGTCGGATTCACGGACTCACATCGATCTAAACGCCGACATTGATGAGATCTCAGATGATATCGAGGAGATAACCCCACCACGACGACCGTCCGGACGCGACAAAGCAAGACGCGTTGCAAGGCATGCGGAGGAGGTTGAGGCGAAAGCAAATGAGGCAGCGAAAATGAGTGAAATTCGATGAGCACAATTTATTAATAAAAGAAAAAAAATGACTTGAAACGTCTTCATTTGAAGTTCCTAGAAAAGCAGGCATGGGAGAAGTAAGAGCAAAAAAGAGAGAGAACTAATGACACATCAGTTATCAATTCTTAGGATGAGCGAGGAAGGCTTGGCGTTTGAGGATCTAACGGTGCTACAAGTAATGAATGAACAAATTAGGAGGAAATATTTGTATTAATTAGGATTGTTGTGTTGTTTTAGAAATAATTTGAATGGTATTTTAGTTATTATTTTAGGTTTAAAATTATGTTTTTTTTTTAATTGTAATCGTAATTTTAGATTTTAAATATTATGTCTTTTTTTTTTAAAAATTTTATGTTTTATAAAAAAATATTCATTTTAGTGATTAAAAAAACATTAAAAAAAATAAAAAAAAAATAAACATATTTATTTTCAAAAAAGTTAATGTTGCATCTTGTTGCCTATTTTCCTACTTGATGTTGTAACACCATTTACTTATATAGCATCTGAGATAACACAACTTTTTATCTTGTTGTCCACACCTAACGCTCTAAAGAAACAATCTCATTGAGCTTCAATAATCCTGGCAGAAGTTTCAGAACTGCCTAAATTCACTATTTAATTCATGTTTGTGCCTTAATTTACAATTAGGCTTGTGCTTTGATTTAATGTTACAATGATATGCTAGAAATTTTGAGGGTTCAAGATTGTGTGTCTTGTTAATGTTAGCTAGTTGATGCTTTTTAGTTAAACAAACAATGATAAACTGGAAGAATTTTCAGATGGTAGAACAACAGGGGTGGCCGAAAAAAGTGGGCTTTTTATACAAACAATTACCTAAAATATCCAATGCAAATATTGCTCATATCAACTGTGAGATTCCATTTTGTGTAATATTCAGTAGAAAGCAGCAGCATTCATACTATTCTATAATCAACCCTAAAAGGACATCAAAATAAGTTTAATATAAGACACTTAGACAGTAACAGAGGAACTGTGCTTTGATAATCCTTCTATTTTAACCAACACAGTTAACCTAACAATACTTAAACTTTCTTTGCATTTACAGTAAATCAATCTCATTATAGCGTTTAACAGTGAAGCTCGCTGCTAATGATGCACGTGGAAATGGCATGTGCACCAAACCTCGAAGCATCTTCACTTCTTCACTAACAGAAACACGATAATGAAGCTCTATCCGTGCTTTCTTTAGCACATGTGACTTACCCATGATGAGCTTCACAAACTCCATCTCAAGACCATGGTTATGGAAGTTTGTTATCTCCAGCTCTTTAAGATGATCCAAGTTGACGCCCGAATATTCTTGAATATCAGGCAAGTTCATAAAAGTATGTTGAAGACAATGCTCATCATGGTCCCAACACATCTAATCAGAAAACATGTCAAAATCGTATGTAGAATCATGAAGATCTATTATTAAAACAATATGTGGTTTGTTATATTTACCTCCACTTTGATCTCCTCCAAATTTGGAGAGCTGCTGATCACACATAGAACAGTCGAAAGATCAAGGAAACACACATTAAGAATAAGTATTCTCAAGTTGGGTAGTGAAATGGGGAGCTTATGTGGCATACTATTACTACCTGCACCCAAGTGCTTTAACCAAATACTGAAACTCAGATTAAAAGTTTAAAGCAATCATGTTAAGTATTACCTCGATTGAAAACAATCAAGTTAAGTATTACCTCGATATACAACTGTGAGATTCTCAGAACCTGAATCGAAGGTAAACACTTAAATAGCTCAACAAATTCACACTCACTAAGCTTTGTGTTTGTATAATAACCTCTAGCCTGCATCAAATACCTTTGTAAGAATGTATTTAATTAAAAGTACTTAATTCATAAGTAGTTATATTATATACATTGTTGCACCTTACCCAAGTAAATTCCTCAAGTAATGGGCAATTGGTAAGAAATCCTCGAAGCATCTTGTTAGTGATATCAACCTCGAAAAGGCGTAGCTTCTTCAACTTATTAAATCCCTTATTCATTAATGGAAGGTGAAATTCACAATGTGTGAGATCTAGGTGCTCTAATCCTTGCAATGAAAAGAACGAACAGGGTAGCAGGTAGAATTCATCACAAATCAGGAAGGTGAATTTCTTGATGTTATTGCTCCTTGAAAAATGAAGTATCATCTGATCAATCTCACTAAAAATATTTTTATGAACAAAGAGAATGATACAGAATTCCAATATCGGACCCCTGTGTAGCAACAAAACATGGAAGATGGCTTTGACAAACTTATATTTATCAATTTCTTTATTACCAGATGATACACCCATGTCGCTAAATACAAGTTTTGGCATGCTTGTCCAAGAATACCTCCATTTACTTGACAAGATGCTTGTTCTCAATGCATCTTGGATAGGCATGAGAGACAGAATTAAATCAATGGCGTCTTGAGGAAGAGTGCTAATTCTATCCAAACTCTTGCGAGGACCTTTCATCTCTTGATGAGATCCTCAGGGTTTCATAATCGCGAAAAGGCTGCAAAGAGATATGCAAAACCAAATAGATTTAGAATTTTAGTTTTAATTGTATACTAAATATCCTAAGGATGCTCATCCTGATACTAAAGCCCTAAATCCCTTATTATATCTAACATGATGATAACAGTTTCGATATCTAATTACAATAGTAAGCTGACATTAGTACCCTTCTCTCTACACCATTAGGCAACTATAACGAGGATCAGCGGAAGAAGAAGATGACCTTAAATGGGAAGGAAAAAAAATGGCGAGGAGCAGAAAGTAAAAATTCAATGCAAAAGGAGGAAAAATGAAGGAAAAGACTACTGCTTACTACTGCTACGTATTCGCCTACCGCCGCACCGCTGCAACCTCTGCCCCTTCCCGGTTTCGCCGTCGCCCTCCGCCTGCCTTGCCTTCGCAGCACAACCTAAATTCTTAAAGTGGGGGAGACTCCTCCGACATTTGTCCTTACTACTTTAATCGTTATAAGTTATAACTTATTACATTTTTATTGATTATGGATATTATATTTAAATATTAAAAAAAAAAAAAAAAAAACTACATAAATGGTCCTGTGATTTACACAACTTCGGTCCTTTATAATTTGTTTTGCTACAAATGGTACACAGAGCAATTTTTTCCACCAATCTACCTTTAACCTTTATTTTTTCTTTTATTTCTTTCTTTACTCTCCTCCAAATCCTAACCTATTTTCATATTTATTTTTTAAGATATCAGAATATTATTTATATCTTCAAAAATATAGTTAAAATTTCAGTTGTCAATTTTAATCTTTTTATTTTTATTTTATAAATTTCTAACTTATTTTTATTGTTTAGGTCATTTTTAATCAATTAACTTTTGGTTTTGTGATTATTTTGTTACTTAACTATTTTTAAGTTTTAAAAGGTCATTAAATTTTTGACTTTATGCTTATTTAGTCACCTAACTTTTGGATTTGTGCTCATTTAGTCGTCTAACTTTTAAAATTGTGTCACACCCCCAAACCAGAACGGAAGAAACATTCGGGGGCGGGTGATGTCATGTACAATATCATAACAATTGAGTAATAGTAAAGAAAACAAATACAACCATCATAAATATAATTTAAAATGTTACATTGTTGCATGAGTTACATGCTTCCAAATAAATTACAATACGATGACAAAATGAGTTATCAACCGGCGCCTTAGCGTCCCGTCCTCAAAAGCTGATGATTACCTATAACACTGATTTCCTGAGAATAAAAGTGGTTTTGAAAAATATGAACAATTAAGTTTGTGAGTTCATAAGTTATGTTATGAGAAAATGTATGCCTTTTCGTGTAAAGTAACCATGTTTGTTTCCAGAAAATATGATATTTTTCATAAAATGAGTTGTAAGCCGTTGTTTGTAAAATGATAGTGTTTGTTCCAGAAAATCCAATATTATCTTTGAAATGAATTGTAAGTCGTGTGTAATCTTAAATGTTCCAAGACCGAAATGTATAAGTATTTTCTATACTTAAAATAGTATATGTAGTTTTATACGTATATAAAACCATTTTACGTGTTTGTTAGCTCCGTAAATCAAATGTATTGTTAATACCCTATGTGAGATTTTTATAACCATGCTAGCAACTAGTTGCCTGTAACAACGTTTTTTAGGTGTCGAAATGTTATGATATTTGTCACCCCAAACCTGTCGGTCTAAATGTAGCTAACAATGTATGTGTGGAGTTGTCAATCTTGTATAGATCTATACACAAGTGATACGCTTTCCCTCCAAGAAAATCTGATTATAATACAAGATTTTTGTTGGTACTTAGATAAATACTTAAAGACGTATCTCACAAGTGTATTCATTAACAGGTTTACATGAAATGAAAATCATTTTTCTTGTAAATGTACGTATTACCTTTTCATAGCGTAAAAATAATTATATTTTTATATAATTATTTCTTTGTCCCAAAAGGATAAAATAACATAAATATTTCCACAAACTATACTTATTATAATTTGTAACGTATGTTACGTTGAAATGAAAACCTTTGTTTTATAACACTTTTGCATGTAAAAAATTATTATTTTGGTAGTAACGTTATTTAACCTTTATATATAACATGTATAAAATATAATAAAACATAATAAATGGTTTGTATTTTAACACAAGTTTCCTTCTGTTTTAATTGTATCCACCCCCACTCTAAAAACATAGAAAAATATTAGAAAATGTGGGAGTATGAACTCACCTTATGTGTAGTTGCGGTTAGATAACGAGATAAAATGGCGATCTTCGAGTTAGAATGTGTAAAGGATGTCATAATCCTAATGGTTTAAACACATAATAATGTGTGAATATATGAGACTAGTATTACAAATGTTATATAAACACTAGATAATATAAAGATTACTTACCAAAGACGTATAACTATTTGAGGAATGCTCCCTGGGATCTTTGAACTTGAATGATGAAAGAAATGGGTTTTGAGTCTTTGAGAGAATTATGGGGTGGAAATGTTTACTGATGAATGAATTCGTGTGTGTGTCTATATATATATATATATATATATATATATATATATATATATATATATATATATATATATATATATATATATATATATATATATGGAAGGGAAATATAAGGTGATGTGAGGTTTGTGTTGGTAAATGTAATTAATCTTCTAGGGAGAAACAATCCACCAATCAAAATCAACACAAGTGGGTCAAATGGGGTGATTTCGGCCTAACCATGATCGAAATCACCTTGATTTTGGTTTGGCATCACCCATAAATGGGTGATTTTGGTCTTAGTGGCCAACACAAAGGGATTTCGGCCTCCATAAAACCAAAAACCCTTTTTGCTCCAAGATTCCAAAAACCGAAAACCACATGTTTCCTAGACTCCTAAAACTGAAACCACTGTGGTGAGGTGTAATTCATGCTTTTTGATTTACATCCTTGACTTGTGTTGACTTGTATTAATTTAAATCAACATGGGTTTCAATACATATATTTATATATAACTTATATAAGCATGGTTTTTCTATATATATATATATATATAAACATGTCCTCATGACTAATGGTGATTTAATGTAACAAGGTCACAATGTAGTTTTCACTTATACAAGGTATATCTTTTTGACTTGGTTCGACTCCAAGTTTGCCAGTTGTCACATCATCCCACCGTTAGAGGGAATTTCATCCCGAAATTAGTTCTAGAATGAGACTTCATGTGTTAGAGAAAAGATGTGGGTACTTTTGTTTCATTTGATCTTCTAGTTCCCATGTGTATTCAGGTCCTCGTTTGGCGTTCAATCGGACCTTCACTATGGGTATGCGACTTTGCTTTGTTCTTTTGATTTCTCTATCCATGATTTCCACTGGTTTTTCTATGAAGTTGAGGCTCTCATTTATATCGATTTTTTCAAGTGGGATAACAAGAGTCTCATCGGAAAGACACTTATTTAGGTTGGATACATGGAAGATGGGATGTATGTTACTAAGTTCCTGTGGTAGTTGTAGTTTGTAAGCCACTGGACCGATTCTCGTAAGAATTGTGAACGGTCCGATGTAATTTGGATTTAGTTTCCCATGTTTTCCAAAACATATCATTCCTTTCCACGGTGAGACCTTTAACAGAACGCGGTCACCCACCTAGAATTCCAAGGGTTTGTGTCTCTTATCTTCATAGCCCTTTGTTGATCTCGAGATGCTTTCAGTCTTTTCTCGAATTTGGACGATCTTATTTGTTTTTTCCCTTATGATCTCAGGTCCGGTAAGGGTGCTGTCAGGAATTTTCCCCTTTGCTAGTTGCGTGTCACCTACTTCAGCCCAACAAAGAGGTGATCTACACTTGCGGCCATAGAGGGCTTCAAATGGAGCAACTCTGATGCTAGTGTGATAGCTATTGTTGTATGAGAACTCGAAGAGAGGTAAGTAGGTATCCCAAGCTTTACCAAAGTCTACTACACAAGCTCTCAGCATGTCTTCCAATGTTTGAATGGTTCTTTAGCTCTACCCGTCGGTCTGTGGGTGGTAGGCCGTACTAATGTCCAACCTAGTTCCCAAGGATTTTTTGTAGTGACTGCTAGAACCTTGAGGTGAATCTACTATCCCTATCAGAGATAATGGATATTGGCACAACATGTAGCCGCACGATCTCTTTAATGTATTCCCTAGTCAGTTTCTCCATCTTGTCCATCTCTTTTATTGGTACGAAGTTTACGGATTTGGTTAACATGTCAACTATCACCCAGATGGTGTCAATGTTGGGTTTTGAGCAATCTAACACTTCCTAAGTGTGCATGCAACCCTAATAAACCTTGGATCTATGTTTGTCTAAATACATGCAAAATAATAATTTTCCAAGGTTTATAACCTATCTAACATGGCATGGGGAACATTTCAACATAAAACAAGTTAGAAGAGATTACATACCTTTTGATGAGTTGGGTTCTTAGGAGTTTGAGGGCCAAGCACCAATAGTGTGAATGCCTCAAATGGAATCACAAACACCACAAACTCTTGGAAAACTTTGATGAGAGTATATACACCTTGTATAAACCGGCCACACACATGCACACACACACTATAACACTAGCTTTCTCTTAGGCTATCTTAGGCTCTTTTTCATGCTCCATAAGCATGCTTATATAGTATGCATGGTTAGGGTGAAACCCTAATAACTCATGTCTTTTCCTTTTCCAAGGATCCATGGGTTAAAAGCTCCATGGATCATCCATGGACTTCCACATAAGCCTAGCCCATTAACAAATGAGTTTTAGCCCACACTATATAAAACAAATAGCCCATAATTTAATTAGTATTCCTTTTAATCTCTAAATTAATCCATAATTAATTTAAGACTAAAACTAATTAAATAACGTAACTTCATATTAATATATTATAACTCATAATATATTAATAAACATATGTGTATAACTCTCATAAAATTATCCATAATAGTTTGGATGAGATGCAACCCAAATGGACCATGCCGGTCGGGTCAA
Source organism: Lactuca saligna (assembly GCF_052625555.1). NCBI lineage: Eukaryota > Viridiplantae > Streptophyta > Magnoliopsida > Asterales > Asteraceae > Lactuca > Lactuca saligna. The sequence goes on from NC_136420.1 coordinate 24,309,642, forward strand.
GTATATACCAAATAAGTTATGGACTTAGACACCTTATCCAACAGACTCCCACTTGGATAAGTCTAATAACTATATTTGCCTATAACTTCAGGAACCAACCAACAATCGTAGCTCTCGAAAACTCCCTCGAACAAATGAAGACTCTGTCGAACTATGAAGCGCCATTTTAGATAAGTGATCACATAATCCTCTGTTCTCATGATATCAGCCGGACAAACACATGGAACTATGTCTTGCTTATTGTCTAGCAGTTGTTTCTCGATTATCCGATTTGTTTGACGAAGAACTTCACTGAACACATCGGTTTAGTTCTGACCAGGCCTGGTACATGGGTCAACACAAAATCATCGAGGGGCCCAGATATCGCTTCTATTTCTAGAAGGAACAGATAAACTTCGACTGATATGCTTGTTCTACTACTTATTGAATTGTACACAAAGGCACGTTTTATAACATCAAGTTACTGATGCGTTTACGTGCAATCAATGCACAACCAACTCATAGGTAACAACTCATATCTCTAGGTTTAAAGATTTATATGATGTTATCGTCTCACGATCACTCGAGATAAATTCCATGAAGTGATACAAGTGAGCGTGGGTTTATACCAATACTCATAACTTATGAGTACTCATGAATGTTGCAGCAACCATTGCCATGCCTAAACACCTTTAAGGCATCTACAAACCCAATTCATGACAATCTTGATTCATACCTACTTCCAACGTATGATCGATTGTGGAGGTTTGAATAAATTAATTATTCTGGAAGTCAAAACATGCAAAACTGAAACAATAGTAAATAATTGACAATGATAGTAACACTTTACTCATAAATAAATCACAAATTTTATTCATCATCAAACGTCGATTACATTTTACAAGTTTCAGGAAAGCTATCTAATCTGTAAAACTAATATCGTCCCTCAGCCCGATGCGTCTCGCATGCTGAAAATGCTTAACCCTCGTCAGTCCCTTCGTAAGGGGATCTGCAGGATTCTCATCTGACGATATCCTCCTTGTCACAAGGAGTCCTTCTTCAATCTTGTGTCTTAAGAAGTGATATTTTCTGTCAATGTGTCGGGATCTGCCATGATCTCTCGGTTCCTTGGCTAAGATAACCGCAACATTGTTGTCACAGAAAATCTCTATAGGTTCCTTAATAGCTGGTACAACTCCAAGGTCTCCGATGAAGTTCTTTAGCCATATCTCCTCCTTCGCTGCTTCACTCGCTGCTATATACTCTGATTCACAAGTCGAATCAGCCACCGTCTCCTGCTTGGAACTCTTCCAAGAAATTGCCCCTCCATTTAAGGTAAAGATCCAGCCCGACTGAGAGCGGAAATTATCCCTATCAGTCTGAAAACCAGCATTACTATACCCTAATATTCTCAAGTCATCACTGCCACCAAGGGTAAGGACCCAATCCTTAGTCCTCCGCAGGTACTTGAGAATGTTCTTTACCGCGGTCCAATGAGCCTTGCCAGGGTTCCCCTGAAACCTGCTGACCATGCTCAAAGCAAATGCCACATCAGGACGGGTACAAGTTATAGCATACATGATCGAGCCAACTGCGGAAGCATATGGTAATTGGCTCATCTCAGCTATCTCAGCCTCTGTACTCGGACTCTGAGTCTTACTCAGTTTGGTATTGCTTTGGATCGGTAAATCTCCTTTCTTGGAATTCTCCATGTTGAACCTTTTCAACACCTTATCCAAGTAGATACTCTGACTAAGTCCAATTAGTCTTCTACTCCTTTCTCTTAATATCCTTATCCCTAGGATATAGGTAGCCTCCCCTAGGTCCTTCATAGCAAAGCACTTCCCAAGCCAGGACTTAACCTCCTGCAAGGTTGGGATGTTATTTCCTATGAGTAGTATGTCATCCACATACAGTACCAAGAAGCTAACTATACTCCCACTAGCTCTGACATACACGCAAGACTCATCTTCGCTTCTCAAGAAGCCAAACTCTTTTACCTTCTCATCAAAACAAAGATTCCAGCTACGAGATGCTTGTTTTAATCCATAAATGGATTTCTCAAACTTGCATACTCTATTAGGGTACTCTGCATTGACAAAACCCTCTGGCTGATTCATGTACACATCCTCAGCCAACTTACCATTAAGGAAAGCGGTTTTGACATCCATTTGCCATATTTCATAATCATGAAATGCTGCAATGGCTAACATAACCCTAATAGACTTAATCTTTGCTACCGGCGAGAAGGTTTCATCATAATCAATACCTTGAGTTTGAGTAAAACCCTTCGCAACCAGTCGAGCCTTATAAGTATGCACTTTTCCTTCCATGTCGGTCTTCTTTTTGAAGATCCATTTGCACCCGACTGTTTTACGGCCCGGTACATTGTCAACCAAGTTCCACACTTGATTGTCATACATGGACTGTATCTCGCTGTCCATAGCCTCCTTCCATTTAGCAGACTCCGGGCCTGCCATGGCTTCCTTAACACTGCTAGGTTCATCCAAATTTACTAGTGTACTATCACTAATAAACGTATCACCTTCCGTAGTAATATGAAAACCATAATAAAACGAAGGTGTGTTCCTAACCCGTGTGGAACGTCTCGGAGGTACAGACTCGTCAGCTGGATCAACAGGAGTTTCCTCCTCAGGTTGATTGCTAGTGTCTGAGGTTCCTTCATCAATTGATTCTTGAATTTCTTCAAGATCAATCTGCCTCCCACTGTCTCCTTGGCTTATAAATTCTTTCTCGCGAAAGATCCCTCTTCGTGCTACAAAGACCACATTCTCACTGGGTCTTTAGAAAAGGTAACCGAAGGATTTCTGTGGGTAGCCGATGAAAATACACCTTTCACTTCGGGGTTCAAGCTTATCATGAGCTTCGCGCCTCACGAAAGCTTCGCAACCCCAAACTTTGATGTGGTCCAAATTGGGAACCTTCCCAGTCCACATCTCATGAGGTGTTTTGGTAACCTTCTTTGTAGGGACTAGATTAAGGATATGGGCGGCAGTCTCTAAGGCATACCCCCAAAAAGAGATTGGTAACGAAACTCGACTCATCATAGAGCGAACCATGTCCAACAAGGTACGATTACGCCTCTCAGCTACACCATTCAGTTGTGGTGTCCTGGGAGGAGTCAATTGTGAGACAATCCCACACTCCTTAAGATAGTCAAGGAACTCGGTACTAAGATACTCACCACCTCGATCGGATCGAAGCATCTTAATGTTCCTGCCCAATTGATTTTCTACTTCCTGCTTGAATTCCTTAAACCTTTCAAAGGTTTCGGACTTATGTTTGATTAAGTAGACATACCCATATCTACTAAAATCATCAATAAAAGTCACATAATACCGATTAGCGTCCCTTGTGGCGGTTTTGAATGGCCCACATACATCAGTATGTATTAGGTCCAACAAACCTTCACCCCTCTCACAAGTTCCAGTGAAGGGTGATTTCGTCATTTTTCCAAGTAGACAAGATTCACAACTATCATCTGATTTGAGGTCAAATGATTCCAAGACTCCACTCTTTTGGAGTTGGCCTATGCGTTTCTTGTTTACATGTCCAAGACGACAATGCCACAATGATGCTTTATCTAGGCTAGTAGAAGAATCAATATACAACACATTATTTCCTAAGTTGTCTACAATCGACACAGTTTCATACACACCATCACAAGGTAATGCTTTAAAATAAAACACATTATTAAAGAAAGCATTAATACCACCACATTCATTATCAAACGAAAAGGTAAAACCTTGTTTGTACAAAGCATGAAAAGAAATAATATTCCTCGCCATTTCAGACGAGTATACACATTTATTCAAATCTAATTTTAACCCATTATTAAGCAACAAAGTATAAACTCCAATCTTGGAAACAGGTGAAGCCTTCCTATTCCCCATGATTAAGTTTATCTTCCCGTGCTCCACATCCTCACTTTTTCTTAGGCCCTGCATATCAGAACATATGTGAATACCACATCCTGTATCAAGCACCCAAGAGTTAGAATATGTTGAGTAATTAGACAATATAGTGTAAATACCTGCATAGGTGGGTTTCACTTTCCCATCCTTTAGATCCTGCAAGTACTTAGGGCAGTTTCGCTTCCAGTGTGCCTTTTCATGGCAATAAAAGCATTCAGCATCCTTGGGAATGGCAGAAGGAGTGACAGAACCGTTCTTAGTCTTTGATGAGGAGCCTTCAAGAGACTTTCCCTTGGTACCCTTCGAAGGGTGCTTCCTCTTTTTCCCTTTGCCTTGCCCAATAGCTAAAACAAGGGTAGAAGTTGGAGTAGGAGTAGTAGAGGTAACAACCGCTTTACCCTTAAGACCGGTTTCCGCGGTCTTCAAGAGTCCTTGAAGCTTGCTGAGGGTAACTTCCTCCTTGTTCATATGATATGTCATTCGAAAATGATCATAACAAGAAGGTAAGGAGTGCAAAATGATGTCAATTGCTAACTCCTCGGGGATGTTAACATTCAGCTTCAGCAAACGGTCCACATACCTTTGCATCTTTTGCATGTGGCTCGTGACGGATTCACCGTCCTTCATGCGGGTAGTTATTATGGAGGAGATTATTTCATACCGCTCCTGACGAGCACTCTGATGGTACCTTTCCATCAGGTCTTGGTGCATCTCAAAAGGGTAGAAATCTTCATACGACTTTTGGAGCTCGGCTGTCATCGTGGCCATCATGATACATGCCACCTTAGTAGCATCTCTCTCATGAGTCCTGAATTCAGCGATCTCCTCAGGAGTAGCAGTAGACTCATCAAGTTCTTTTAACTCCTTATCGAGGACATATTCCTTGTCCTCGTAACGAGTAACCATCCTGATGTTCCTAATCCAATCCATGAAGTTGGAACCATCAAAGATGACCCTCCCACAAAGATTCATGAGAGAGAAAGAACCAGTTGGGTTAGAGCCTGAAGCATTAGTGTTGGAAGACATCTGAAAGAAGAAAGAAAGTTTAGATTAGATATTTAGGATCCTTAATAAGACACCCAAACGTAATATTAAGGCTAGGATCCAATCACAATATATTACACTTAGAAGAGGGATGCCGTAATCTAAGTAATAATATATTTGAAAGGTAGGCGAATGACGATTCACCAATTTCCACCATGAAAACGAAATGATTAATTAGGTTTAATTGGATTTGAAATTCCTAGATTCTTTTGAGATTCATTGAACTTTTCAATGGCATGTTTCAATCTCGATTGTGCCCTTCAAGTTTTGTGACTGGGATGCCGAGGATCACAAAACAAGGTGTGAATAACCATGCTAACTCACTTGGTACTCCTAATATTATCACCTAATCAATGTGCCGGTTAACCACACACGCTCCATTGATCTATGACAACATTAAGTTACCCTTCGTGATCCTTACTAGTCTAATTAGTGTGCCGGTTAACCACACACGCTCCACTAACGACTTGGTAAGGTACAAAGTGTGAATTCCATGGATTAGCACCATGTTCACATTTTCCTAAAATAACTAAGATTGGGAATTAAAAGAGTTTAGTTATTTTATAATATTCATTATACTTTTAATGAGGATTTAAAGTCATTGTTCTACCCGTTCGGCTAACGACCCTCCACCGATCAAGCAAGCGGTGGGTGAGAGTGTACACCCATTAAGTCACCATTTTATAGGCAACAACCTTATACCCACCTTATAGACCGGCTTCGTGAATGAGGCCTACTAACGGTAAAACGACTTATTCTTATACATATATATATAATAATTAACCATTAATGTTATAAATAGTATAAGGGTTGAATTTTAACTATTAAAACTCTAAGGTTTGGAATTAAAGTTTATTAAAGTGTGTGAAACTTTACAAATTCCAAAACTTGAGGGCAAGTTTTGTAACTTTGCAAAACTCTTCATTTCATAACTTATGAATTAAAGGTTCATAAAAATGAAGACTCTTCATTTTCATGTAACTTATGTGTTTTAAGTGTGTGTTAAATGAAAGTGACCTTTGGTAATCCATAACTTGAGGACAAATTATGGACTCCATTAAAACACATAAATGATTAAGAATTAATTCTAAACAATTCAGCAAATAATTCCTATCATTTTCTAAATTCATAAGAACATGAACATGATCATCAAAATTCAAGAAATATATGAACACATAAAATCATGGAATTTTGATATATGCTATTGTAAATGGATTAGAACAACCATTACACCAACTAAAATAAGTTTTATAACACCAAAACAATTTAGGGTAATGTTTCTAGTCCATTTCCAGCAGCAAAAGTCGAGATTCTGCATTTCTTCGATCCTACTCGCCGAGTGCACGAATGGACTCGCCGAGTAGGTTGAAGTTTGCCTTGGACTCGGCGAGTCCCCCCAATGGACTCGGCGAGTCGACCATGCAGACAGCAACGATTTCGACTTTTTTCAATATTTTGCATCAAGTATCAAACAAGCAAGCCTAGGCTCTGATACCACTGTTGGGTTTTGAGCAATCTAACACTTCCTAAGTGTGCATGCAACCCTAATAAACCTTGGATCTATGTTTGTCTAAATACATGCAAAATAATAATTTTCCAAGGTTTATAACCTATCTAACATGGCATGGGGAACATTTCAACATAAAACAAGTTAGAAGAGATTACATACCTTTTGATGAGTTGGGTTCTTAGGAGTTTGAGGGCCAAGCACCAATAGTGTGAATGCCTCAAATGGAATCACAAACACCACAAACTCTTGGAAAACTTTGATGAGAGTATATACACCTTGTATAAACCGGCCACACACATGCACACACACACTAGAACACTAGATTTCTCTTAGGCTATCTTAGGCTCTTTTTCATGCTCCATAAGCATGCTTATATAGTATGCATGGTTAGGGTGAAACCCTAATAACCCATGTCTTTTCCTTTTCCAAGGATCCATGGGTTAAAAGCTCCATGGATCATCCATGGACTTCCACATAAGCCTAGCCCATTAACAAATGAGTTTTAGCCCACACTATATAAAACAAATAGCCCATAATTTAATTAGTATTCCTTTTAATCTCTAAATTAATCCATAATTAATTTAAGACTAAAACTAATTAAATAACGTAACTTCATATTAATATATTATAACTCATAATATATTAATAAACATATGTGTATAACTCTCATAAAATTATCCATAATAGTTTGGATGAGATGCAACCCAAATGGACCATGCCGGTCGGGTCAAGTATATACCAAATAAGTTATGGACTTAGACACCTTATCCAACAGTCAAGTCCACCCGTTGTCTTGGGTAACTTAGTTATGAAGTCCATGGTTATCAGTTCCCACTTCCACTCGGGTATCTCTGGTTGTTGCAGTGAACCCGAGGGCTTCTGATATTCTACTTTGACCTTAGCGCAAGTCAGGAATTTGCCCACATAAGTAGCGATTTCGGCTTTCATGTTCGGCCACCAATAAAGCTTATTTAGGTCCAGGTACATCTTGTTTGAACTAGGATGAATGGAGTACCGAGTCTTGTGAGCGTCATTCATGACAACATATCTAAATCCACCGAACTTTGGTGTCCAGATCCGATTCATGAGATAACGAACTCTGTCGCCCTTGACTTATAGATTTTTATCCATTCCTCTTAGGGATTCCCCTATGACATTTTCGGGTTTCAAGGCTTCCAGTTGAGCCTCTTTGATCTACGTGGATAGGTGTGAATGAATAGTCATGGTTAATGATTTCACTCGGTGACCCGAGTATTCCTTTCGGCTGCGCACGTCTGCTACTATATCGGCTTTTCCAGGATGATAACGAATTTTGCATTCTTAGTGGTTTAGTAGTTCTACACAACATCTTTGCTTCATGTTGAGCTCTTTTTGGTTAAGGATGTGTTAGAGACTTTTGTGGTCGATGGATATTCAGATTTCTCAAGTCCTCCACTACATTTGATATCTCTTTAATCTTATCATTCATCATAGAAGTACCCAAAACACTCCCACCTGCATTTTTCTTGACATGCATCACATTTCTGTTGTGCTTTATGTCACAACTAGGAATTCTATGTCTTGTAATCACTATACTCAATTAAATGTTGAAATCAAAAACTCAAAAACAAGTATGATGTTTACTCAATAGGAAGCTAAACCCCAATTCACTACATCAAACGATTGGAAAACCCTAGAAGTTCTTGTTAAGTATATTTTGGACTAGAACTTCCTTATTGGATCCAAATGGACCAATAAGCTTCCAATTGGACTATCATGGGCTTAGAACCCTAATTGGGCTCTAATTGGAACCACATTTATTTATTTCAACATTGTGAGCCATGTTGAACCTAGAATGAAATAAATACAAAATTTTGAACCATGATTAACCTAAACTAGCCCAACAAAGGGTAAAAATCATATTATATTTCTTTTGGACTAAAAACCATCCAACTTAACATCTACATGGGTTAGGACATTAAAGCCCAATTTTTTTCCCTTCCATTTACAATTCTCGGCCCATAAGCCCAAAACCAAGAAGGAAGAGTGACTTAAGCCTTGCCACCTCACTTATATCCCACATATCTCCATGCATGGACCAACATGCAACTAGGAATGTCAACTCAACTCTCTCTCTTCTCTTCTTCCTGAACTCGGCCGAGAGCAACACCACACACACACAAAACACTCACAAACTCTCTCTAAAATCACTCAAGACTTCTTCTTCTTCTCCATCCAAAATCTCGAAATTTAGGAAGCATTCAAGGAAGTTCTTCCACAAAATCATCATCTAAGGTAAGGTTTTGCTTGGATCTATGACTTGTATTCCTTATTTATCAAAAATCTCTTCCTAATCCATGCAAAAATCATGATCTTGTACTCTAGAAACCCCATAAACTCGAAAATTTCATCAAGGAGTGCAAAGGCCAAAAATCACTTCATTTCTTCCATTCTTTCTTCAAAAACCGAATCAACACCCAAGGTGAGTTTCATATCCCCTTATTTTCGGTTTTTATGAGTTTTTGTGGGGGAGAATACAAGAAAAAGTGTAGATCCATCATTATGTGTATGTTGTGGTTGATTTCTATGCTTATGTGTATGTTTTGTATGATTTTGATGATAGATTTAGTATGAAATGCTAAAAACCGAGACATATATCTTATTATAGCATAAAATATACTACTACATTGCAAAGTATACTAAGAAAATGGCTAAATAGCTTGACAACACTTAACTTGGGCTAAAAACTCTTTTTTTTTTTTTGACATAAAATGTTGAAAATACAAAGTTAAAGGGCCTAAAGTGAAATATTTCGAAATCTGATGGGTGAGATGAGTCAAAACAGTTTACACAATGTATTTTCTGAAAATATACTATTTAGAGGGTTAAAAACATAAATTCCAAGCTTATTGGGCTAAATATGACATTTTCGGCCCAATAAGGCCCAATATGCGAAATTTTCTAAATTGGAGGACCAAAACTGCATTTTTCTGTAAAAAAGTGGACTATAAGTGTTCCATGTGCTTTTCAAAGGTTTAAAATGCTTTTCAAATTTAAAAGGGACCAAAGTTGTAAAAATTTTCCAAATTGGGTCAAAAATGTAAAAGTTGCGAAAAAGAGGGGCTATAACCGAGAAAACTGAAATTTCGAGGGCTTAAACTGTTTTCTATGATAAATATGCTGAAAGATACTTATTTCAATAATTTTTGGTATAAAAATGTCAAGAAAAATTGATTTAAGGACCAAACCGGAAAGTTTTTAAATAAAGGGGTGAAAAGGGTAAATTCTACAATTAAGGAGGGGCTGAAAACAGAAAATCTTCAAGGCTAGTTAATACATGCAATTTGACCAATTGACGATATCACGCTTGTCGACGAAACACAATACACTACAATACCAAAAGTCGTTGTTAAACGAATTGGTTCGGTCTCGAACCAATAAAAATCCAAAACCACTAACAAGCCGACGTTACGACATTTCGATTCATAACTAATAACGATGGAGAATTCACTATACATACGAGTGTGCGCAGACGTCTATGCACCATCTTTGGGCCCCAAAAGTGTAAAATCTTGTTCGTTGAGCCTAGCTAGCCCAATGACCTGATCTTAAGGCCCGAAGATCTCTCTCTCTTACGGAGTGTTGGGTTTTACCGATCCGACATAACGTAACAGGACTTTCAATGGCAAACGTGCTGCTGGTCCCCAAGGGTCCTTCAGTGCTGCTAGTAAAGTCGGTAACTCACGATTGCGGGTTGGGCTTCGGGCCCTTCGCAATTGCATTTATCCTGAACGACGCGGGGAAATACCGAGGGTTTCGCACCTTCTCTCCTTCCCTCCGGTCGTGGGACTACACAAATCCGGGAGGATCGAGTTGTGTGAAGAATTACGAGTGGCACCTAAGGGATCGCTTGTAAGGTTGTCGATTGGACGTTTTCATAGACGTACGTCACAACACTTCACCACCCATTGTATTCTCAATGCCTCCGGAACTCAACGATTTCCCTCTAACGAAACGAAACAACGGTATACAACTAAGTAATACAAAGTGATAGGAAAACGTCGGGTTTTTCTAGAGTTTTCAACAATTACAAATTATGAATTACCGGTCGAATTTTCATAACTCTTACGCTTACATCTATAGAATTCAAACATGCATACTCATGGATCAACACATATTTTTACACTATTCTATTATTAGAAAATATCGGATTTTCTGATGGGTTTCAAACATTACATTGGATTTCAAACACTACTTATGAACTCACCAACATTTCGTATATTGACGTTTTTCAAAATACTTGTATTCTCAGGTAACAGATAAGGTGAAGGATGATTTATACTCTATGATAGTTATTTTGAGAATGAAACGTTTGAACAATGTAACGAATGTAAACACTATCGGTTGTACTATTCCAAATGTTGGTGATGTTTTATGTTATGTTTCATGTATATGCATTGTGATGGTATTTCAATGAGTCACGAAAGCCCTCGGACGTTTCCGCCGTCTGGTTCGGGGGTGTGACACTTTAGCTACAGAAAAGACCAATACTCGAGCTCGAAAAAATGCTACATTTCGATCGATTCAACTCGAATCCTTGCCGATCCATGTTATCCTTGAGAGTCTTAGGATGTTTACTCGGTTTATGAAGTAGTAGATGACCTAGTTGCTCTTGTATGTCCTCATAAGTAATGAGTCTCGGAGCGGGTCTTGTCTCGGATTTCCCGTTAAATTTCAAACTCATCCATAATGGATCATTAGTGTACTTCATTTAACCTTTTCAATAATTATGTATTTATGCATCTAATTTGGTTCTTACGAATTTCTTCAATGTGCATGATTCCATTCGTTTAGGAGATTAGTCTCATGAGAATGCGAAGATTATGATCTTAATCCTTTGTTGTTTTTTCTTAGATCATAAGCTATAAATCAACTTGGCCAAGTCTATTAATACGGTTGTTGGAGTTTCTTGGGAAGAGATCAATGGTATGTATGAAATTCTGGGACGTTAATTAACATATTTCCATTTATGTATCTTAGTTTTCTAATTGATTCTAATATGTTTAAGAGTTTGTCTACTGATGGTTTTACTACCCTTGAGAAATTTGTTATAAGTTGTGTAGGTTTTATTACTTCTCTAGTATTTGAGCTTCAAAATCAATTTTAAATTATCCGGTAAGAGAAGCTATTATTTGGAAATGTATTTGATAAAGTAGACGTAGATTTTAGCATCTACTGCGTATAGTGTCTTAGGTATTGAGAGTTTATTCTATCCGTTAAGTAATACTTTATAAATAGACATGGATATATCTTTCTAAATCCAACTCACTCTACTATCATGTCGGTTATTCATGGTAGTGAGTAAGGATGTTTGTTTTAGCCCAACATACAATCACAACTTAAGGTATTTTGCATAACATTTTTCTTTCCTAGATAATCGGTACTCCAAATGAATTGATTTTTCTATTAATCTTAAAAAAAGGTTATGATAATGTACCTAAATTCAGGGTTGGCATGTGTATTGGTCACTGTTGTTTTGGTTACTGATTTCCCATGGTTTATTTCTTAGATATGGATAAAAGTTATCTTGTGAGCTTCGTTATAATTAGGGATAAGTGAATTATAAGTAGAAGTGTGATCCAACAGAGTTTGTGGCCATATAGTTCTAAGCTTTAATTAACTACATATCTTTCTTCATATTTTCTAATCATCAAAATTGGTGGATTTTGAATTTGGAGTTTTCTAGTATTATCTTGTTTTTCTACTAAAAACAATAGTAAGTTATTTTTGTATGAATTGATCCTCCAATCTATCTTTTTTGGTTTAAAAGAAAATGAGAGTTTTTTTTTTTTTTTTTTTTTTTTGTATGAATTGATCCTCAATTTTTTTTTTTTTTTTTTTTTGCCTTTATAAGGGTACAATGTAAATTTTTTTGGTCTAAAAAGTTGTTGAACCGGTTATTACAGATCGACAGTGACTAAAAGAGTAGGTCATATCCTAGTTTAGGGACCCATAAAATCCGACAAAAACTTTAAGGACTCAACGGGTAAAACCTAAAATGTTCATAGGGCACTTACGTCAAGTCCGTAATTTTTAAATATCCCTTATCAAATCTTTTGATATCACCATGATGCAACCTATCAATTTTTTTGGTAGGGACCAAAAACTATAAATTTGATCAAACCATATATTTTGTCATTTACTCTAAAATTTATTTTGTAATTTCCTTTGTGATTGTAGTTATATTTTGTTTTTCAGTGACGAGATGATAATATAACGTTTACATTTTATAACTTTTGATTGTGTTTCAATGGTAGAGCGTCAAATTGTGAGTTGGGGAATATAATAGAGATGTTGTCATAATACTCATAATCAACCCAAAAAGAAATATAGACAATAAAGGCACTGCGCTTTAACAATCCGTGTATTTTAACCAACATATTTACAACTGCATCAGTAGAATTTTATTTGAATTCACGGTTTAATATTTAGGGTGTTCGATAATGAACCTGGCTGTTGGTGATGCATATGTGTAAATAGCAAGTTTAACAAATCTCGAAGCATCTTATTTTCTTTATCAATAGAAACAGATGTACAAAGCTCTATTTGTGCTTTGTACATATAGACATAGCACACATGTAAACGCATAATAACATGTACTGTATGTATTTTTAGTCTTGAAATCATAATATATCTATCGTCTACATTTTAGATTAAGATACTAAATTTACAAATATAAAAAAAGTAGAAAGTAGCATTTGTCATAATCAACCAAAAAATTACATCTTAACAGGTTGAGTTGACAATAAATGTAACAATAACCAATGAAATTGAACTTAATTTACATTCAAAAGTTATTTTTTTAGTCGTTCGATAATGAACTTACCTGCTGGTGATGCACGTGGCAACGGCAAGTGTAGCAAATCTCGAAGCATCATAACTTCTTCGGCAACAGAAACAGAATCATGGAGCTCGATTCGTGCTTTCTTAAGCAGAGGTGACTTAGCCATGATTAGCTTCAAAAATTCCATCTCAGGAGCATAGTTATGGAAACTTGTTATCTCCAGTTCTTTAAGATGATCCAAGTTCAGGCCCAAATAATCTTGAATATCAGGCAAGTTATCGAATGCTTGTTCAACACACCGCCGATCATGTTCCCAACAAATCTAAATCAGAAAAAAAAATGTCAAAATTTTGTAAGTAGAATCATGAAGATGTATTATTAATTAAAACCATATGTGATATTTTATATAATTATATTTACCTCCACTTTGATCTTCTCCAAATTTGGAGAGCTGCTGATCACACATAGAACAAACGAAAGCTCAAGGAAACACACACCGAGACCAAGTATTCTCAAGCGGACTAATGAAATGGGAAGCTTATGTGGCATACTATTACTTTCTGCACCCAAATGCTTTAAACAAATACTAAAATTAAGATCAAAAGTTTAAACACGATGAAATAAAACAGTCAAGTTAAGTATTATAATTACCATGATAAACAACTGCATGATTTCCAGAACCTGAATTGAAGGTAAACACTTAAACAATTCAACCAATTCACACTCAGTAAACCCTACCAGCTCGTCCCTAATCTGCATCAAATTAAATACCTTTGTAAGATGGTATCAACTGAAAGAGCTTCTTCATAAGTAGTAATATGGACCTTACCAAAGTAAATTCCTCAAGCAATGGGCAGCTAATAAGGAGTTGTTGAAGCATATTGGCAGTGATTATACCATCTTCAAAGATCAGGCTCTTCAACATACTAAATCCATTAAACATTGATGGAACCTCAATTTTACAGTATTTGAGAGATAGGTGAATGAAAACGGTAACTTGTAATATTCATCGATTGAAGAAATCTCAAAAGTGAATTTCTTGATATTTTTACTCCGTGAAAGATGAAGTATTATCTGGTCAATCTCATTAACAATTTCTGCATCTGTGATACAAATACAGAGTTCTGATACCGGACCTTTATGTAGCAACAAAACGTGGAAGATGGCATTGATAAGCTTATATTTTTCGATTTCTTCCTCCATGTTAGATGATTGTTTAACCAGATTGTCATCAAATACAAGTTTCTGGATGCCTGTCCAGCAATACCTCCATTTCTTTGACAAAATGCTCGTCCTCAATGCATCTCTGATTGGCATAAGAGTCAGAATTTTTTTCAATTATATCTTGAGGAAGAGCACTGATTCTATCCCGACTTTGGATATGAGCTTGCATGAGTCCCTCAAGGTTTGGATACTCCACACGGCTGTAAAGTAGAATTCAATGCCAAATAGATTATGTTGCAATGCACTTTTTCCTATATAATATCATCAATTAGCCATTAATTCATATATACTGCATTAATACAATGAAATATGATCTTTGGTTCAAACATATATGAATGGAACGAGAAGACGAATATGCAAATCAAAAACAACTATGCTCGAGTCTCAAGATCGATGATACTAATAAGTAATAACTATCTTATTTATGCTTTGTCTGCTTTCTAGAGTTCTAAATTCCTTATTATAACCCACATGATGACGCCATGCATGCCAATGTCTACCCTTATAATTGCTAGAACAAGTTATACGGTATTATGAATGCCTAAAACACACCAACAATTAGGGATTGTTTGATAATTTGATTTCATATTATCAAAGTTAAGATCGCACAACGAGTTATATATACTTGTATTAAACACGTAAAAATGGAAGTATATGAACTAGGTTTTAAAGTTCAAATAAACCGCATTTTAGTAAGTTAGACGATCTATTAACCGTGAAAACAACTAAGGATCATGAAGTTGAGATAATTGAAAGCTTGAAAGTAAACCTGAATTGTTAGCTCTAGGGTTCCGGTGGGTGGGAGTTGAAGAGAGACCGCCGATGACAAAAAGAATGGGAATTGGGATTCGGGAACCAATGAGACAGTTTATGGCGGGATTTTATAAATATCTAACTGGCCCCTCCTTTTTAGATACTATACAGAAGGGCTCGATAAGTTTTTCTTATTTTATATTTTTTTAGAACAATTTATTGAAATCGTCTCGGTTTGCATAACTTTCGCATTTGGTCTTAACTGTTTTTACACTCCCATGGTCCCAAAGATGTCATTTTATTAGGTTTTTCATCCCTTATAGACATGAAAAGATAATATTTCCCCTTATCTATTTTCTTGTTCACTTTTTTTTTTTTTTTTTTTTTTTTTTTTTTTTTTTTTTTTAATAATTGATGTATTATTTATTAATAAAAAATATTTTACAAATAAGTGGGTCTAATGGTGGTTAGTATAGATTAATTGTGGTGGTTGTTGGAGATTGTCGGGAGGGTTATCTGGAGGTGTTGTTGGAGGTGAATGGGGTTACGAATGGTCGATGAACCGAGGTTGTCGGAGGTGGATGGGAAATAAATTAAACCAAAATAAAAAATAAAAATAAAAATAAAATAACAAACTTCAACCACCATAGCCATAAATTAATACCCTAAATCTACTCAGAATTATTGCAAATCGACGAAAAAAGAAGAAGAAGAAAAAGAGAAGAGTACATCCGTGTTATAGTTGCCAATATTTAATTAGAAAAAACACAAACCCTAAATCAGAATTTGCATTAGTAAAGTTTGTTGATATGTGTGTGGATGAAGTAAGTCCTTTGCAAACTGACCTTAGGCTTGCAATTGGAAATGAAGTATGTTCGAGTACTCTGGCTCATTGGGTTTGCATGGTTTCTCTAAAGGTGGCGGAAGATGACAAGTTACATGTTGTTCATTTAATAAGCCTTAAGTAGTTTTTTTATGATTAACTTTTAATTAGTATGTTTAATAAGTGTAGCTTTAGAGTTTGTAACCGTTGGTTGTTTTAGGCTTTAAATATCCATTTCATTCATCATTTGTAATCATCGAATGAATCAAGAAAACTTAGAACTTTGTTCATCCTTTCTCGAATTATTGCTTATAATTTAGATTTTATCATTGTTTGGGACATGTTCTCATTCATGGTTTCGATTTCAAGTCAATATGTTATTGCTTGTTATCACGGTTGGCAGATTATAGGTCTAATATGTTAATCATTATATCCTTACTTTACTCGTTTTTTTTTTTTTTTTCTGTTATCAACAATCCGCTTTTCTTTTTAAACACTCTAAACTCATATCATTTATTGTGGTGGGTTTATTTCGCACGGAGAAAAGAAAAGAAGATCGATGGCATCGATGGTGTTAACAAAATTGAATCCCCTACTAGAAATTATTGCCCAAATCGATGTGCAGTTGGGCGGAGCTTCTAATGGGTTCCAGTGTCCCTTATGTTGGTTCTATGCCATAAATTATTCAAGATGTTGAGAACTCTTCTCGTTTCTTGTTTCCATTCAGTAGTACTTTTTCATTCTCAATCACTTTGAGTAAATTTAAAAAAAAATAGAATAGTCTTCTCTTAATCTCGAAATTCATTCTTCTTAATCATCAAGCTTAAAGGTTATACATGGATTAAATTCTCAAGCTTCATTGGTGCAAATCAAACACTTTTTTTTTCTGCCCGTCAGGTGTTCTATAAAATGTCTAAATGAGTTTGTCAACCATTTTAAGACTCAATAAGATCTAGAGTCTCTTTCTAGTGGTGTTTTTCATTATGCACTTCAACCTTTTGTTGGAGTGTCACATTTTACTTTGTATTTATGTTTATTATTTCAAGCCCCCCCCCCCCCCTCTTAAAATTTTAATAAGATTTGTTTGTGTGTGTTTATGGCGTATTCTCATACATATGCGAGCGGAAGTTGGTCGTGTCATTTTCTGGGGTTTCATTGCTACCCGAACGGTGAAGTAGGCGGTAAGAGGATTTCTTGTATGATTTCTCATATCAAGAGCCTGCACCTCCTTACAGATGAGCGTACAGTTGTGTTGCGAGAGGCTATTTCTTTGTACATGGGTTTTTTATGTCAATGGCAGCAACATTGAAGGAGTTTGGTCAATGGATATATAGGGACTTTATGAGTCTGCATGTCCTAAGCCTCTCGTATCTTCACTCAAATGGTCTTGTTAAATTCAATGGTGAGGTTGATGACATGAGCGAACATATTCTTGATATTCAAAAGTCGCCACCCAATAAACCAGAGGCCGAACTCAATGAGGGGTTGGTTTTGGATGCTCAACTCCTTGATCGTTTGTTTAAGCTACCTATCACCACAGTCAAAAGCATCTCTCATAACTATCGTATGGCTTTCTCTCAGACTTTGAAAGTGGTACTTTCCAAGGTGGCTTCTCATCCTAGATTCGTTGAAGCATAGGTTACATTGTTAATTCTTCCTATGTGTGTTCATGTCCAAGAATAAGCAAGAAAGTAGGTATGTGAACAGGAAGTCCTTGCAGCATCGTAATATCCTAAGTGCATTAGCTACTTGGGGTAGAGAAGATGGTATAGCCAAGCTTGTTAAAAACTTGGCTGACAATGCAAGGCTGGAGCAACAAGCCAAAAAAGAAGAGTACATTCAGGAGGATAAAATACAGGGTGGAACCAATGTCTCTGTAAGGTTGCAGATGGGCATTTCACAACAATAGTGAAAATATTATGTTCCAAGGGGGTTACTCCATACGAGGATGATACTACGAAGACATTAGAGGATAAGCATCCACATAAGCCACCACCATCTATGTTGATCATCATATGTTAAGTACCTTCCCTTGTAGTGGATATTGACAATGTCCTTGGGGGGGGGGGGGGGGTAAATTATTCCCTAAAGGAACCTCGTGTTGGAGAGATGGGTTGAGAGCTCGACACATTTTAGATGCTCTTTGTGGAGAAGGTTCAGCTATAGCCAAAGACCTCCTATGTTCTATTACATGTGTGGTTGATCTATGGTTAGGGGAGATATCCCTTCGAGTTTGGCATAATTTATTGCCTTTGTTCCTCTTATACCTTTCTTAAAACCTGACAATGGAATACAATCTATTGCAGTAGGCACTATATGGAGATGTTTGTTTTCCAAGCTGGCTATGAAAGGTGTTGGTAAAGAAATGGACAAGTATCCCAATGATATTCAGTTCGAGTCGGGGTGTCGGGTGGCGCTGAAGCCATATTACATAGCGTTAACAGGGTGTTGAGTGAGGGCTATAATGACGAGTCTCTTTCCATGCTTATTGTGGACTTCAACAATGCCTTTAACCTTGTTGACATATCTACATTACTTCATGAGGTCAGATTGAGGTGACCTTCTATATCCTTGTGGGTAGAATTCCTATGTGCTAATGCAACAAGGTTATATCTAGGAGACACACGTATTTGGTCTACTATTGGAGTTTAGCAAAGAGACCCCTTGGGACCACTTCTATTTTCCCTTATGTTTCACTCGCTCTTACATAATATTAGAGATAATTGAAAGCTTATTCTCCATACATGATACCTTGTTGACGGCACACTTATTGGAGATTCGTAGGAGGTGGCCAAAGTGTTAGACATCATTAAGGTTATTGGCCCAAAATTGGGCCTTTAGTTGAATATCAAGAAAACCGAGCTCTTTTGTCCCTCATGTGATGGTAGGAAGCTGTGTGAATGGGCTATTACCAATTATCATCAGGAGGCCGCCATTGGAGGTGAAACTTCTCAGGGGAGTTGTTAATAGAGATGTTAGTTTTATTAGCAGCGTAGCCATAGAGAGAGCTGAAAACATTGTGAATTTAATGTGCCTTCTTCCATAATTTCCTGACCCACAGAGTGAGCTCCTTCTACCTCGGTTTTGTATGGGTATTACTAAACTTTTCTTTGGGCTGAGGACGTGCCAACCCGTTTACATGGAGGAGGCGACATTGTTCTTTAACAATGGGTTATGCAGTGAGATTAAGGACATTGTGGTTTGTGGTCGTCCTTTCTTTAGTGACATACAGTGGAGAATTGTTACCCTACCCATTAGGTTTGGTGGTTTGGTTTTATAACCAGAAGTAGAGGCTACCTTAGATGCTTTTGTTGCCTCAAGGGCCCAATCTTGGGTATTGCAAGACCACATCTTACATGATAGCGACATATATAGTATGGATTATGATTATGTTTGTGCGTTAGCTTCTCTTCGTAACAAGCTTCCAAACATTGACCTTAGCAATTTTACTACTAATGACACTCCCCCCTAAATCTTAGAATACACTAGTGAGTGCCCTTTTCAATAAAACTATCCAAGATATGGAAGTGCATTTAAAAATGGCGGCTCGGCAGAAAGCAGTTTTCCAGTGTTTACATGCAACACATGCTCAAGATTTTCTTCTAGCTATCCTTATAGATGGGTTTTTCCAACATATGTCTCATGTTGAGTATCATACCATCCTCGAATATCGACTTATGATTCCAATATTCCCAGCTGACAAGATATGTCTAGTGCGCCACAAGGCATGTTTGGACTCCTTTGGATAGCATACAATCCATTGCAAAGAACTCCTAGGGTTCAAATACATGCACGATATGGTTAGTGATGTTTTGGTCAGCATATTTAAGTGTGTCGGGGTTTCCGCCCAGAAATAGGCTCCTGTTGTAACATCTTGATGTTAAGGTACTTCAAAATTTGGACTCTATAATTTTATTATGTTGCATTTTTGGTCCCTAAGTTAAGAAATAGTGAAAAAGGCCCAAAGTGGCATTTTGGTGAAAGTTGGGATGGGATGACTACGTTGTGTGTACGTGTGTACGTTGAGCATACTAAGGTGCGCTTTAGTACAGTGGGCATACACTTCGTACGCAGGGCATACATGGATTGCATGAAAAACCAAATTTTAGGGCCTTGGTTCATATTTAAGCAAATTTATGGACTCATATCCTCTTCTTACCCAACCTCTATCTGTGATATCGACCCTCAAGCAACCCTAGAGCAAGAGAGCAAATTTTGAGCCTTTAATTGAGTTTTAGAGTGGTTTTGAAGAGAGAAGAAGGTGGTGAGAAGATCTTGGAGTTGAGAGCACTTTGGATCTGGGATTTCTTCTTTGTTTGCAACATCTTGAAGGTATAAAACTTGCATCTTTACTACTCCATGTTGTAGATCTAGGTTTTTGCTCTTTTAAGTCACTTTTTGGTCCCAAAATGATGATTCATGAACATATCATGCTCTTGACCCACTAATTTGTCCTTTCAGACGGTCTTGAGTCATAAAAATGGGTTACGAATGGTTAGGTTTGCTACATGTATCATTTAGAAGGTCTTAATGGATTAAGAAGTTGAGTTAAGCACTTAACGGACATGCAAAGTCATAACGATGGAAACTTTATGACTCTTGAGGGTATTTTAGCCATGGATCTGAAAAATAGACATGAGTGCTTAATCCATTAAGCACCTATTGGGTTTTTAGGACTTATGGGAGTACGCCCCGCGTACTTGGAGTACGCCCAACGTACGAGGTCAACCACCCAGATGGAGTTTAACATGCTATTACACCCCACGTACTCACTCTAAGTTGACTTGGCTGGGTTGACTCAGTTTATTTGACTAGTTTGACTTTGACTTTGACGAAGTTTGACCTTAAGGGTATTTTGCGATTTTAATTGAGATTGGTCATTTGGTTGGAATAGGTGACAGTTAGAGTTGAGATTCGGAGTCAATACATTATCAATTTTTTTGCAGCCCATGAGGTGAGCTTTCCTCACTATACTTACGGGTTGAAGGCACCAAGGTTGGCCCATCGGTTTGATATCCTGCTATTCACTTATACATTGAGTATGGAATATATATATATATATATATATATATATATATATATACACACACACACACACATGATTATGCTAGTTATCGATATGCTAGTCTAGTAGATCTGTAGGACTACCTGTGATTCTGTATGCATAATTATCTATATATGTTTGATATATGTTATATGTCGACATATTATGGTGGGTTGAGGTTGTATTGCTTCATGTGGTAGCCAACAAACCCAAGAGCATTCCAGATATGAGTTGAGGGTCAGGTAGGGCATGCTAAACTCATATTGACGGATTAAGAGCAGTCCAGATACGAGCTGAGGATTAGGTGTATGCTAGATTCGTACTAAGGGCTTGATGGTACTTCAATCCGATGCCTGATTTGGTTAGGGAGCAAGCCAAACATAAGTTGTGGGCCCCACGGGCACACCAGACTTATGTTGTTGCCTCAAGGGTAATCCAATCTTTTAGCTATGGACACAATGCATGCTATTATTGTATATGTTATTTGTTTATGTGCTGGTACTTTGGGGAAACTCACTAAGCATTGGCTTACAGTTTTGGGTTATGTTTCAGGTATTTCTAATGACCGCGGTAAGATGAAGGCGTGACCATACACATCCTCTTGTATATGAATTATGATTTTGGGAGACTCTGATTTTTGAAAACTATGATTGTAAACACTTTATGAATTTATGTTGATTTTAAAAGTTTAAATTCCTTGTGATTTTATGGATGTTACACCTGTGAATTTCATGACTAGCCCGATAGAAGGAATCTCAACCCTTAGACCTACCGACGTTTTGATTGTTGGATGGGTTGAAGAGAATCAAACATGTGTGGACCTTACAAGGGTATCCCCTCTCGTAGGCTTGAGGGTCGGGGTTTCACGACAGGACATGTTGCATTAAAAGCTGCTACATGTAAGGTCACCAAACATGAGAAATTGTGCATAGAAAATCAACACATGTTCATACCATTTGCATTTGATACGTTTGGTTTCCTTATGTCGGACGTGGTAGAGCTTTGTAATAGAGTACAACGGATCATGCATAGCAATATTATATCCCTCAGATCTATGGATGGAGTCTTCAAAAGAGTTGTCTTTACCATACAAAAAGGCTTAGTGACGCAACTTATTGTCCGTTTGCATTCTCATTCGTTGTACTATGATAACTAAAATTTCTTTAATCAATGCATTACAACTAGGATAAAACAATGAAGTCGTTGATTAGTCTTTTCTACAAATAAATAAATAAATAAAATGACTAAAAGTGACAATATTTGGAAACTTATGCGTGATCTTCAAATCTTGATTTAATCAGGTTTTAAGACTTAAATGTTGTGAAAACAACATTTAAAAGTTTTAGATGAGATTCTTAAGTTAATAATTTGGCAATGGGATTCATTCCAACAAAATGAGCTGAATTGAGTTTGGACAAGTTTGGAGTAAAAAAAATACCTTGGAGGTCTAAAAAATATTCGATAGAATAATTTATGTGAAGAAAAATATTTGATCGTATACCTTCCGTCATTTTATTGAGTTTTTACATGTAAGTTTGTTTGAGGCTTAGTACCTAATCACCCTGTATTCAAAGGAGATTAAAACATTGAAGAACTTAATTAAAGGGTAAATATTATTTAATCACCTTGTATTCAAATATTTAAGTGAGGATTAAGGTGTTGGCTCACTTGGAACTTGAAGTATGGCTTGCTTACTAGTTGTTACACATCAACACATGTCCTTTCTATGATTTTTCTTTTTGATCATTAATATCTTTGGTATTAATTCTTATATGCAACTTGCCTACTATATGCAAACTTTGTGCATCATGAAAATTGCTTTCCACAAAAGTGTTTTAAATACATGGACCATACTATGAACGAGATTTGACTTGTGTTTGTTCCACACACTTATTGATCAATGACACATCGAACACTTTCACAAAGCTAGCACTCGCACTTGTTTGCACTTTTCATTCTAGAATGTCTGAAACGAGTGATAGGGTTGCCACCCCATTTTGTGGTTTCACGTGTGATGGTCACATGACTCCAAAACTTAAGGTTCTAATCAAGGTTTTTGGTGTGATGTTACTATCTTCTTTAGGCTTCAGGTTTCCATCTTTGGCCTCATGTAAGGGACTTGTTGAGATTGATGTGGGTATTAGAATAGATGCATTTAAATCTCATTGTGTTTTTTGGTTATTGTAAACTTTTGTATTTGACACGATTAGAACTTAAGATGTTATCTACGCTTGATATTAAAACATAAAATGATTATTTTTTGAACTTACTTTTAGGATTTTGACCATGGTTTAGATTAGTAACAGTTTTTAATAGTGTGAGGTTGAATTAACTCAAAACTTTGAGCAATAGTAAAAGTTTATATACATAATAAAAGTCTTCCAGATGTCGTCGAATGTTTAAGTTCTCATCTTCATTATAGTTAGGCCCGATATTATGGGTTAGGTCCAATGTGAGGGCTAGGCCCAAAGATATGTATGGTATGTGGTATTTTGGAGAACTCACTAAGATTTGTGCTTACGGTTTTATGGTTATGGTTTTAGGTACTTACAGTTCGAAAGGGAAGGGTCCGACTTGATCGCAATGCATCGACCCATCTTTCTAGAATTTCATGATTTTGGGATTGTACTCTGATAACTATTTTTACTATGATATACTTTTAAATGGTTAAAAAGGATAAATGGCGTTTATGGTTGAACTAAAAATGAAAATTTTACCTTATAATTTTTAGGATGTTACATTCTATGCAAGGATAGAATGATGATTGACAGAAGCTTAGATGATGTGTCATGAATGGTCCAACCAACCAAGATCTAGTCTTTAAGTCTCAAAGGGACCAAAAATGCATCTTTCCAACTTAATTCATTAAGTCTAAGTCTTAAGCTTTTAGATCTGAATCAATATGATGTTTAGATAGATAAAGTTTCCAAATTTATCCATAACAAGGTGACAAACTTTTAAGATCTAAAATTTATGCACTAAAGTGACCAAAAGCTTATAACACCAAAAACTAGCTAGATCTAACAATTTCATCATAAAAATTCAAACTTTATGCCTCCAGAAGAAAGATAAAGGAGAATACAGTCTGGATCTACAAGCTCCAGTGTAACCAACGCTTCTTCAATGAGTTCCTTCTTCTCCAAGGTGCACCAAGAACACTCCAAATCACTTAAAACACCTTCTTTTTGCTCACAAGGCTCAAACTAGGGTTAGGGTTTTTAAGGGAGGGTGTTGGAGAGGTGAAGACTGATAATGGAATGAGTTTGGGGAAGTTAAGGAGCTTAATTAGGTCTCAAACCACAAAAATAGTGTTTGGGCACTATTCACATACGCCCAACGTACTAAGGATGCCCTAGTACGCCCAACATACACGACTAACCCAAAAATCGTCCTAATTTCAAAACGTTCATAACTTTTTTGTTTTAACTCTGATTTTGATGATCCTTATATCCACAAAAAGGTAATTAGAAGCTCTACAACCCTATCAACTCTACTCAACCTTAACACTTTCTGAACATAAATCCAAAATTCATAAAAAGCACATACTATCACTTTACGGTTACACCTTTAGGCTCCAAAAACAACAAACGAACTCTTTGATAACCTAATCTACATTACCCACATCTAAAGGGGTATAAACCTCTCTTTTCCCCAACTTCTGAAGCCTTATGATAACTTGTCTTCCTGTCACAGCCCCGAATTATGAAACGATTCAAAACAGGATGTTATAATATTCGTATGCAAAATACCTACTTATAAAAATATATATATTTTTATTTTAAATATACCTATTTACAAAAATGTAGTTATATAAATAAGTTTTTATAAAAAAATATATATACAAATACCTATTTGTGTGCATATGAATACATAAATATCTACAAATACTTTTACTACGAAATAGGTGTTTGTATATATTTTTTTTTAGAAATATGTTTGTACACATTTTTATAAAATATGTGTTTATATTATTAATTTTATTTTTATAAAAACATGTTTGTATACAAATGAATTTATTATAAAATAGGTGCTTGTATACATTTTTTTATAAAAACGTATTTGTACACAAATGCATTTATTATAAAATAGGTGTTTGTATCCATTTTTTTTATAAAGTATGTGTTTGTATATTTTTTATACAAACGGATTTGTGTATATTTATGTGTTTACATGTATATGTACTTAATAAATACATACTTCATATAAAAAATACGTTTTTTGTCAAAGATGTATGCAACCATGTATTTTATAATAAATGTATTTGTATACAAACATGTGTTTGTATACATATTTTTTTATAAAAATTTATTTGTATACATTTTTATAAAATATGTGTTTGCATACATTTTTTTTATAAAAATGTGTTTGTATACAAATGTAATTATTATAAAATATGTGTTTATATGTTTGCGTATGTGTGTGTGTGTGTGTGTATATATATATATATATATATATATATATATATATATATATATACTCTTATATTAAACATATTCATCATGTAACATCTCAAAAATAGAGTACAAAAATTTCATTTTGAAATCATCAATTAAACTAGAATTACTAAAAATCATGTATCCAAAACACAAACCATAATATCTCAAATGTCAAAATAGTATATCCATATCAATCATATGTCAAATAAATCAGAGTAAAATATCTCAAGCTAAAAACTATTGTGTGTGTCATGAAATTATCCCGAGCTCTTACCCTTGCTAACAGAAGTACCTGAAACCAAAACAAAAAAACGTAAGCACGAAGCTTAGTGAGTCTCCCCAAACCACCACATATCATACACATAATCACATAATAGCGTACATTGGGCCTTGCCCACTACATTGAGCCCCACCCGACATCGGACAAATCCGATATCAGGCCCCGCCCAACATCGAGCCTCGCCTGTCATCGGAGTGAAGTCCAACATCAGGCCCCACCCGACATCGGACCAAAGTTTGGTATACATATAACATATCAAAAAGCATATAAAATAAACACATACCATAACATATAAGCTAAATCTTCCTCGGGCTTTCCCCGACATCGAACTGAAGTTCGGAACATATAACACATAACATATAAACATACACATGCAAGAACGACGAAGATATCAAGCATACGAACATTCCTCAAGCTTGCCCTGACACCGGACCGAAATCCGGAAATATATAATCTACCTCGGGCTAAGCCTGGCATCGGACCGAAGTCCGGTATATGCTAACATACATAAATGGGTCGGCATTGGTGCCTTCGACCCGTTCCTACTAGAGGAAAACCCACCTCATAATGTTGGCTGCTGAACATCTCGTTAAGGAATCTCTATCGGCGGCTTCCGCAACTCCTCGAGTATTATTAACAATAAAACTTAGTCAGATATCCAATAATCCTTTTAGGGTGAAATGACCATTTTACACCTTGATCTAATTTGGACCATAACATATGCCCAATTCCTTTTAGTCTTTCCAAGCCCATTAATGGCCCGCTAAGGGCCTAATTTTCTAAATTGGGCCCAACTACTCAAATAGGCCACCCCCTAAGCCCAAACATGTCCTTGGTCCATTATATTACTTTTGATGACCCATTTCGGCCCAATAACTGCTAAGCCCAAAGATTGGCCCAAACTGAGGCCCAAACGTCGTAAAGACCAAAATCTGAGAATACGCTCCACTGAGCGTATTTCTCTGTACGCTATGTGTACGGCTTTCATGGCTTGTACGTTGCACGTACCGGCGTATATGCCCAACTTACTACTCTGTTAAGCCACATTCTTCAAAACTTCTTAATCCCTTAAGACAATAAGTCCAATTTATAGAACTGAGTTCAATAACATGTCTTAACTCATAAAGTCGATTACTTGGTGGCTTGTAACCCACCAAGTGAGCCCAAACGTGGAATATAACAACTAACTTTCATGGAAATGACCCAAAATCATGCATGGTAATAAAAGGACTTTCAAGATTGAGACTTTACTGTTTATGTGACATGAATATCACTAAGGGTGGCAACCCTTGGCCTAGAATTGAACTTGAATCATAAAGGTCCATTCTTGAAACTAAAAATATCCCGAAACATCACTACACTAGATCTAAGCATTCAAAAAAGAAAGTTGAAAGATTTATACGTCCAATGAGTCCTAAATGTTGATGCTATCCCGGATCTATGAGCTCAAGATACGTAAGTTCCTCTTCACTATCTTTTCCTTCCTTCTTTCAATCTTTTAAGCTCCAAAAAGACCTTCACAAGGCCAAACACACTCAAGAATGAGAAAAGGGAGGCTAGTGGTGGTTGTCGAGGCCAACACAAATAATAACCCTAAATATTACACACTAAAATAGTGTATAGTGGTAAAGGGATCGAATCCACGGAGATTGGTTCAATTTATAACTCTATGAAAAATCTCTTTGTAAAAATACTTGTAAAATGACAATAAAAATAAAATGGGGGGGGGGGTGTTTTGAAATACTTGAAACAAACTAGAGTTAACTATGATTTAAATAGACAAATGCAACAAAAATAAGAGTTTGATGTAAAATCAATAAGGGAGAGATGGTTGACTTAAAGTTTCCTCACTTTGACTTTTGATGAACATATCATTAGAATCCAATGGCACAATACTTTCATTTAAATCCTTAATTTGGCTATAGTAATCCAAGGAGCTTGAGATTACCTAGGCGTTTCTTAATTGTTGAAATGGCTAGAGAAGCTCATAATAATTTCCTTAGTCAAAGTCACTAATTCCAAATAGCATGTAATTAGTGAAAGTCAACTAGCATTAAGAACCAAAAAATCACCAAATCCAAGAGGAGTCAATTGCTTTCACTACCATGTTAGAGGAAATGTTTTTATGATTATGTGAAGCAAAAACAACACAAAAATCACTTGTTGCTTACTAATTTGAGGATCATTTACTTAATCAAGAAATTAGCCAACTAATCACCACAAACATATTTAAACTCATGAATAAAAACATACTAGTAGTAATAATATGATGAAACACAAAACATTTCCATAAAGATTTAAGAACAAGTTCATGGATTCTTCAACATCCAACAAAAGTTCAAAGGATTCAACAAAAAGTCAACCAAGATTTGTTTAGCTAAGCATGGCTAAACTCAAATGAACAAAGTTAGATAAGATTGTACCAAACATTTGACAAGATTCAAGAGATGAAAAGAAGATATTCTTCAAGTGTTCTTGGCCTCCAAAAGTGCTCCAAACTCCAGAGAGAATCAGCCAAACTCGGACCTTCAAGATGAGGCTAAAGAGGCACACCAACCTTCCCAATATAGAGCTCTTAGCAAAATCCCGAAATTGCCCTTGTCAGGAATCCACACGGGCCGCGAGGAATCTTACGCAGACCGCGGGTACTGACTGGAATTTTGGGCTTCTTCAAGTCTTGGCCCCCCACAGCTAATCCATTGGCCCAGTTCGAGTCCAATCAGCTTCTATCCCATTTTTCTTCAATATTTCTTCAATTTGAGCCCAATTTGTCTTTCCACATCACTCAAAACTTCCGCAAACTCCTAAACATCGATCTTGCTCACTCAAGAATTTTCCCGTGCTTTTCAAATTTAAAGTTCAACACTTTCAAGCCTTCAAGCAATTGAAAAGTCCACTCCATGAATCACCTCCATAGCCATCAAGCATGAAATCCCCGTTTCCTTTCAAGCCCAATCACCTCCCAAGAATCCCGCTCAGCTAGTCTCCAAGAAAATCTGCAATAATGCTCAAGAAACTAGAAAGTACCCGAAATGGTCATAAAAATAACAAAAAGGAAAATATGCATGGAAATTAACTAAAATGTGAATGAAATGTGCTAAAAAAACTATAAAAAGAAGTAAATCAAATGAAGCTATCAGCTAGCTTAGGTTTCTAAGAATGTGGGGTTGGTAAGGAAGCTAGGGTTTGAGTCATAATGTGGTATTTATATGTCTTAAACCCAAAATAAATCTCCCGTAATAACCCGCTAAACCAAGGAATCAGTTGGAGACCTCAGAATCTCCCAATGCATCACGACCTCTATCTTGGTTGGATCGATCAGAACACCCTTCTGGTTCACAAGGTACACAAGAAACTGCACCTCGTGCAACCAGAACTCATGCTTGGAGAATTTTGCAAAAAGTCTCTCCCACCTTAGTGTCTCCAGCACCTCCCTCAGGTGCTCCTCATGTTGCTCCTGAGTCTTGAAATAAACCAAGATGTCATCGATGAAAACTATCACAAACTGATCAAGCATCGATCTGCACACACAGTTCATGAAGTTCATGAAAACGGATGGAGCATTGGTGAGCCCAAACGGCATCACCACGAACTCATAGTGACCATAGCGAGTCCTTAAAGCTGTCTTCTGAACGTCATCATCTCTGACTCGCATCTGGTGATAACCCGATCGTAGATCAATCTTGGAGAACTGAGATGCTCCTCGTAGTTGGTTAACTCGACGAGCTAGACCTTCACAAGACTTATCAGGAACGAGTGGACTCGACGATTCGCATGAGTGCACTCGACGAGTCAGGTCAAACTTGGACTGTTGACTCGAGTTAACTTTCGTTGACTCTAGGGCTTGGTCAACATGAGTAATGGAGACCATAGAGGGGTAAAATGGTCTTTTACCCATTCAAATAGTTAGAGAGAAAGAGAGAACAACCTTTGGTGTATTTTAGTATGAGTAGAATTAGAGATGCTTATTCTATTTGTTAGGTAGAGGCTAGTTCGAGATTTCCGAGTACGAGACTTTTACTTGCTAGCTTACGAGGTTAGTCTTCTCACTATACATACCTAGAGTGGTAATATGAGTTGTGTGTAACCGGAGGGTCTTATGTGTTTACTTAAGTACTGTGATATCATGCATTGTGTGATTTATGCCATGTATTATTAGGAGTAACAGAGTTAGGACCAGAGGGTCCATCAGAGTTGTGGGACTGGAGGTCTCACTAAGACACATTGACTGGAGGGTCTTACAGAGTTATAGCCTCGAGTGACTAAACAATTGTATGTGGTATTTTGGGGAACTCACTAAGCTTCGTGCTTACTGTGTTATGTGTTATGTGTTTCAGGTACTTCTCAGGATCACGAGAAGACGCCAACATAATTGTACACACATCAGAGATTGAGTTGTGATTGAGAGGATCCTGCAGTTTGATATATGCAGTTTTTGATTACGAGATTTGATGATTTAACATTGTGACATTTTGAGATTTTATTACTGTGCTAAATGTGTTTTTAAATTGAAAATTTTGGTTTGTCGTTACAATATATCCTATCGATCTTTGTTGTTTATATATGTTTTTGTTTGATGAAATTGACAATTGTTGATGTAAGTGTGGTTTTGTTGTAAAGAATTAATCTAACATAAATCCAACTATAGTATATTGGAGATAATAAAAATCTCCAAATTTTCAACTCCATTATTCTCTTGTACATTAACATTGTCGGCTTAGGGTAAAGATCGATTCAAATGGATACACTTGATTTTCTTTAAGAATTCTTTTAACATAGGTCTTAATTTAATATTTTTGCAAGTACATTTTTTACAAGCTAATTGCATTATCGTGATAACATATAAAGCACTTTCGAGTGGTAGGTGTAAAGTCAATGTGTAAAATGTGGTTAAAATAAGAACAATGTGCATCATAACTATATTTTATGATCGAAGTTATTTATTAGACTAAATTATAGAATTCCGATGAGGCTACTATATGTGAGTGAATATTTCTTTTTGGCATAATGAGCTAAGACTTAATCAGGACATCATATCAACTAACTTAATGTGTTAAGCGAAGAAATGTGGTGCAATGTATAACGTATTCAAATGATATTTTGTTGGATTGTATTGGAAATGGTATTGAGATTGAAAAGGTTAAGCATGTTGTTATTATATGAAGTTTGTTGCTATTATAAATTAATTTTACAAAGCCGGTTGATATATATTAGTTTAAATTTCATGTAAAAAGAATAAAAATGAAACAAGTTCTTATCACAACCTATTTCTACAAAGTTGGTTGCTATTTACTGTAAACTTTCATGTCAAAAAATGACCAAATCTCAAAAACTGACAAACAATGGAACAAGTCCTTATCCTAACCTATTTAGATAAAATTGGTCGCTATTTATCATAAAATTTAGTATAAAAAACTACCAAATCTGCAAAAATGACAAAGAAATTGAACAAATTCCTATCATAACCTAATTTTACAAAGTTGGTTGCTATTCTAGATTAACTTTAAAAGTAGGTTGCTATTTATCATAAAGTTCCTATCATTTTGTGTCATGTGACTTTGTGTTTTTGTGCATCTGTGATATTATGTATGTTATTTTAAATTATCACCCACATATCATTTTTTATTTAATTTTAGTAAATCATACGTATTCATCATTTTAATTTGTAATTTAAATTACCATCATTTCTAATTTGTCATATAACAATGATATTTCCATGATTAATTGTGTTTTTTTCACTTTATTGAAATTTATATTGCATTGTATAAAATCACGATTTTATTAAATATCTACGCATACAAAACCAAAACGTAGATTGGATATTCATAACAATGTATATATTAATTACTAACCATTATAAACTTATAATTTTTTTATCTTTGTAAATTAATAAAGTTTTTTAAAAATCTTTGATTACTTATTACAATTTGAAATTATCAATAGTGTTTTTCATTCTCACCCGTGGTTCCCACGGATTGTAACTTACTATATATATATATATATATATATATATATATATATATATATATATATATATATATATATATAATGTTAATGAGCTTTGGGGAGACATGCTTATCATATGAACACTGGCAAATGGTGAAAATAATGGAAAAATTAAGAAAAATGAGGCTCCAACGAGTGTGTTTGTACTTCAAATTGGGAAATAGATTAGAAGTTGTTAGATGTTGTAAAACTTTTTTTTATTGAAATTTATTACTGCTGCTTCTATTGTTACCCTCATGTTCTATTTGCTTAATATTTATTAAGGTAATGTACACACTTTCTCTTTTAGAGGTTAATGTAATTAAGTTTGACTTTCAAACATCATTACGTGATGTGGAGAGTGTATTTGAATGTAACATGTTAAACATTAATGGTTAGGGTTTGTATGTTCACGTTGCTTGTTTTATGCAATTGTCATTTTATTTAAATGGATAAAAGTTGATCTCGTTGATTTAATAGAAAAAATCTCGACACAGTTGACATATGGTTTGACAAAATAGCCTATAATTTTTCATATTTCCAATTTTATATGAACATTGGAAAATGTTGTTTAAATGAACAAAAGTTGATTAGGGATGTCAACGGGGGCAAACGGGATGGGGATTGCATCCCTCGCCCCCGCCCTGCCCCTGAATTCCCTTTCTGATCACCGCCCTCGCCCCCGCCCCCGGTTGATTTTGGGCTACCTTATTTGGGCTAAAAGAAGTTTTTGTTTAGGTTAAAAGAAACTATTTTTTGGGTAACAAATAGATATTTGTAACATAATTTTACATGTTAGAAACAACTTAAAAACATGTTTTTTATTGAATTTTTGTAGGTAAAAATCACTTTATTGTTTATTATATTTATATAATTAATATATGTCAATTATATAATTTATTAACGTGGCCCCCACGGGGGTTTCGGGAGGGGACTACCAACCCCCGCCTCCGAAATTAAAACGGGATCGGGGTCCCATAAAACTTTTTGACATCCCTAAAGTTGATCTCATTGATTTAATTGAAAAAATCTAGACACATTTGACATGGTTTCACAAAATAACCTAAATTTTATCAGATTTTCAATTTCACAATGACTTTTCAAAACATGTTCCTCATGTCAAGGAATTTTAAGATCCTTTTTTGTATTTTATCTTATTAAGTCTTTATGGATACATGACATTAAAAAAGTATATGCCAACTTCAGTTGTGTATATGTGGTATTAGTGATTATGTAATTGTTTTCTTATCTTTGTAGGACAGTAATATTTGTTCAGATAACCTCATGCCTAAAGTTTGGATCATGAATTTGACTACCCAAG
This sequence comes from Lactuca saligna, assembly GCF_052625555.1. Taxonomy (NCBI): domain Eukaryota; kingdom Viridiplantae; phylum Streptophyta; class Magnoliopsida; order Asterales; family Asteraceae; genus Lactuca; species Lactuca saligna. Next base: position 24,342,799 of record NC_136420.1, read on the forward strand.
AAGCATAGACACAGATTCACACACACACACAAAACACATTGAAAGCACCAAAAAGTGAACACTACAAAGAGTTGGTTCAGATAAACATAAAAGGGATAAAAAAAAAAAACAATCAATATCAATAAACCAAAGCACAAAGTACTTGCTTACTAATCAACAACCATGAAATAAGAAGATAACTCTTAAAAAACACAAACACAAGAACTTCCCAACTTGAACAGTTTATTCACTATAAACCAGTTTGATTATACATCAACTTACATCAGAAACCTTGCTACAAAAACACTCTCACTCAAATGAAAAGAATAAGAACAAGATTGAACTTATTACATAAAAAATTATGAAACCCTAATCTGAGAAAACCCTAACACAAAACGAGAGGAAATATGAGAGAAAATATCTTTTAATCTGATGATGATCTCTCCCAAATGACAACAGATTCAACATTAAATACTTCGGATATATGGAGCAACCCACAAACCATCAAAGATCCGCGCATTAACCCGAATCATTCTTACCTGCATAAAACGTACACAATCTACCCACAAATAATACAATCATACACAATGCATCCTTTAACAAATTAATTTCAGTTTGTTAACTACCAAGTGTATTTTTAACAGGTTTGCAAGCTAGCATGCCAAACTCTTGTAACAATTCCAAACAATATTTTCTTTGATTTAAACAAATACCTTGATCAGTTTTAATCACTTCAATTCCAAGAAAATATTTCAATTCTCCTAAATCTTTTATTAAAAATTGAGATTTTAATTTTTTTTTAAACATTTTCCAATTCATCTCTACAATTTCCAGTGATAATAATATCATCCACATAAACCAACAGAATAACTATAACATGTTTTACCCTTTTAACAACAAATAATGAGTAATCATTGATACTTTGTTCAAAACCAAATGAAGAAAGAGAAGAACTCTATTTCTCATTTTAATTTCCTAGGTGCTTGTTTAAGTCCATAAAGTGATTTAATCAATCTACAAACTCTATTATCCTTTTTTGAATGATATCCTTTAGGAAGTTGCATGTAAACATTTTCAGATAGATCACCATATAAGAAAGCATTATTTATATCCAATTGATATAAAGGCCATGCATGATGAACAAACCCTAACAGTCAATTTCTCCATTTGACTTATATTTATTTTTATAAATTCAACGACAACCAATAGCTTTTCTTCCCTTGGGAAGATCTACAATTTCCCAAGTATTATTCCTATATAGAACTTCCATTTCCTCATTCATTGCTTTTATCCATTTAGGATCTAAAATTGCTTCACTATAGGTTTTAGGTTCGACTGTTTTATTAAGACCAGCAACAAAACAAAGATTTTCAGAATTTAACGTTGAGTGATTAACAGACCTCTCTATACCATATTTATGTTTCTCTTCCACAACATAATCACTAAATCTAGAGGGCATATGAACAGTACGTCGTGACCTTGTGACCCTAGAAAACTGACCATCAGAAGGGTTAGTATCAAATGAAACATTTTCCTCAGTCAATAAGGAAGAAGTTGGAACCACCTCATCAGATGAAGGCACATCTGCCTCACCAGACTGGTTGTTGACATTAGAGGGAAAAGTCTTATCCAAGTTATGGTCTGCACTAGCACCATTCAACTGATGGGCACCTCACAATTCTTCTAAATTAGTATTGTCTAGTAAAATACTAGAAGATATTGACTCATCATAAGAAAAGAGATCATCTAAAGAGACAATAGATTTATCTGTTAAAGATGAATGCTTTAACTTGAAAGGAAAAACAAATTCATAGAATTTTATATCCCTGGAAACAAAAACAAGATTTGAATCAAGACTTAAAACTTTATAACCTTTTTTTTTATCAAAAGCATAACCAAGAAATATACACTTATCAGCTCTTTCAAAAAACTTATCAAGAATTATTCAACTTTGTTGCAAAACATAAACAACCAAAAACCCTAAGTTTATCAAAAACAGGAGTAACTTTATAAACCAGTTCATAAGGAGAAGATCCATTTAAAACAGATGTAGGAGTTCTATTAATTAAAAAAACAACAGTTAAAATCGCTTCTCCGCAAAATTTTAAAGGTAATCTAGATTGAAACATCAAAGATCTAGCAACATTAAGAATGTGTCTGTTTTCTTTCAACAACTCCATTTTGTTGTGGAGTGTGAACACATGAAGTTTGATGCAAAATACCTTTTGATTCCATTAATTGTCTCATTTTATAGTTCAAAAACTCAGTTCCATTATCTGACGTAACTTTTTTGATTTTAACCCCAAATTGATTAAACAAAATATTAAAGAAAACAAGAACATAACCATAAACTTCATCTTTTGATTTCAATAGATAAACCCATGTAGCTCTAGAATACTCATCAACTATGGTCAAAAAATACCTAAACCCTTCTGAGGTTGTCACTCTATAGGGTCCCCAAACATCCAAATTAATTAACTCACCAAGTTTAGTAGTAACATGTTGACTAACATGAAAAGACTCTCTAGTTTGCTTAGCCTTATGACATACATCACAAGGTGGCAGTACTTCATTACCAAAATTTTGTTTAGTTCTTAGAGATCCTAAGGCTTGATTAGAAGGATGACCAAGTCTATTATGCCAAGTTAATTTGGACACACAACACATAGACACAGAATGATTAAAACTACATGAATTACCTAAAGGTACACTATTAATGTAATAGAGACCCCCAGATTCTCTACCATTCCCCACCATCTCCTTTGATTGTAAACCTTGAATTTTACAACTATGTTTATTAAAAACAACCTCACAATTACTATCTTTACAAACCTTATGATTAGACAAAGAATTGGACATTCATATTGCCATTTTTTTTCAATTTTAGCTGAAGTACCATTATGATGACTAACAAGAAGATCTAGTTTAGACACATCCACAGTGTCATGAAAAAGAGACTCAGAAACAATCATATGTTGATTAGCTCCAGAGTCAACAATCCACTTTAGAGAACTAACAGATGAATTAAAAGCTTGAAACAAACAAGTACCCATATTAGCACTGGCAGAAGTTTCCTCATTAAGTTGTCTTTAGTAAACTCCTTAGTAAACTCTGATTCCCCATTAGAATCAGGGGCACTAGAAGGGATAGTACTCCTTGAGGTAATAGTAGAGGAATTGGCAAAAAAATATATATATATTTCTGATTATTAGATTCATTCCTTGATTTAAAATCCTTAGGATAACCAATTAGCTTATAACATTTCTCAATTGAATGACCCTTAATTCCACAATTTTTACACTGAATAGATTGAGTTTTATTTTTATTAGTGTTATTGAAACCAGATATGTTATTAAACCTGCTATTAAAAGTAGTAGGTTGAGACTTAGACAAAGACTGTGAAGACTGAAGAGAAGATAAGGATCCATTTCTTTGAATAGATTCTTCTCTTGACAGAATAGAAAATGCAGTTTTAACATTAGGTAAAGGTTTCATTAGTAAAATATGACTCTTTACTTGACTATAGGACTCATCAAGTCCAGACAAAAACTACATAAGTTTCATGAGATTAGAATGATCTTTTAGCTTGATAGAAGCCGCACAAGGGCACTCAGTCAAACTAGTAAGACCATCAAATTCCTTCCACAAGGAATCAAGTTTATTAAAATAATCAGACAAAGAAATTCCATTTTGTTTAAAAGTATTAATCTGTTGATGTATATTAAACACAACTGAACCATATGTTTCAAAGAGATTATTCCAAATATCCTCAGCCACCTCAGAGTAAGCTTGACTCTGATATATAGAGTCAGAAATAGAATATAAAAGCCAGGAACATACAACAGCATTAGCCCTATCCCACTTAGATATTTTTGACTCATCAACATTAGTTTTCTTAAGAGAACCATCAATAAATCCAAGTTTATTCCTAGCTTTGAGATCTTTAGAAATAAAACTCTTCCATAACCTAAAATTTTCATTTCCAGTTAACTTTGTAGTAACTATTGAAGTAATAGCATTATCAGACGGGTGAATATAGAGAGGATCATCAAAATTAATTGACTCATCCTTTCCACTTCCACTCGTTGTAGAACCAAGATCCAGCTGAAGCGGGGTCACCAGCCATTTAGACAACAAGACAAAGAAACAACAAATAACACCACAAACAAAATAGACAACAATACTGATCTAATGTCCAAATGGTCACCAAGTATGTTAGGGCCCAAGACAATCAGTACAGTGTCAAAAACAAATATATTGCAAGAACCTAAAAAATTAACTGGTATATGCAAGACAACCGGATCACCCAATCAGAACAATGTTAACAATCAAACAAGAAAAAAAAAAGAAGGGAACAAGAAAGTCCTCACAGAGAGTTGGAAGGAACTACAAAGAATCGACTCTCTATATCCGTTCTCTACTAGGGTTTATCGGTGATCAAACCCGACCCCTAGAGAGTTATTTCAGACTAGAGATTGGTCGATATGATAGAAGTTTGAAGACCGATAGAAGCGAAGTCCTAATACCCCAAGTGTTTGTTTCACCTTCACTTGTTACCTGCAACAATCCAAAACAATCTCGCAGTACCAGGATCTTAAACAAAAAACATAGAAATGAAAAAGAAACGGAAAGATCTACACAAGAACAGAACCCTAAATCAAACAACAACAGGAATGATCTACACAAGAAAGGGAATCTGAAAATACCGTTCTGAGATTGACGATCTGATGACGGAAACCACAATCGAGCGTCTAGAACAACAAATCGGAGCCTGAAAGCTCTGATACCATCTTAAAAAACACAAACGCAAGAACTTCCCAACTTGAACAGTTTATTCACTATAAACCAGATCGATTATACATCAACTTACATCAGAAACCTTGCTACAAAAACACTCTCACTCAGATGAAAAGAATAAGAACAAGATCGAACTTATTAGATACAAAATTATGAAACCCTAATCTGAGAAAACCCTAACACAAAACGAGAGGAAATATGAGAGAAAATATCTTTTAATCTGATGATGATCTCTCCCAAATGACAACAGATTCAACATTAAATACTTCGGATATATGGAGCAACCCACAAACCATCAAAGATCCGCACATTAACCCGAATCATTCTTACCTGAATAAAACTTACACAATCTACCCACAAATAATACAATCATACACAATGCATCCTTTAACAAATTAATTTCAATTTGTTAACTACCAAGTGTATTTTTAACAATAACTAAAGTCTTGAATCCAAACATCACCAAAATAATCAAAAAACAATGATATCTTCGCACAATAAGTATGTAAAGTTCCTGTTGTTAAGCCTTGAACTTTTTTTTCACTTAGCAGATATGTAGATTGACTGTGAGTCTTGAGTTAAAAGCAATGTTAACACCAAAAATGAAGAAAAATACTAATGCCACACCAAGGGCAAAATAGTCCATATAATTAAAAGGGAAGACATGTTTTCAAGTTCTCCACTATATTGAAGAAACAAAACCATTATTAACTTTATAATTTTAAAATGTAAAGCATTTAAAGCAACATCAAAAGTCCTTATGACATACTGTTATGTGAATAAAAATGTGGAACCAATGAAATTCCCATAGCATAAAAAGCACCAAAATTGAACGTTAATTCGATCATCAGATATTCTCTTCAATAAAATATGAAATTAAAATTTGAAAGAGAGGTAAAACTATCTATATATACCATTTACAGAATTCATTGGATATATGTGTGGATCCACATGAAGTGAGAGTAGAGTAAATGTAATTTGTAAATTTACAATACTCAAGTGGTGAAGGATATTGTAAGCATCCCCTAATAAGATAGCAAATTTGGAAACTTCCCCAACAACAGAGAATGACAATACCCTATTCAAAATTAGGACCATCATCATTTTTAATATGTTATCAAAACTCTCAGAAGAAAGAACAGAGTGTAACTATAACAGTTGTAATATATAAAACTTTTGTTGCTGATTTGATTTATCTTTAACTAGAAAACTTGAAACGGGTACCTTTACATTCTTATCTAAAGCTTTAGCATATAACAGTTGCAATATATGAAAGATAATTTATAGTAGAAATTGAATCAAGCTGTAAATTTTGTTACCATGTAAATAGAAGATCCTTGTGTCAACCAACAGGCGTGAAATCCATTTTGATTTTCAAGAACCATGGATCAACCGCATCTTTTTTACCTATCAAAATGAATTCAAATGTTTTTAGGATCAACATAGATTTCATTCAACATAGACTATCTTTGTTATGAATCCAACAGTTAAACAAGAAAACTGCAAGATGAGTGATACATTGGACCTTTGCTATTATTAGAATCACAAGGTTTGAGAGCTGATCAATCATATCTTAGGCCCTACCTTCATCATCTCATTCTTTTTCAGAAAATAAACGAAAAAGACTTGCCACAATAAACTGGTAAAATACCCCTTTTCTTTGTTGTGATATGTCTTTGCTTTGCTGGAGAAAAAGTGTGTTACATAATAACTATGAGACAAACGTACAACATAAATCTCCATGTATAAAGAACATCAGCTTCTTGTATGTGGTTCAAAGCACATTCAATGCTCTCATGAATTGCAAGTTTTTCGCTCATTTCTATAGGAATATAGGACAAGTATGGATACTAACTAAGCCTAATAACTATATATAATCCTATAATACACTTTTCTGTTGTATATATAACCCTGCCTGCATAAGCAAGAAAAAAAAAATCATAAAACTTATGTAGGTTATCCATTCAACTTTATATGTTGTTAATGTTAGAAGAATCTACATCTAACTTCATAACAAAAACCATTATTATACCATGAAGCTAGTGTTGCAAATGCTTTCTATTGATATTTTTCCTATAAATGATATTCATTTTTATTTCATTGTTTAATAGAACAGATTATTTAGTCAAAAAATAATAAAGATTTAAATTAGAACTTGATTAAGGGGGATAAAATAAGTGGTTATGATTGGAGAAAAAACAAACTTCCACTCCAATCGTATAACCTTTTCAAAGGCTGGTTGAAACAGTGAAAATCTTTACAAAAAACCTCCCATTGTAGGTGCTCTAACTCTAAGTTAAGTTTTTCATTAAAATCAGAAAGAAAAAAAAAAACTATTAAAAGCCGAAATAGAAAGAAAGTGTAAGAGGGTTTTTGTAGATGTCACCACAGACAAAACTCAAGAAAAAAAAAAGTTGCTGGTGAGAAAGTTTATCATTTTTCATCACCACATAGTATGTTCAAAAGTTTATAACTTTTCAGATAAATTTCAAATGTTACAGGATATGGCAATCATGAAAGAAGTGACAAACAATACCTTGTTCATGAAACATGGTCATTATCAAAATGGACAAAACAATACCTGCATATCTTCTATCCCTGTTAGAAAAGTAAAAGTTAGACAAACGTGTTAAAAGTTGAAGCATTAATTTACATAAATCTATAGTCCAAACTTGACAACCTAATTAAGGAACATTCAGAATGCATAAACTAATTAACATCTTACGTAATAAAGTAAGGTTGATGACTAACTATCTTATATAGAAAGGATTCATCTACCTATATGACACCCTCAAAGCTTCAATGCCATCATTAAATAATATATCACAAACAAATGGAATAAGCAATTTAACTCCCATTGCTATTTTCTTAAGTTGTGAGAGATATCAAGAATTGATTAGCTGTCGTTGGAAGCCCTGAAAATTAAAAATCAAAATATATTTAAAAGTACAATGCTTCTATAATAAAATCAAACTCCAAATCATAATTGTTAACAACCTACCCATTAATTGATTCTACCTGCTTCTACTCTTTATCAATGCCACTCCTATGAAGAATCAACAACTCAAACATAAATCAATCACAAGGTTAAGTGAGGAGAAGATGTTTATTGGTAGGTACTAAAGAAGATTACTTGTCTATTTACCTGCAGAAGAAGATTAATTGATCATTAGAAAACTTAATTTAATGCAAGATTCCAACCACTAAAGATATATATATATATATATATATATATCTGCGAGCTTTCCCATAACCTCTATCACATGGTAATCTCACTCCATCAATATATATCAACTCTCAATTCAAATTTCCATTTCAAAGTAGTAATCATAAAAGAAAAAGAACCGAGTAGAAGAAATAGTACATCTTCCATAAACATAGACCAAAGTGACTTTTCTTTACAAGTTTTAGTTACTTCCTTTGGCTGTTTATTTGTAGCTTAAGAAATTAAGCTCAGGACCTGAAAAACACATGCATGGTAGATTTAAGCTTTCAAAAATTATTTCCGTAAGCATCATTCTTCGATTAGTAAGATTTAATGAATATTATATTATAATATAATTTAACTAACCTAAATTGTAATAAAAAAAGATCACATTTTGGATATGTGTAGCCAAGACCATCAAGAAACAAGAGTTTGTTCGAAGACATCCTCCTAATTAACAAGGGAAAGGAAGACACAAGAAAATTATGAGTAAATCTTGAATGAAGTTTGATTTGAAAATTATGAGTAAATCTTGAATGAAGTTTGATTTCAAAGCCAAAAAGATAAATCTTGAAAATCTTATATGAATTTTTTGTCAATTTTTTTTTTTTTCATTTTTATCATTGTAAAAGTAAAATTGATAGGAAATGAGTATTGCTGGACCCAAATACCCCATGTTTTGAAAACCGGACCGAACCGGCCGGTTCGACCGGTTCAACTGGGAACCGATCCCGAATCCGGTTCTTAAAGGCCAAAAAACCAGTATTCGTGTAAACCGGTGAAAACCAGTGAAAACCGGTCCGGTTGAACCGGTAAAACCGGTAATTTTAAAAAATATAATTTTTTCATTTTTTGTGTTTTTTATATAATTAAATATAATTATGATATCATCCGGTTTTTCCGGTTTTTGAGACTGGTCCAACCGATTGGACCACTTGAACCATCGAACCAGTAAGACGACCAGTTCAGTCTCCGGTCCGGTTTTTTAAACCTTGCAAATACCATTTAAACAAGAATTTTATACGTTTTGTCTAGAAGGCCCAGTAAAGGGCAAAACAGGAAATTCACCTAGGTGGGCTAGGATTATAATAAATAGAGAGAAAGGTCACAGTAGACGGATGTCTGGAAAATTGATAGTGTAATACTTTGTATTGGCTCTTAAGCTTTGGCTGAGAGAGAGAGAGAGAGAGAGAGAGAGAGAGAGAGAGATTCCCTGGGCAGTCATTTTAGATTCTGTTGATCGTTTAATCAATTAGTCTATTTCATCATCTTCTTTGTTTTCAATCGTTCTTTGTTTGATCCTTTTTCATCAAACCCTAATTTCTGTTCTTCATCAAAAATCAACTCTGAGAACAATATTATGAAAAAAGAGTAACTTACACTGTCATAAATTTCTCCAAGATGAATATGCTTTCCTTTTGATATCTTTGGAATTTGACCTGTTCTAGTGTTAATCAAAGAGTCTTTTAGCTAGTTGTTCCCAGATAGCTCCTTCATCAACTATTAGAGTGTCAGGCATAAATTGTAAAATTATAGTTCCCCTGTTCTTGCTCATAACTCATTTTATGTGGCTGTTCATATCATCATCTGCAGCCAAGGGACAAATGGTTAGCAACTTAGCATACGGGTTTTAAGAAGAAAAATATCTACCCCTCTGAAGTTGTTAATCTAAAAACATACTCTAAGCAATCAATGTCAAACAAGTTTGGTATTCTAAAAGTAAAATGTCTGGATGGGTTAGATTTTCAAAGTGAAATTGTCTTAAGAGGACGACAAGTAACAGGTAAATATTTGTATAGGATATATATGGAAATTATAAATGCTATAAGTGGTTAGATTAGAATAATATAAATTCTCAGTAAGGAAATAAGTAGAAGTACGCTGTCTTAATTGATTAATGTTCAATGCATATACCAGGTTATATTTTTAAAATATAAAGTTACAACTTAGAGTACGATGCTACAATTGGTTAGATTTTGAAAGCATAACATCTTAATAAGACAAAAAAAAAAAAAAAAAAAAATTGAAGTTGTAATGCTATAAATGAAAACCGAAAACAAGTATGTTTAGTTTTTCAAAGTACAATGACTTAATACAACAAAATTATAGTACAATGTTTAGCTTTTTTCCAGATTTCTTAAACTCAGATAGCCACAAAAGGGATAAATACAGAAATATGAGCCTAATAAAACCCCAGGATGGCAATGTTGTTGTTAGCCAACAATATTGTAATAAGACTAAAATCGAGTAAACAAACAGAGTAAACCTAACACATTATCAAAGAAGTATTTCATTAGTAAATGCAATGGCAATGGATGAGAAACAATGAACATCAGGTGATGGTCTTCCATGATCACATACACAAAAATAGATTTCACATTGTGTGGTTGTTCATCATCGTCTGCAGCCAAGGAATAAATGGTTCTTTTGAAGTGACCATAAGAACAATGAAACAACATTTGATAAATGTTATGTTTTATAATGTCTAAAGATTAAAAGGTATCAAAGTATAATTAATGGTTAGATTTCAATATACAGTTTCTTAATAGGATATATAACAGTGCAAGTATAATGATATAACCGGTAATCAAAATCAAACAAGTTTGATATTTTAAAAGTAAAATGTTCTGGATGATGATCATATATAACAACTGAGAAAGGTAGAAACACATAACAGCAAGAAATACCTTTATACCACCCAAGCCATGGGAGAATCAATCAGTTAGTTGATTAACTGTCATTGGAACCCCTGAAAATTTAAAATCAAAATATATTTAAAAGTCCAATGCTTCTATGTGTGTGTCACCATAGCGACTTTCTTTAGAAGTCTTAGTTGCTTCCTTTGGCTGTTTATTAATTTGTTGCTTAAGAAAGAAAGCTCAGGACCTAGAAAACACATGCATCGTAGATTTAAAGTGTCATAAATCATTCACTACAAGAAAAGGGACTTATAGGGACGAACATTGTCGTCTCTATAGGTTCAAAAGCAAAGCAGCTTCAAGGCTTCATCAATTTAGCCACTAAACTATTTTATTTTTTTCTACAACAATTAAACAACTATACCTTTTTTATCGTTCAAAAAACAATCATCCACAAATAAGCCACTACTGCTAATTTGATAAAACAGTTGTCCTTTTCTGTTAAGTGTAAAATAATGAATGTAGAACCGATTTTTATTTTTAACTTTTCAAAATCAAGTTGGCATTATATACATAATACCAAAGAGATATATATGTACCTGGATTTTGAGATCTCTTCTCTAGGAGGACGTTTACATTTCTTCCTCTTCTCAAAAGTGGCAGGTTTTTCTTCTTGTTTTTTTCATTAGGTATCTCCACCAAAACTGACAAGAGTTAAGATTACACAACAAAAGACAGATGTTTAGAATTACTAAATTAGCCTCAAAGAAAACCTTTTTGATGCAGTGAGCAATCATTGTCCCTGTAGGCGGGCACTCTTCTACTACCTATTTTTGATGATAAGTTTTAATGGTTTTTATTTTGAGCATTTTTCTGACTCTTGAATGAAAAGGACAAAAAAAAAATCCAAGCTTTTGTCCACTGCATCAAAAAGGTGGAATCAGAACTAGCTCTCTGTTTGTTGTTGTTTCTTTTTTACTTATAAAATGTTACCTTTTATCCCATTTTAATGATCACCCATTTTGCTCGGACTCCTTTACTTAATTAGCAACTCCTTTCCAGCTGTATTGGGTTTCCCAACCCAGTCATTGATTCAGCCTGGCATAACAGAAGGTGATAACTGATCATTAAAAAAAATTGTAATTAAAAGGGCACTAAACCTCAACAACTTAGCAAGTGCATGTATCACCAAGTTTCTTTAAATAATTACATGGCATGAGTGTGTGTCTGAGTATGTGATTCATTCATTCTAGTTCTTTTAACAAATAACAAACAGTACACCATAAATTATTTACCTCAACTTCTCCACATTGCCGGATAAAAAAGGGTAAACAAGGGCTTTCACTTGAAGATGCTCCTAAATTAAATTAGAGTTCACCACACTCATACTGTGTTCAAACCCTTCAATCTTTTCTAAGGAACGACGACTTCTCTACAGATCTTATACCTCCATCAAAACAATCAACCTCAAGAACACTTACAATAATTTCTTTTATTTATATTCTACTTCTACATTTGCTTCAAATTAACCATTACTACTTTCATATCCTTTTTATATGTAAAAACTTACAATCTTTTCCCATTTTTTCAAACATGCATGCACTTGCTTACCGGGAGAGACATTGCACAAGCCTTGAGAATTCCTTTGCAAGGCATTATGTTCAGATAACACAGAATCAAGCATCGTCCTTTTGCTCCTTCAAACCATATTTTCAAAATTTTAAAAACAAATCAATAACATTCAGTTCAAGTGTATTACTTGAGAGAGAAATTTACCAAAACTGCAGGTTTTTCCAAGGAAGCATTGCCTCAGCACCAAATAAAACGGCTCTGCTATTAACACATCAACCTGTACACAACAAAAGAAAAGCTCTTATTAATTGTTGGAAAAAACAACTAAATAAACCACTTGATTGTTACTTAAAGTGAACAGAAGCGCTTTTTCCTAAAATGTAGATGGAGTAACCTTCTTTTGATGAGTATCATCCATACTCCGTTGTTGTTTGTTTCCTGTTGCTCATAACTTCTACTCGATCCATTGATGAGTAACCATTTTCATCAGCAAAAGCTTTCAAATATTGGAAACCCTTCTCCCGAATACCAGGAAACAATGATATTATGTGTGCACTCTTGGAAAGATGAGCAATGTTGATTGTTAAAAAAACAATGTCATCAGAACCAACACACAAATGAGACTCTTTCTCTTCCAACTGCAATGCAATCACATGAAATTCCACATCATGTGTGTATTTGTATCATAATTGATGAGACTTGAGAAGGAGAAAGAGATTTTACAGCATGGTTTATGGCCTTTTAACATGGAAAGCCTCCAGTAGCTATCCCCATAGTGAGACTGATGTTGCAACTTCAACAGCATACTCAAGGGCATGAGTAATCAAATTTGTAGGAAGCTCATCAAAGCCATAGCCATTACAGCAAAGGACTTTTGACTTTTGTATATTGAGGAATTATGATCTGTAAAGTTGGTATAAGCTACCATAAACTTGAACGAGCCTTTAATTAATCATGTATACCTGCAAAAACCCATGTCTTTGTAAAGGATCCACCAAGACCAAACATAAAAGTGTCTCGTATGCACTACTGGAGCTGTTGATTATATCATCATCTTCTCCCATGCCTATCAGATTAATCCCCTCATCTTGAAGAACATCCAAGAGAAGTTTTGCATATATGATAATGACAGGAGGGGTGTGCAGATGTGCATTAAAAATCATCATACGCATAACACAGAAACCTAGATAAAAAAAAAACTGGTGTAAATTTATAATTTCAAAATGATTCCAAAAACTAGAATTTGATTTTGTACAAGTAGGAAGATATGGATAACTATAAACACAACATACCTTATGGAGCATCAAAAATATCATTTCCAAATTCACCCTTGGTTAGCACTTTGTGATGAATAGTACCAGAAACTGCACCTGTAGGATCCTAAAGCTTAAACCAACAAAATAAGTAACTAAAAGTTAACTTACATAAACAATTTCTTTACAAGTTTTAGTTGCTTCCTTTGGCCATTTATTTGTTGCTTAAGAAACAAAGCTCAGGACCTAGAAAACACATGCATCGTAGATTTAAAGTTTCAAAAATCATTTCATACATCGTTATAAACTACCTATATGAAGCATATAAGAAATACATGTATACCATAAGCATCATTCTTCAATTAGTAGGATTTAATGAATATTAAAATTTTTAAAATAAGTTGACTAACCTAAACTGCAATAAAAATTATCACGACAAGAAACAAAAGTTGGTTCCCAAATATCCTCCTAATTCAGGGAAAGGAAGACAAAAGAAAATAACAACAAGTAAATATTATTATTTGAAGTTTGTTTTCAAAGCCAAAATGATTAACCTAGACATCATCAATAAACATGTATTTCTGTAGTCATAACAGTTAAAATATATAAATATATAAGAAAATGAATTATGTTGTAAGCTAACCTCCAGAAGTACACCACCATTTCCTGTATTGCACTATTGTATATCAGCTGAAAGTCTCCATTTTAGGTGATAAAAATAATCAAGACTAATTAATAAGTGAAGATAAAAAAATAAATACAAGATCTTGGTGAAATATCCAATTTTAATTTTCAAGAACCAACTCATCTAAGTACAAAACCTCTACTCCATGGATCATCCACAAGATGAACATCTTCTACCTATCAAAATGAATTCAAATGTTTTATATATTATATGTCTTTGTGATATGAACTATATAGATAGTTAAACATAAACAATAAACCAAGTTCAGTGATCACCATTTCTGAATGTCATCTACGTATTCAAATTTAAAACCAGCTAAACATATAATACTATAAATAGCCCAACAACTGCCATTAAAAAAGCAAATGTATTGAGTCTATATATATATATATATATATATATATATATATATATATATATATATATATATATATAAGTTACCTGAAGCCTAAGATAAGCAAAAATTGGAGTCTCCAATAGGTGGATCAGTTTATCCAACTGAACCAAAAACTTTACATTAATATCCTCTTCGGTTAGGGACTGGATCACAGAACTCGTATGCTCGTAAGCCTACAACACAATATAAAAAATTATCTTATAAAAAAAAAAAACTGATCCCCTGGTTTTTATCATGTGAGAAAGAGCATAAAAGAATAGAAAATTATTTTCTGAGACTTGCCTGTGCTAATAAGCAAAGACTTATTATGGCCATTGATGAATGGCTCCATGATGTATAAAGTGAAAGAAAAAAGTCTTTTCCAGCAGCATTAACTAATGAAAGCTTTAGAAGATCTCGTAGCTCAGCCAATTCAGAAGATGTAAGCAGAATCAAATTCAAAGCCTGAAACATAACAATAATAATAATTAAAAACAATAATATTTATAAGTTGAATATATAACAACAGGTGGCAGTTTTACCTGAGCCAAAGTAGATGCAAAGTCCAGGTCAGCATCCCCTTCAAGAATTGTGGAGAGTTCCCTGTATACCCTTTCAGCATCTAGAAGCACACATAATCTCCGGATTATCAAAGCACCACGCCTAAAAAAAAAAAAAAGCGAATGGCATTTAAATGAGAAAAAGAAAAGAAAAAATAGAGAGCTTACTTTTCAAGGAGTGCGTTATCTGTTCGAAAATTATGAACTAAAAAGACAACAAGCAGGTGAAAGTTATATTCATCTTTCGCTATGCGCGCATGTACTTCAAGAACCAAGAGGACTACCTGTGAAATTAATTAAAAACAAAAATATAATAGAGCTATAATCAATATGAGAAATAATAATAATACACATTATGAGATAACAATAGTAAAGATTACCTGATCGGAGGGATCTGATAGTGCTTTCAAAAGTGTGTCAAAAATATCATTTAAAAAGGACAACACCTGTGACACATTAAGGTTGACCAGAATGTTGACCACTACATAACTAAAAACTACAATATATGTATTCTGATGAATGGAAGTTTACCTCTGAGCGATGTCTATTCAAAAGGGCTGAAATCCAGTGCAATGATTCAATTCGTGTAGCCTCATATTCACTAGACAACTGTCTGGTAAAAGGGTAAAAAAGGAAATGCTAAATACCAACATATATATTACAATTTAGAATAACAATATAAGGATATAGACCTTTTTGCAATGGACAGAATTGCCCCTACATCAAAACCTTCAGCTGGGTCAGCCTCAATTGCACGAAGCTCATCATTTGTTTCACGAGCTACCTGAGAACCATAAATAACACAACAATTACATTACATATTAAATGTAAAAACATTTACATTTTTTTAAAAAAAAAAAGGGGAGTATAAACTTACAACTCGTATTTTCTCTTCTTTATCAGCTATGCATGGCAAGATAGCTCCCAATATATCAGCATAATAAGGAACAAGTTGATCTCCACCAAGTTTTACAAACTCATTTATCTGCACAAAATCCAACAAATACTTCAACAATTTTTTTTTTTAAAGTAAGGTTGAAAATTGAGAAAGTATTCTTAGTTCTTACCCATGTGATTGCAGTCCAACGAGTAAATTCATCAGGGGAAGATGCACGTTGTACAAGTATTTCAGCCATTCGACCATAATCTACAGACTTCAAGAGTAGCACTGCTACAGTCAGAAATTAACAAATAAACAATACAATTAAAAAAAAAAAAAAAAAAAAAGGTAAGATTTCATAAATGATTATGATATCTTGAAAGAATTCTTACTGGGGAGTTCTTGATTTCTTCAAGGAATTCAGAGAGTGCTGAGTCAGCTTGTTGTCGGATTTCAAGGCTGGAATCACTTAACATATTAAATAGACCTGATGAGAGCTAGTCATGTCAGTTGACTTCATAACACAAAAACATGTAAAAAAAACTGGCTGTAAAATTAAAATAACATTTTTACCATCAAGAAAATCAGGAAGAAATCCCAGCATATCAATGTCTGGAACACTGTCCAACACTGTGATCCATCCCACCAAAAATTGGCGAACATATGGATTCAAGACATTCATACGCTCTCTCAATAATGGTATAAATTCTTCAATGCTGACCAAAAAAACATTAAATTATTAAAAAAAAAAAGCCAAATATTACAAGGGTTTAAGTATTAAAGAAAAGATGATCACCTGAACTGATCGCTCTCTGTCACAATGTCCTGTTTCCAACAAGTAGCAAAAAGTTCAGAAGACTGATTAACAGGCATTACAAAAAGAAAAAGCTGATTACCTTCACAAGTCTATCTAAAAGATGAGCAGCACTTTGTACATTGGGATCTGAGTCTGCTGAAAGCTTACACAATGCATCGAATATCTTATTGAAGTGTACAATGAACTCTCCTCTCACAACCTGCAAAAAGGCATGAAATAAGCTCAAAGTGTGTGGTATTCAAGGGGTTGGTTGCATGGTTTGATGAGATCATAATTCTCTCACCTTGGCTCATTGGCTAGGCCTTTGAGAGACATATTCAACCCTGAGCAAGCAATCATCCTATCAGAAGATTGTATGTATTCTCCATTTTGTTTCATTCAATCCTCAATATCAATCATCCATTGTTTGTTTATTCTGCTTCAATTCCTCATCACTTTGTTATGAATCCAAGAATTAAAACAATGAATATATTATTACCCTTCTCTCCCTCCCTCTGCTGCAATATGCTTTTCAAGATCCTTACTTCTCCATAGTTGCCTCGGTAGACTTCTACCTGCACACAGTTAAAGCACCATCAAAAGTACATTAATTAATTACAGCTGCCTATCATTTACAGTGTAAAAAGGTTTTTTTTATTTTTTTGTTCATCTCCTTTTTCAGAAAATAGTTGACATAAACTGCCAAAATACCTTTTCCTTCTTGTGTTGTGTCTTTCTTTCCTGGAGAAAAATACCCATTTTGCCTGATTTCTACATTTTCTTCATAAGTTCATAACAATCCCTGTGCCTAACAGGGCATATTTGGCTCTTTCTCCAACTACCTTGAAGCTGTATATAAAACCATGTGTTGATAAAATTAGTTTTCTCCATACATTAAATTTATTTGTACATACGAACAATCATGTCTCCATAGCAGAAAAACCCTAGAGTAAAAAAAAACCTACAAGAGTGAAAGCAATGAAAAGATGCAGACCAAGAACCCCAACGAAAAGATCAACAAAATGCAATTTCTCTTTTAAGTTGTAATGCGTCTGGTAAATTTACTAAAACTGACAAAATCAAAGTTTACAAAAAAATACGTCAACCAAAAGATAGAAGAGGAACGCAGGGTAATACTAGAAACCCCAATGAGAATAAAAAAACAGCAATTAACCTATGATTCTTTCTTAATCAAACATAAATTTTAATTTTACAAGAAAATTAAAATATCATAATCACTACTAGAAAACCCTAGATAAAACTTACATCGATCTTGATAACTTCTTGGACTAGACAGGTGAATGAGAGTCTACTGCAAAGGTTGGGGGTCTTTTGGTCTCCTGCAGTGGAATTACATAGATCGCCATGGGTCTCTGAATATTTTAATTAGATTTGTTGATAGCGGAATGACTGAAGAACGCAACCCTTGTGATTTCCATCGGTGTTTAGATCTCCGGCAAAGGATGGCGGAGCTACTGGAATCGCTATGTATCTGTGACTCTTTGGGGTGTTTTGGGTCTGTTGGGAGCGGGACATCCGAAGAAGAACGTATAAATAGCGGGAATACTAAGCCAACCTTTCAACTTCTAACGGTTAAATTTGATAAAAGCTTTCCAAAATTAAGATTAAGATCTTGCTTATAAAGAAAGCTATATATTAAATCTTATACTTATTATTAATATCTTTAATTCTTGTTTTTGTTTTTGTTGAGAAGAACTTAAATCAAATAAAATGTTTATTTATATATAGTTTTTGGTTTTTGTAATGTTAAAATATTTTATTAGATACAAATTAATAATGAAATGTTGTAAACAAATATATATAATTGATTGATGAGTTTCAAACAATTAATAACAAACTATGTCAACATGGAGTAAATTAAAAAAAAAAAATCATTTATTGCATTTGTTAGTTATAATTTTAATTAAGGACTAATTGCATAAAATCAATATAATTTGGTCAATATCCAATTTAACCATCATATATTTTTTTTTTCTTTTAAATTATCACTAATGTTTTCAAATAATTTTATCGCGATCATTATATTTGTTGCTTTCGATTTTGCATGTTTTTTTCTATAAAACCGCTAAAATTTACAAAAATCCAATTGCAACTATTATTGTTTATTTGTTTTTTTTAAATAAATTTATTATTTATCAATGACATTCAATATGAATCAAATATTGTAACTTCTTTTGTTATTTATAAAAAAAGCCATCCAATAAAACCACTACATTTTTTTAAGTAAATATATAAAAATTTACACTTATTTTGTTATTTATATGAATAAAATATTGAAACTTCTTTGCAATCAAAGATTATATGAAATTTTTTTTCTACATATACATTTTTTTTTTTGAATGGCAGCTTGATTGATTAGGTGTTAGTATTACTACTCAAAATTTTGTTAGCACCAAGGATCAAACTTGTCATCCTTATCCTCGCAAACTATGAGGTTATTACCAGTTAGGTTATTCCTAGTTGGCTTCTACATGTAAATTTTGACTTAGTGAGTGTAGTTTTTGGGTCACATACGGTGAGTGAAAGAGTGTCCAGATGGATCCATCAAAGGTTGAATGATATAAAGAAGAAATTAATGTTTTTCCAAAAATGAATGAGTCCTTATGCATTTTGGTCCTTCTTGTATAAAGTAAAACTCCAAATCTTAACGATCATGAGAGGTTGAGATTTTGAAATAAAATTGAGATTTTATGTAATATGTTGAATGTGTGAATCTCATATATTTATTCACATTTTCAAGAAACCAGGATCAATTCCCATTTCAATGCCATCTGACAGGAGGTCAAGAAACCACTTCTAGGTTTCCTTATTTTCAAGTGCTGCCACAGCCCATTCAATATGACAGATATGGTTGTTTGTAGTGTTGCAAAACTTGTCAGGTATTCCCAGGACGGCTGACTAGCGTCTAATGAGTATTCGATCTAGGCGATAAGCACTCGAATTTGATAAATTATATGAAATTAATTTTAGACAATTAGATATCAAATATAACAAGCTTAGTAAAAATTATAACAAACTGGTTGAATATCAATAACTATTATAGATATTTTCTAAAAACCAAATCGACATTTTCTGAGTTTTCCAGTTGTTTTCAATTTTTTCTGATTTTAATCAAGTTTGACTGATTCTGAATTTTTTGTACGATTCCTAATTAGGTGCCTACGATTCGATTAATTGGTCGCATAGGCCATGTTTTTCCACACTGGTTGTTTGCATCCCTACAAACAACTACTAGTAGTTGACCTCTATATATACCTTTCAAAAAAATAATTATCTACTTAACTGCCCTCATACAACCTTTAATCCAACCATCCTTCACACCCCTAAAGCAAACATGGAATTTAGAAAAAAGTAAGTTGTAACCCTTCTTTACTGCATAACTTGTCACAAGGTTCTTCAATTATAAAGGGTTAGAGAATTTCATATCTAAATTTGGAACTATTTTATAACATCCATGGTTCTCATCATGGACAGGAAACATTGGGATGTTGTAACAACCCGTTATTTCAAAATCAGTGTATTAGTATAGATTAACTTGTAACTAGTTCTTTTTAAAGTAATAAAGAGAAATTTTTAAATACTATGTACATTTACATAATCGACCCGAAGATAACTAGTGTCGCATCAAGGATACCCCATCGTGATCTCGGACGCAATGAACCCGCGTAACCCATCATCCACATGCTCGGATCCTACCCCCAAGCCCGATCCTGACCTGAATCCTGAACCTCCTGCTCCATGTCGCGTGACCACCATTCTGAAACAATTAACATGTGAATGTCAGGGTCACATATACTTTCTGGAGGTCACCCACACTTCCAAGTTTCCCGGTTCCATCTAGGCCCTCCTTGATTCGAGTACGGATCATCTGCTTTCAGTAGTACTTCCAAGTTTCCCGGTTCCATCTAGGCCCTTTTTACCGATACCCTTCCATTGACCTCATCCTAGGCTTCCCTAGGGCACCCTCCGACCTACTCTCCGCCATCAGCTGCACTAGGAGTCCCCACCACCTCCCCCTAACTAGCTTGCGAATATTGTTACATATCCTCTCCTTAGTTAGTTGAAGCTGGTCAGAACCCTGATAGCACAAAGCAAGAAACATTCGTGCTTTGAGTAACCAAACCAGGCATAACCTACACAGGCCATCCTACTGTTGACTACACTGTCCTAGCATACAGCTCATACAACAGGCACATATGGCATCCTTCCTAGATCCTTAGCCCTAACTAGCATGTAATTCTCAGAATCATATATCATGCACACAAGGCATCCTCCTAGATCCTTAGTCCTATTCTAGCATGCAGTTCTCTGAATCAAAACCATATAACATAACATAACAAGTATAGGTATCTTGGGGAAAACTTACTTGAGCCCAGCCGGTCGCACGCATCACACACTTCGTCTTTCTTGAAAATTTCTCAGTTTAAACTTTAGAAAACCATATTACCTTGAAAGATCTTTTAGTCCCTTGGTTTGAGTCCAGACACCCCTGAGGGTGTGTCCAAATCCTTCAAACCAATGCTCTGATACCAACTTATAACGATCCAAATTTCAAAGCCAAAAATTTTATTTTTTATCTACCGCGTATAATAAACATTTTACCAAAACCTTTTCAATAAAACATTTCATTACAAATTCATAATGTTGTATTTCAAACCATAACATCATAAGTATTAAAAAACATAGTACAGTCCAAAAAACTTCTTGCGGAAACATGTGTGTGTGTGTAATGCACTACTACACCGCCAACTTTTTCCCCTTCGGCGAAGAGGTACCTGAAACCAAAACCAAAATTGTACGCACAAAGCTTAGTGAGTTCCCCCATCATACCACATACCATACAAGATCGTCGGTATCTTTCAACCGGTAACCTTCATTGGTATCATTCAACCGGTAACCATCATCGGTATCTTTCAACCGGTAATCAACATCGGTATCTTTCAACCGGTAACTGGGGACTATTTCACCCCTACCACTAGCATACATTCAACATATATAAGCATACAGTCAGGCATATTCGAGTACTGACCTACCCTTGGGTCCTAAGGACCACTGTCAGGGAAACTAATCCCTACCATACACATACCATACTATCCAGATAATCTTCATAACCAGACCAAGATAATTATCACAAAGACCATTATCTTTTAAATACCCCTTTTTTGGTGGGCCGACATTGTGGCCTTAGACCTACCCCTACTGGAAGGTAACTCACCTCGATATCGTGCAGTGTCTGAACTATCCTCGGCGCACAAGTCGACTCCCAACGACTCCTTGATCCCTACACGACAACCTTCAAGTCAACACATATCACATACAACCCTAAACAGGGTTAGCCCAAGTTCAGTAAAAGTCAACATTGGTTAAAGTCAACATTCAGTTGACATGACTCATCAAGTTGGCCTATCAAATCGTCGAGTCCATGCTTCTCTAATCCCACACAAAACCCCGACTCCACTCGTCTAGTCTAGCAAAAACTCGATGGGTTCTCCTTCAACCATAACATCGGGACCATCTTCATCCGACTCGCCGAGTTCCTTATTGAACTTGTCGAGTTCATCTCCAACTTAAGAACTTGTCCAGTCTATGACTCGCTAATTTGTATGAACAACTCGTCGAGTCCATCTTCAAATATTGGGAGATTGCTATGGACTCGCCAAGTCTGCTCATACCACTCGCCAAGTGCCATGACTTCCAGGTCCCTTTTTGCGTCTAAACCCACAAGGGACTTCCTTCCTAACACTTACCCATTCACATAAATGGTTTGGTGCACAATGGTCACCGACTCGTCGAGTGCTAAGAGCAACTCTCCGAGTCCAACCTTGACCAATTCCATACATACAATTTAAATGAGATCTAACACACCAAAACCATATATCTAGCCTCCTAATGTCCATTTTATATGTAAAGTTCCAAACTTGATGCACATGCATGGGGTTTTTAGCTCAAAAATCCATATAAAGTGTCCTACAATGTGAATGGGGCTCTCATGGCCCTAAAGTTGGCACATTTATGCCATGAGACCCCTCTTAAGGCCCAGATCTGAAGGCTAGAGTCCACATAACACTCCTTAAATCCAAAAATGGATTGAAATCCCTAAATGCACCCAAGATCTACAATCCAAAGATGAACAACCAAATGGAAGGCCAAAGCAGGCGCATTTTACCTTGATTAAGCTGAAGATGGGATGAGGTTTCTGGATCCACAAGCCCCAAGTCGAATACTCAAGCTCCTCTTCTTCCTTCCAAGCTTCACAAGTAAACAAAAACACCAAAATGGCCTTCACATACACAAAAACGGCTAGGGTTTCGATATGCAGCTCTAGGAGAGTGTTAGGGACAAGGGAGGCTAAGTTAAGGCGTTTATATAGGGTGCAAACCCTCATATTAGGGTTTTTGTCCATACAGCACGAACTATTCTAGTCCGGTCTCTGACTCGCCGAGTCAGCAACTTAACTCCCGTGTCCAAACCACTTCTACTCGACGAGTTGGGCCACCAACTCGCCGAGTCTCAGGCCAAAATGCATAATACTTAATTTAAAAATACGTACCAGGAACCAGGTGTTACAATAACTCATAATTTGGTATTGAATAATAAGTAAACAGCTTCACATATTTTTATAATCATAAAACTATAAAGGGTAAATCTTGATATTTACAAATTTATACAAGTACAAATACAAAATACTATTCTAATACAGAGAAAACTTACTTTTCATAGTATTATGGGAATTCAAAACTATATCATGCTATTTTAGAACACAATTACATATACAACAGAAAATATAGGATTTTCTGGGGAAAAACATGTTACACTTTTCAAAGGAATAAACTACAGATTTCAATGACAAATATGCTTATAAACTCATCAACCTAATTCTTGACACTCTTTTCAAAACTACTTGTATTTTCAGGAAATCGTTAAACATGTATCAATAGGTTTTGAGGAAGGCAAAGTTTATATAATTATGTTTGTAAATTATACTATTTGGTATCAAACATACAATAAGTTGAACACAGATGTAAAGTTATATTTCATGAATGTAATGGATGTTATACTATGATTACTATTATGCTTAGTTGTGATATTGAACATGACGTCCTCCGCCCCCGGACGTTTCCGCCATTCCGGTTTGGGGGTGTGAAAGATTAGTATCAGAGCATTGTTTATAGTGAACTTAGTATGTCAAACCATAAAATATATACAGACTATAAATACTTTGGGGCTAAAAGCTCTGACTACAAGTATACTTTAAAAATATAAGTATTTTATAAAGAAGTATACTAACACTTACATAAATAGTATCACAGTAATAACTACATAAAAGTATTTAGATGTTGAACATTGCAGTCAAACCTGTGTAGTTATGTAATCATATCTAAGATTAATATAGCCTAATCAACTATATTGATTTGAGATATGACCAACATGTGTTTGGGAGTGATGGTAGTGTTACAGCAAGTTTAAAACTTACCAACTACATATACAGAAGAACTCTAGAACAGAACATGAAATTAAAATACTATAGGAGTATTTTGTAAAACTACATTATTTTTATGCATCTTACCTTTAAAATTCTTCGCATAGACTTCATGGTTGCATACAATTTACCTAGAGATCCCTACAACCAACATGATGTAGGTTGGAATGGGGATTCAGATGAGTAACCATTCGAAGATAGTGATTCAAGTGTTACAGACACATATCCAAATGTCTACAATCATGTAGAACGCCTCCTGATACAAGGTAAATCAATAACTCTGCCAGAATGGGGAGAGTATATAAACCACTAGAGTCGGCTAGATGGCCATCGCCCTCCTTATGGGATGGCGAGAAGTTTCTACGACGTCTCTAGAGGGGGGACAGCCGATAGAGCTCTTCCGATTATAGTACTTCGGATATCCCGTCAATCCGATCAAGCAAGGATTTCGATCAACCGAATCCTACAAGTAAATGTTGTTGCACAGAGTAATGCAACAGATATCCTCTGTCTTGATGAACTTCAGGATGACACCCAACAACAAACTGAAGCCCTTCGATGGCAAGTTAATGTGGCTCAATATGAAATAAGAGAATTAAGAGAGCAGCAAGTTGCACAAGAAAGGCGTTGGAAAGTACAATATGAAGCAGAATCCAGCAAATGGCGTAGTACTTGCCGCAAGTAGTGTTTACACTACTTCTACTTTCTATCTTAATATAAGTTAAAATATCAAATGTATATAATACTTTTTACTATATCCTATGATTAAGTGAATACACTACTTGTAGGTAGTAATACTGTCTAATTTCCCTTTTTGGATAATGTAATATAAACCTATGTCTAGGTCAAATTCTCCCAAACTTTATGTATAATATAAGCGTCTTATTCTATTAAGAGTTATTACGATTTTCATAAACATCTTATTTCATAATCTTGGTTACAGAATTAAAACAAACTCATTATGTTCAAGCTAATTACAAATGTTGCTATAAATGAAATTAACAATTTCTTACTTATATTATTAAAAATTTATCGTTTAATAGAACACTATATTAGTCAAAATTTAATACAATTGAAATTTAGATATGTTTTATCCAATTTCACATGACCTATGATATTGTACTTATCATCATTTTCTTAAAACATTATAGATAAAAGATGCCTCCAAGAAAATACAACAGAAAGAACAATAATCCACCTTCACCCCACCACCTCCTCCACAATTTGATGGTGTTGTCTTTCAAGCAGCAATAATTGTTGTTGTGGCTACTGCCATGGCACAAATCAACCCTAGTGGTAACAATGGATCAAGAAATGGTACTCCAATTTCTGGTCATGGTGAAACTCTTGTACACCCTCGTGAGTGTTCATATAAAGATTTTACAAATGCAAAACCCAAAACTTTTGATGGCACAGGTGGTGTCATTACTCTAACACGCTGGTTTGAGAAAATAGAATCAGTGTTTGAAATTTGTGGTTGCCCTGAAGCAAGCAAAGTCAAGTTTGCAGCATGTACCTTCCTGGGATAGAGCCCTTTCCTGGTGGAATGGCTATGTCAAATCCTTAACCCTTCCAGTCGCCAATGCTATGGGTTGGGATGATCTAAAAACTTTAATGTTAGCTGAATATTGTCCCCGCGGTGAAATTCAAAAGCTAGAGGAAGAACTTTGGAGTCTGACCATGAAAGGCTCCGATATAGTTGCATATGCTCAATCTTCATCAAAGCCAATCCATTAAGTAGTTCTTGAGTCATTGTAGATTGTAAATAGGACTTTACAATCATCAATTTTGAAAAACTTCGTTTTGCAGATGCAACAGTAACAGGAATAGTCAACATAATTGTATATGCAATAGATGTAATAAGAAATCTTATAGCTTTAACACTATCAACATGACTCTCCCACCGAGTGGATGACAAAGATTTAGGAGTTAATCCTTTCACATTATCTTTTAAAATTTGCCATCTTTTAGTGGAATTTGCAAAAACTGTATAGATATGTTGCATTGTTCCAAAAAAAAAAAAAAAAAAAAAAAAAAAAAAAAAAAAAAAAAAAAAAAAAAAAACTTTAGCTTTACCACAAGTATTAGCCATATCACACAAAGTTAAGTTCAAACTATGACAACCACAATGAGTATAAAAAGCTATAGAATTTATATTTAAAAGTTTTTTTTTTGTACTCCTTGATATATTTTCCTTTCATATTTGATCCATTATCATAACCTTATCCACACACGTTATTAATGTCAATATCATGCAAATTCAATTCATTTTGTAAAACATCAAAAAGACCTTGGCTGGTGTATCATTTACATCTAAAAACCCTAAAAAAGATTCTTCAATACAAACAACATTTGACGAAACATCCACATATCTTAAAATAATAGTCATTTTCTATGGGTGACTAATATCAGTGGACAAGATGAGGATTAGAAGAAATAAAAGTAAGAATAGAGTGAAATCGTTGATTGTTATCACTGAAGAAGAAGAAACAAAATTAAGAACTAAAATCATGTCTTTAATATTGGAATAGAAATGATTTAATAGATATTTGTAATGTCCGTCTCTCGAAGTATTAATTATTTAATTTTTCTTAATTTATAGTTGGGCCAAGTATGGAAACAGGAGTATTGGATTTGGATTTATGCACTTGGGCCAAGTCTTGGTCCGCCCATAAGATGTACGCGGGGCGAAATGGACCGCGCTTGGAATCGGGGACGCATAGCGTACGTGAGCAAATAAGAAAGCCCTAATCTAAGGGTTTAAGACCTATATAAACCCCATTATATCCTCCTTCTGGACTCTTACCAGTCTCCTCGCCCCTAAGGAAACCCTAGCACGTCCTTACTCTCTCTTTTGTGTGATATTGCTCTTTGTGAGTGTTTTTAGTGAGGAAGAAGTTATGAAGAAGGGAAGCAAAGGTTGGAGAAGAAGCTTGAGCTCAGAGATCTGGACTAGAGTCACTCCTTGTCACCGAAAGAAGGTATAAAGTACTGAACTTTCTTCCTTATATGCTAGATCTAGAGTTATTAAAGTTTTGGACCTCTTTAGATCCAAAGGTTGGATCTTGATCATGAAGATTCATTTTTGAGCTTGGGATTGCCATCCTTTAGGCTCAAAACACCTTCTTAGCAATAAAGTTTCGATATTTGAGGTTTTCATGAGGCCATGCAATGGATCTAGCCATTTCTATGGAGTTAGGATGTTGCTTTTTGAAGTTTGAGCCTTTTTGAGTCATCCAAGCCATCAAGTAAGCAACTTTATGGCTTAGGACATAGAATAAGACGTGGATCTGAATTTGTAGTGTCTGAATCAATGGATTAAGCACTTAATAGGAAGTTAGCTTGACAGGGCTGTACGATGGGCGTACAAGGAGGTACGCACGTCATACAAGCCAACAACCAGTACGCTCACTGTACCTAGAGGTACGCCCCCCGTACGCTGCCATAATGGGTTTCGAACAATTGGGCCTCAGTTTGGGTTGTGCTTTGGACTTAGAGTCTTTGGGCCATCAGGAGCCTATGAATATGAGCCGAGTATAGGTGTTAGGTCCGGGGTAAGTCCCAATAAAGAGTTTCGGGCCCAATGTAGAAAATTGGGCCAATGGTAGGCTTCGGAAGCCTAATTAGTGTTTGGGCCTTCAGAAGTTAGGTTTTGGGCCTAAATAAGGCCCATATGAGGAGTTAGGCCCAATTTATAAAATTGGGCCATTAGTGGGCCATCGATGGATTTAGAAGGAATTAAGGTTTTGGGCCATGTTTGTAACCCACACCATAGCAGGGGTAAAATGGTCATTTTATCCATAGGAGAATCCCTATTTTGATTACGTATTTTATTTGTCCATGATATCCGGGAAGCAACTGGAGCAGCAGTCAGGGATTCTTTGTTCAGGTGTTCAGCAATCGACATTATGAGGTGAGTTTTCCTTCAAGTAGGAACGGGTCTACGGCCACAATGCTAGCCCGTTTAGTTATCAGTAGTTCCGGACTTCGGTCCGATGCAGTAGCTCAGTATGCTTGATGTCTTTGTGATTCAGGCATGTTTTTGTGATATGTGTTCCGGGTTGCGGTCCGATGCAGTATGCAGTATGTGTGTTTATGCTATTTGTTATGCTTAT
Organism: Lactuca saligna; assembly: GCF_052625555.1. Lineage (NCBI taxonomy): Eukaryota > Viridiplantae > Streptophyta > Magnoliopsida > Asterales > Asteraceae > Lactuca > Lactuca saligna. The sequence continues at coordinate 24,371,157 of NC_136420.1, forward strand.
GCTATGATATGTTCAGTCAGTTCCGGACTTCGGTCCGATGAAGAGGGAAAGGCCCTGGTTAGTTCCAGACTTCGGTCTGACGCAGTTTTCGAACTTTGGTACGATACAGAGGGCAAGGCTCTGGTTCGTTCCGGACTACGGTCCGATGCAGTTAAACTTTGGTCTAATGCAGAGGGAAAGGCCTTAGTTAGTTCCGGACTTCAGTTTGATGCAGTTTCCGGACTTCGATCCGATGCAGAAGGAAAGGCCCTAGTTAGTTCCGGACATCAGTCTGATGCAGTTTCCGGACTTCGGTCCGATGCAGAGGGCAAGGCCCTGGTTAGTTCCGGACTTTAGTCCGATGCAATTTCCGAACTTTGGTCTGATGCAGTGGGCAAGGCCCAATATGTGCTTTATATGTTATTGCGTTGTATGTGGTAGCTTGAGGGAACTCACTAAGATTCATGCTTATAGTTTCAGTTTTGGTTTCAGGTACTTCCACTAGCAAGGGTAAGAGCTCGGGATGATGGCATGACACACACCACAGTTATAGTTTTATCCTGGGAGTTTTATTCAGATATTTTGATATGATATTGACTTAAGTTTGATTTAATACAATTACTATGGCATTTTGAGACATACGATCCATGGTTTTATTATATAATATTTGATGTTGTGGTTTTAGTAATATTAAAAACAAAAATTTTTGGCTTGTATTTTTGGGATGCTTCAAGTTGGTATAAGAGCCTTGGTTTAAGGGATTTAGATGCACCTTCAGGTGTATCTGGACTCAAACTAAGGAAATGGTAAAAAGATTTTCAAAAGGAAAATGTTTCGAAGGAATTTTTGAAAAAGAACTTAAAAAGAAAAGGAGTTCTAAAAAAAGAAATAAGGGTGTGGTGCATGCGATGAGCCGAGCTCAAGTAAGTACTCCTAAATTACTCATACAAGTTTATGTTATGATTACCAATTTTAGTAGAACAGTATGCTAGAATAGGACTAAGGATCTAGGAGGATGCCTTATGTACCTGCTATATGTGTTTCAACTTTATGAGAATTGCATGCTAGTATCAAGTAGGCAGTAGTACGATAGCATGTTTAGGTTATGCCTGATAGTATAAGCTTAGCTTCGTATGCTAGTACAGTTTCTTATGATGAGGATAGAATCTGCTTGAGTTAGTTTCCTTTTATCCGAATGCTGCTTTACTTTGTGCTTTGTGGAACTCGGAGTGATGAGAGTTAGCTATTAGATGGATACGTTAAGTCACATGCAATCAGGGTTGAATAATCTCATAGTGTTGGATTTGACCCTATTGCATAACTCTTGTCTAAGTCCTAACCGTTGTAGGGATGAGTCCCCTACTCGAAGGATTGACTGAGCCTCATTTCATGTGATGGTATCCATGTGGTGGCTAATTAGCATTACAATGAGACCTTCGGCAGCTGAGGACTGTTTTGGGTAGAGTCAGAGGTTCCCTAGGGCCAGCCTAGGATGAGAGTAGAAGAGATCAATAGCAATAGAAGGGATCTGGTGGAGTCAAGGCAGTTCTTGAGGAAAGTATGGATAGATGTAGAAGGTAGTATGGGCCCGTACTACTGAAAGCAAAGGATCCGTACTTGAATCGAGGAAGGTCGAGATGAGACCAGGAAACTCGTAGTAGTAGTAATCCCTCGAGATATATCGGTATTTCTGACGTTTGTCATTATGTGTTTTATAATGGTGGTATTGCGCTCTAGACCAGTAGGCGACAATTCTGGTGCCGGGGAGGGATCGGGATCAGGCTCGGGGACCGAGCATGTGAATGAGCAAACTAGGGATTTTCTCTCCTCATATATTACTCGCATCATACTCGAGCGGACTCATGTGATCTTCGGTACGATCAAGGAGGGTATTTTGGAGCTGATGGACAAGAGGTTGAGCACATTCCGTGCTAAGGTGGCGGCCATGATGGGGTCACGCACGCTCACTTTCAGGGAGTTCAGAGCATGTGGAGCTCCTGACTACCATGGGGTGCGGGATCCCATTATGAGTATCAGGTGGTTTGCGGAAGTCGCCAATGCATTCCACACCAGTAGATGTCCCGAAGGGGACAAGGTCAGACTAGCATCCTGTCTCCTGAGGGATAGGGCACGAGATTGGTGGGAGGAGATCGGAAATATCATTGGGGATGACACAAACTCTTGATGCGATGACCCGGGCGGATTTTACTACCAGGTTTAAAGCCAAGTTTGCACCAGTTATCGAGGTGCAACAATTAGCAAGTGAGTTTCAGGATCTTACTCAAGCTACTAAGATTGTGGCAGAGATTACTGTCAAGTTCAGGGAGAGGGATCTTCTCGTTCCTCAGTACGCAGATGATGAGGAAATGAAGAAGGCCCAATACCATGAGATGCTGAGGAGTGACATCAAGCAATTTGTGAGCCGCTCCAGCTGTAAAACATTGGATGGCATGATTACGAGGGCTCGAGATAGGGAAATGGATTTGGAGATGGAAAAGAAGAGGAAGCCAGAAGTGATATCTAGTATAGGGGTTCGGGAAAAAGGCCCAAGGTATCGGATCACAGATCTAGGGGACAGCAGAGCCACAGTCGGTGTGGTAAGTGTGGGAAATTGCACGATGGGACGTGAAAGGCAGGGAGTCCCGGCTGCTACAGGTGCGGTCGGACCGGGCATATGAGTAGAGATTGTATAGCTACCACCACCACCACCACCACAGAATATGATATGATTTGCTTCCATTGCAATCAGAGGGGATATAAAAGTCCCAATGTTTGAGTTTAGCAGCACCATGGAATGTGGTGGCACCTGCCCCTGCTACTTTGAGGATTACAGACGGTCGACAGGGTCAGGCCGAGGCGTCGGTGGCGAAGAGTAAAGCTTTCCAGATGACAGCAGAGGAGGCGCGAGCGACTCCAGATATGGTGACGGGTATGTATTTTCCTCTTATCTTTTTATTGATATAGATTGTTTCTCATGGTTATATATTTTTGTATAGGGTCGTTCTTGTTGGATAAGGTGTCTAAGTCCATAACTATTTCTGGTATGTACTTGACTCGACCCGGCTTGGTCCATTTGGGTTGCATGGCACCATGCAATTGGATAGACTAAATGAGAGAAATAACACTTGGAGAATATTAATATATTATAAGTTCTAATATATTAATAATATTATTTGATTAGTTTGATCAAGAATTAATTTAGAATTAATTAAGTGATCAAAAGATAACTAATTAAATATATGGGTTGATTATGTAAATCATCCATATCTTGTATAGTGGGCTAAGAGGCTCCATGGAGTATCAAGTTGGGTTCCACCCATAGGATGCTCCATGGATGCTCCATGGGAGTTACAAACCCATGGGTCATGGAAATGAAGAGTCGTGACACATTAGGGTTTACATAGTGTAACCCTAGATGTGTCAACACTATATAAGAATCATATTCTCCACCAAAATCGGCTACACACATGTGAAACAAGAGGGCTAGGCCGATTTCAAGTAGTGTGCATTCTCTCAAAAGTCTTTCCAAGAGCATTTGGTGTTGTGTGAATCATTTGAGGCATCACACTTGGGGTGCTAGGCTCATAAGGTTTCAAGGAACATAAGCAACAACAAGGTAAGTTATTCTATCTATCATTCAAGTTAAAATTGTTCCCCATGTATGCTAGATAGGAATATAGCCTTGGAATTCAACTTTGCATGATAATTAGACAAACATAGATCCAAGGTTATTAGGGTTGCATGTACACTTAGGAAGTGTTAGAATGCTCAAAACCCAATAGTGGTATCAAAGCCTAGGCTTGTTTGTTTGTTATTTGTGTAAAAAAAAAGGTTGAAGAAAGTCGAAAAACTTGCTGTCTGACTGCTGGACTCGTCGAGTCCATGGGGGGACTCGTCGAGTTCACTTGTATCTTCAACCTACTCGTCGAGTAGGTTAATGCACTCGGCGAGTAGGGTCGACAAAGTGCAGATTTTCGACTTTAGTTGCTGGAAATGGATTAGAAACATTACCCTAAACTGTTTTGGTACTTGAAAACTTGTTTTAGATGGTGTAATGTCTTTGCTAATTCATTTACAACAACTAGTTATCAAAATTACAAAGTTTTAAGTGTAATTTTGATTTATGAATGTGTTCATATTCATGTTCTTGTTCTTATGATGTTTTAGATGATCATAGGAATTATTTGTAACCTATGTGGTAGATTAATTCTTGATCATAATGTGTTTTAATGGAGTCCATAACTTGTCCTCAAGTTATGGAAAACCAAGAGTCACACTTGAATTAAAACCATTAAAAGAACACAAGAGTTAGAAAAAATGAAGAGTCTTCATTTTATTACTCTATTAAACTCATAAGTTACAAGAAATGAAAAGTTTTGAAAGTAACAAAACTTGCCCTCAAGTTTTGGAACAAGTAAAGTCTTATTAAAACTTTAGTTCCAACCCTTAGAATTTTAAAAGTTAAAATTCAACCCTTATACTCATATTATTATAATTTAATAATTATATATATATATATATATATATATATATATATATATATATATATATGTATATATATGTATAAGAACAAAGTTGTCTTACCGCTAGTACGCCTTATTCACGAAGCCGGTCTATAAGGTGGGTATAATGTTGTTGCCTATAAGATGGCAACTTAATGGGTGTCCATTCTCACCCACCGCTCGCTTGACTGGTGGAGGGTCGTTAGCCAAACGGGTAGGACAAGGACTTATAAATTCTCATTAAAAGTATGATGAATATTATAATAAAGTAACTATATGTTTTATTAAATTCCCAATCTTAGTTACTTTAGGAAAATGCGAATAAGGTGCTAATCCATGAAATTACACTTTACACTTTGTCTAAGTTGTTGGTGGAGCGTGTGTGGTTAACCGGCACACTAACTTGGACTTAACAAGGTAGGTAAAGGGTGACTTAAGGTTTATTATAGTATCGGTGGAGCGTGTGTGGTATATCGACACATCGATTGAGTGATAAACTTTAAGGGTACCAAGTGATTTGCATGGTTACTTCACACCTCGTTTTGTGATCCTCGGTATCCCAGTCACAAAACTTGGAGGGCACACTCGAGATTGAAACATGCCTTTGAAAAGTTCATTGAATCTCAAAGAATCTAGGAATTTCTAAGAACCAATCAAAAACCTAATATCTAATATTTCGGTTTTCGTGGTGGAAATTGGTGAATCGTCATTCACCTACCTTTCAAATATGTTATAGCTTGGATTACGACATACCTCTTCTAAGTTATAATATATTGTGATTGGATCCTAGCCTTAATATTACATTTGGGTGTTTTATTAAGGACTCTCTTAATATCTAAACTAATCTTGTCCTCTTCCTTCAGATGTCTTCAAACAATGCTGCTTCTGGCTCTAGTCCTAATGGCTCCTTTACCCTTATGAACTTGTGTGGGAAAGTCACTTTTAATGGATCCAACTTCAATGAGTGGATCAGAAACATCAGGATGATTACCCGCTACGAGGACAAAGAATATGTCCTTGACAAAGAGCTTAAGGAGATTGATGAGACCACTGCAACTCCTCAGGAGATTGCTGACTTTCAGGCACATGAAAGGGATGCTACGAAAGTAGCATACATCATGATGGCCACGATGACAGCGGAACTCCAAAAGTCCTATGAGGATTTCTACCCTTATGAAATGCACCAAGATTTGATGGAAAGATACCGTCAAAGTGCACGACAAGAGAGGTACGACATCATCTGCTCCATGATAACAACCATGATGAAGGACGGGGATTCCGTCACGAGCCACATGCAGAAAATGCAAAGGTATGTGGATCGATTGCTGAAGCTTAATGTGAACTTCCCTGAGGAGCTTGCAATAGATATAATTTTGCGCTCCTTACCATCGTGCTATGATCAATTATGCATGACATATCACATGAATAAGGAAGATGTCACACTCAGCAAACTTCAGGGACTTCTAAATACCGCATAATCAGGTCTTAAAGGGAAGTCGGTTGTTAACACTCCTACTCCAAAATCCACTCCGGTTTTGGCAATCGGGAAAAGTCGAGGGAAGAAGAGAAAGAGTTCTTCGAAGGGTACCAAGGTTAGGACCCTTGATGGCTCTTCTTCAAGTGGAACCAAGAAAGGTTTCGTCACTCCTTCTTTTGACCCAAAAGAGGTTGAATGCTTCTATTGCCATGAAAAATACATTGGAAGCGGAACTGCCCAAAATACCAACAAGATGTAAAGGATGGGAAAGTTAAACCCAACCATGCGGGTATTTACACTATCATTTCTAATAACTCACCCCATTCTAAATCTTGGGTCCTTGATACTGGTTGTGGTATTCACATTTTTTGTGACTTGCATGGACTAAAAAGAAGTGAGAATGTGGAGAAAGGAAGAATAAACTTAATCATGGGGAATAGAAAAGTTACACCTGTCACCAAGATTGGAGTTTATACTTTATCGCTAAGTAGTGGGTTAAATTTAGATTTGAATAAATGTTGTTATTCGCCAGAAATGGCAAGAAATATTATTTCCTTTCATGCATTGTATAAACAAGGTTTCAGCTTTTCATTTGATAATGAAGTTGGTTCGATTAATGCTTTCTTTAATAATGTTCTTTATTTTAAAGCATTACCTTGTGATGGTGTGTATGAAGCTGTATCTGTTGTAGATAACTTAGGAAATAATGTTTTGTGTATTGATTCTCTTAATAATAATAACTTGGATAAAGCATCATTATGGTATTGTCGTCTTGGACATATAAGCAAGAAACGCATAGGCCAACTCCAAAAGGATGGAGTCTTGGAGTCGTTTGACCTAAAGTCAAATGATAGTTGCAAATCATGCTTACTTGGAAAAATGATGAAGCACCCTTCACAGGCTCGTGTGAGAGGGGTGAAGGTTTGTTGGACCTTGTACACACGGATGTGTGTGGACCATTCAAACATGCCACAAGGGATGCTAATCGTTATTATTTGACTTTTACTGATGATTACAGTAGATATGGATATGTCTACTTAATCAATCATAAGTCATAGACTTTCGAAAGGTTTAAGGAATTTAAATAGGAAGTCGAGAATCAATTGGGCAGGAACATTAAGATGCTTCGATCCAATCGAGGTGGTGAGTATCTTAGTTCAGAGTTCCTCGACTATCTAAGGGAATGTGGGATTGTCTCACAATTGACACATCCCAGGACACCGCAATTGAATGGTGTGGCTGAGAGGCGTAATCGAACCTTGTTAGACATGGTTCGTTCCATGATGAGTCGAGCTTCGCTACCAATCTCATTCTGGGGGTATGCCTTAGAGACTGCCTCTCATATCCTTAATCTAGTCCCTACAAAGAAAGTTGCCAAAACTCCTCACGAGATGTGGACTGGTAAAGTACCCAACCTAAACCACATCAAGATTTGGGGTTGTGAGGCTTTCGTGAGACGCGAGACTCATGATAAGCTCGAACCTCGAAGCGAGAGGTGTATTTTCATCAGCTACCCACAACAATCCTTTGGTTACCTCTTCTACAGACCTAGTGATAATGTGGTCTTTGTAGCAAGAAGAGGAGTCTTTCGAAAAAAGAGAGTTTATAAGCCAAGGAGATAGTGGGAGGCAAATTGATCTTGAAGAAATTCAAGAGTCAAGTGGTGAAGGAACTTCAAACTCTAGCCCTCAACTTGAGGAGGAATCTCCTGTTGAGCCAATTGACGAATATGTACCTCTGAGGCGTTTCACGAGAGTTAGGAGTGCACCTGAGCATTACTATGGATTCCATATTACTGCAGAAGGTGAGACCCTCATTAGTGATGGGACACTAGTAAGTCAAGATGACCCTAACAGCTATGAGGAAGCCATGGCAGGCCCCGAGTCTGCTAAATGGAAAGAGGCTATGGATAGCGAGATACAATCCATGTATGACAATTAAGTTTGGAACTTGGTTGAGAATGTACCATGTCGTAAGACAGTAGGGTGCAAATGGATCTTCAAGAAGAAGACCGACATGGATGGTAATGTACACACTTATAAGGCTCGACTGGTCGCAAAGGGCTTCTCTCAAATTCCTGGAGTGGATTATGATGAGACCTTTTCTCCAGTAGCCAATATTAAGTCTATTAGGGTTATGTTAGCCATAGCCGCATTTCATGACTATGAAATTTGGCAAATGGATGTCAAAACCGCTTTCCTTAATGGAAAGTTGGCTGAAGATGTTTACATGAGTCAGCCAGAAGGTTTTGTCAGCAGCGAGTACCCTAATAGAGTGTGTAAGCTTGAGAAATCCATCTATGGATTAAAGCAAGCACCTCGCAGATGGAATCTTTGCTTTGATGAAAAGGTCAAGGAATTTGGCTTTTCTAGGGGTGAAGATGAATCTTGTGTGTATGTCAAGGCTAGTGGGAGTATAGTTAGCTTTTTGGTATTGTATGTGGATGACATACTACTCATAGGAAACGACATTCCAACCCTGCAGGAAGTAAAGTCCTGGCTTGGGAAGTGTTTCGCTATGAAGGACCTTGGTGAAGCTACCTATATTTTAAGGATAAGGATCTTGACAAATCGGAGTAAAAGACTAATTGGACTTAGTCAGAGTACCTACTTGGATAAGGTGCTGAAGAGATTCAGCATGCAGGAGTCCAAGAAATGAGAGTTACCCATCCAGTGGAACGCCAAATTGAGTAAGACACAAAGCCCTAGCACTGAGGCTGAGATAGCAGAAATGAGTCGAATACCTTATGCTTCGGCTGTAGGGTCGATCATGTATGCTATGACGTGTACTCGACCTGATGTAGCCTTTGCCCTGAGCATGGTTAGCAGGTTTCAGGGGAACCCTGGCAAGGCACACTGGATTGCGGTAAAGAATATTCTCAAGTACCTATGAAGGACTAAGGATTGGGTCCTTATCCTCGGTGGGAGTGATGAATTGAGAGTTGTAGGGTATAATGATGCTACCTTCCAGACTGATAGGGATAATTTCCGCTCTCAGTCGGGTTGGGTCTTTACCCTAAACGGAGGAGCAATTTCTTGGAAGAGTTCCAAGCAAGAGACAGTGGCTGATTCAACTTGCGAATCATAGTATATTGCAGCGAGCGAGGCGGCAAAGGAGGCTATATGGCTAAAGAACTTCATCGAAGACCTTGGAGTTGTACCAGCTATTAAAGAGCCAATGGAAATTTTCTGTGATAGTGAAAGTGTTGTTGCCTTAGCCAAGGAACCAAGGGATCACGGGAGATCCAGACACATCGATAGAAAATACCATTTTATTAGACATCGAATAGAAGAAGGACTCCTCGTGGCAAAGAGGGTATCATCGGATGAGAACCCAGTAGGTCCCCTCACGAAGGGACTGACTCGGGTTAAGCATCTCCAGCATGCTCGAAGCATAGGGCTGAAGGATAATATTAGATTTAGTAGTTAGATAACCTCAAAATTTGTAAAGTGTAATTGACATTAGATGATGAATAAAAGGTGTTTTATTTATGAGTAAAGTGTTCCTATCTCTTGTCAATCGTTTACTATATTTCTTTTGCATGTTTTGACTTCCTGAATAATTTTGTTTGGTATAACATATTATTCAAACCTCCACAGTCGGTAATATGTCGGAAGTAGGTATGAATCAAGACTGTCATGATTGGTTGCAGAGGTCTAAGGTGTTAGACAAGGCTACAACAATCATGAGTGCTCATAAGTTTTGAGCATTGGACTCAACCCACGCTCACTGGAATCACTTCATGGAATTCTATCTCGAGTGATCGTGAGACGGTAATATCATATAAGTCTTCAAACCTAGAGATATGATTTGTTACTTACAAGTTGGTTATGCATTGATTGTACGAAAACGCATTGGTAACTCGATGTTATAAATCGTGCTTTTGTGTGTAATTCAATGAGTGGTAGAACAAACATATGAGTCGAAGTTTATCTGTTCCTTCTTGGATTAGAAGCTGATATCTGGGCCCCTCGATGATTTTGTTTTGACCTATGAACCGAGCCCGGTCAGAACTAAGTTGATGTGTTCAGTTAAGTTCTTTGTCAAACAAATCGGAAATCGGGAAACAGACTGTTGGACAATAAGTAAGACATTGTTCCATGTATTTTTCCGACTGATATCTAGAACATAGGATTATATGATCACTTATCTTAAATGGCGTACCATCATCTTCTCAGTTCCGAGAAACCTTGAAAAGAGCTACGATTGTCGATCGGTTCCTGAAGTCATACTTGCAGTAATAGTTATTAGACTTATCCAAGTGGGAGACTGTTGGATAAGGTGTCTAAGTACATAACTATTTCTGGTATGTACTTGACCCGACCCGGCATGGTCCATTTGGGTTGCATGGCACCATGCAATTGGATAGACTAAATGAGAGAAATAACACTTGGAGATTATTAATATATTATAAGTTCTAATATATTAATAATATTATTTGATTAGTTTGATCAAGAATTAATTTAGAATTAATTAAGTGATCAAAAGATAACTAATCAAATATATGGGTTGATTATGTAAATCATCCATATCTTGTATAGTGAGCTAAGAGGCTCCATGGATTATCAAGTTGGGTTCCACCCATAGGATGCTCCATGGGAGTTACAAACCCATGGGTCATGGAAATGAAGAGTCATGACACATTAGGGTTTACATGGTGTAACCCTAGATGTGTCAACACTATATAAGAATCATATTCTCCACCAAAATCGGCTACACACATGTGAAACAAGAGGGCTAGGCCGATTTCAAGTAGTGTGCATTCTCTCAAAAGTCTTTCCAAGAGCATTTGGTGTTGTGTGAATCATTTGAGGCATCACACTTGGGGTGCTAGGCTCATAAGGTTTCAAGGAACATAAGCAACAACAAGGTAAGTTATTCTATCTATCATTCAAGTTAAAATTGTTCCCCATGTATGCTAGATAGGAATATAGCCTTGGAATTCAACTTTGCATGATAATTAGACAAAAATAGATCCAAGGTTATTAGGGTTGCATGTACACTTAGGAAGTGTTAGAATGCTCAAAACCCAACAGTTCTTAATGAACGGTATTTCAGTTACAGTATTATTTGATTTGGGGGCTACCTGATCATTTGTCTCACTTGCGCTTAGCAAAAGGTTTAGCAGAGCTCTGGGGGAGCTGGATTCTCCACTTGAGGTTGAGATAGCTGATGACAGGACCTGCAGGGTGACAAGGGTACATAGAGGGTGTTCATTGCGGTTATTCGATGAGCAGTTTTTAGTAGACCTGGTTCCTATTGCCCTGCGAGGGAATAAAGGGTATAGTGGGTATGGATTGGCTGAGCCCTAACGAGGCAGTGATTGATTGTGAGCTATAGTTAGTGAGGTTCCGCACCCTTAATGAGGGAGAATTAGTGATTCAGGGCGAGAGGCCACAACATGGACCGATTCTTTGTTCAACAGCGAGAGCGAGGTGCTACTTTCAGCAGGGTTGTGTGGGGTACGTCGCCTATGTATTAGATGCCCGGGAGAAGGGCAAGGCATCAGTTGGCGATGTAACGGTAGTACGAGAGTATTCGAATGTATTTCCAGAGGATTTTCCTGGGATACCTCCGGAGAGACAGGTTGAGTTCAGGATTGACTTTGTTCCTGGTGCGGCTTCGATAGCCAAGGCACCATATCGTTGGATCCTCCAGAGATGCAGGAGTTGTGTAAGCAGCTGCGGGAGCTACTAGACAAGGTTTTTATCAGACCGAGTAGTTCACCGTGGGGAGCCCCGATCCTGTTTGTGAAGAAGAAGGACGGGTCACACCGTATGTGTATAGATTATCGAGAGTTGAACAAGTTAACGGTGAAGAATCGTTACCCACTTCCGAGGATAGATGACTTGTTTATTCAACTTCAGGGAGCATCTTCATTCTCCAAGATTGATTTGCGCTCTGGTTACCATTAGATGCTGGTTAGAGGTGAGGATGTATAGAAGACCGCTTTTAGGACCCGCTATGGTCATTATGATTTCGTGGTAATGCCATTTGGGCTTACCAACGCTCCATCCGCGTTCACAGATCTCATGAACCACATATGCAGACTGATGTTAGACCAGTCTGTGATAGTGTTCATTGACGACATTTTGGTCTATTCCAAGACTCATGGGCAGCACGAGGAGCACCTGAGGGAAGTGCTAGAGACACTAAGGAGGGAGAAGTTTTTCGTGAAGTTCTCCAAGTGTGAGTTATGGTTGTGCGAAGTGTAGTTCCTTGGGCACCTCGTCAACCAGAAGGGTATACTAGTAGATCTGGCCAAGATTGAGGTCGTGATGCAGTGGGAGGTCCCGAGGTCTCCATCCGAGATTCGGAGCTTCCTAGGTTTGGCAGGGTACTATAGGTGATTCATCCTAGATTTCTCCAAGATCACAGTTCCACTTACCCAACTGACTAGGAAGTCAGTGGCATTTCGCTGGGGGCCTGAGCAGCAGGCAACATTTGAGACCTTCAAATGTGTGAGGCACCAATTCTTACCCTGCTAGAGGGAGTTGATGACTTTGTACTCTACTTTGATGCTTCGATCAGGGATGTATGTCTGAGGATGACATTGATTACTCCATTATTGGAGCACATTAGAGAGGCACATGTTGAGGGGCTAAAAGAGAAGAGACATAAGTGTGAGAGGATCGTGGGCCGAGTATCTTCTTTCGACTATGACAGTCGAGGATTGTTGACCCTTCATGGGAGAGTCTGGGTACCGTACTGGGGAGGAGTATGACAAGTATTGATGGATGAGGCCCACAATTCTCGGTTCTCTATCCACCCAGGGGCGACGAAGATGTACAGATATCTTCGACCCGACTATTGGTGGCCCTGCATGAAGCGGAACGTAGCTTGGTACGTGGAAAGATGCATGACCTGCAGGAAGGTCAAGGCGGAGCACCAGAGACCCCACGACAAGATGTAACCGTTAGAGATTCCCGTGTGGAAATGGGAGGACATCGCCATGGATTTCATCATAAACTTCCTAGGACCGCACATGGATTTAATGCGATTTGGGTCATAGTGGATCGACTGACCAAGAGCGCGCATTTCATAATGATTCAGGAGAGCATATCGGCCGAGAAGCTAGCTGATATCTATGTGCGTGAGGTAGTGGCACGACATGGAGTGCCTGTTTAGGTGGTGTCAGACCGAGACGTCCGTTTCACTTCCAGGTTTTGGAAACGGTTTCATGACGAGATGGGTACTCGTCTCCACTTCAGCACTGCTTTCCACCCACAGACAGACGGACAGAGCGAGAGGACGATTCAGACTCTTGAGGACATGCTTCAGGCATGTGTTCTAGATTTTGGTGGCAGTTGTGATACGTATCTTCCGTTAGCGGAATTTTCGTATAACAATAGTTACCACTGCAGTATAGACCGACCTCCCTTTGAGATGCTCTATGGGAGGAAATATAGGACCCCAATCTTTTGATGCGAGGTCGGTTAGAGAGTCATGGGGAGCACAGAGGACAGAGGTGGTGCTTAAGGCCACAGAGTTGATACAGCAGGTTCGTAGGCGATTCTAGACTGTGCAGAGTCGGCAGAAAAGTTATGCCGATAAGAGGCGTTGTGATTTGGAGTTTCAGGTAGGCGATATGGTCCTCCCGAAAGTGTCACCCTGGAAGGTTTTTATCAGGTTCTGTAAGAGGGGTAAGTTGGGCCCCAGGTTCATTGGTCCCTTTAGGGTTTTGGCCCGAGAGGGCTGGGTTGCTTACCGTTTGGATCTCCCAGCAGAGCTCAGCCATATCCACAACACTTTCCATGTATCTCAGTTGCGGAATTGTTTGGTGTACGAGTCAACAGTTGTACCATTAGAGGATATTCAGGTTGATAGCAGCTTGAATTACATCAAGAGAACCATTGCGATTTTGGATCGGAAGACGAAGGCCTTGGGGAACAAGGTAGTTCAGCTAGTAAAGATGTAGTGGCAGCACCGGAAGGGTTTAGAGTAGATGTGGGAGTCCGAGGAGGAGATGAGGGAACATTATCCATAGCTCTTTTCAGGTTCAGTAACAGCAGACTTCGAGGACGAAAGTATGATTCAAGTAAGGGTCAATTGTAACGCCCGTCTCTCGAGGTATTAATTATTTAATTTTTTCTTAATTTATAGTTGGGCCAAGTATGGAAAAAGGAGTATTGAATTTGGATTTATGCACTTGGGCCATGTCTTGGGCCACGCATAAGACGTATGTGGCGAGTAGCTTGGGTGTACGTGGGGAGTAATGGACCGCGTTTGGAATCGGGGATGCGCACACATATACACAACGTACCAAAGTGTACACGCAATGTACATGAGCAGATAAGAAAACCCTACTCTAAGGGTTTAAGACCTATATAAACCCCATTATAGCCTCCCTCTAGACTCTTACCAATCTCCTCACCCCCAAGGAAACCATAGCACATCCTTACTCTCTCTTTTGTGTGATATTGCTCTTTGTGATTGTTTTAGTGAGGAAGAAGTTGTGAAGAAGGGAAGCAAAGGTTGGAGAAGAAGCTTGAGCTCAAAGATCTGGACTAGACTCACTCCTTGTCACCAAAAGAAGGTATAAAGCATTAAACTTTCTTCCTCATATGCTAGATCTAGAGTTATTAAAGTTTTGGACCTCTTTGGGTCCAAAGGTTGGATCTTAATCATTAAGATTCATTTTTGAGCTTTGGATTGCCATCCTTTAGGCTCAAAACACCCTTCTTATCAATAAAGTTTCGATCTTTGAGGTGTTCATGAGGCCATGCAAGAGATCTAGCCATTTCTATGGAGTTAGGATATTGCTTTTTGAAGTTTGAGCCTTTTTGAGTCATCCAAGCCATCAAGTAAGCAACTTTATGGCTTAGGACATAGAATAAGACGTGGATCTAAATGTGTAGCTTATGAATCGATGGATTAAGCACTTAATAGGAAATTGGCTTGATAGGGCTGTACGTTGGGCGTACAAGGAGGTACACATGGCACACAAGCCAGCAGCTAATATGCTCAGCGTACCTAGAGGTACGCCCTACGTACGCTGCCAGAATGTGTTTTGAACAATTGGGCCTTGGTGTTGGTTGTGCTTTGGACTTAGGGTCTTTGGGCCTTAGGGTCCATCAGGAGCCTGTGAATATGAGCCAAGTATAGGTGTTGGGCATGGGGTAAGTCCCAATAAAGAGATTTGGGCCCAATGTAGCAAATTGGGCCAATGGTGGGCTTAGGAAGCCTAATTAGTGTTTAGGCCTTCAGAAGTCAGGTTTTGGGCCTAAGTAGGGCCCATATGAGGAGTTAGGCCCAATTTAGAAAATTGGGCCATTAGTAGACCTTTAGTGGGCCATCGATGGATTTAGAAGGAATTAAGAGTTTGGGCCATGTTTGTGACCCACACCATAACAGGGGTAAAATGGTCATTTTACCCACAGGAGAATCCCTATTTTGATTAAGTATTTTATTTGTCCATGATAGTTGGGAAGCTGCCGGAGCAGCAGTCAGGGATTCTTTGTTCAGGTGTTCAACAATCGACATTACGAGGTGAGTTTTCCTTCCAGTAGGAACGAGTCTACGACCACAATGCCGACCCATTTAGTTAGCAGTAGTTTCAGACTTTGGTCCAATGCAGTAGCTCAGTATGCTTGATGTCTTTGTGATTCAGGCATGTTTTTGTGATATGTGTTCTGGGTTGCGGTCCGATGCAGTATGTGTGTTTATGTTATTTGTTATGCTTATGTTATGCTATGTTCAGTCAGTTCTGGACTTCAGTCTGATACAGAGGGCAAGGCCCTTGTTAGTTTCGGACTTTGGTCCGATGCAGTTTCCATACATCGGTCCAATGCAAAGGGCAAGGCCCTAGTTAGTTCCAGACTTTGGTCTGATGCAGTTTCTGGACTTCGGTCCGATGCAGTTTCCGGACTTTGATCTGATGCAGTGGGCAAGACCCATTATGTGCTGTATATGTTATTGCATGGTATGTGGTATTTTGGGGGAACTCACTAAGCTTCCTACTTACAGTTTCAGTTTTAGTTTTAGGCTCTTCCGCTAGCAAGGGGAAAAGCTCGGGATGGTGTCATGGCACTCACCACAGTTACAGTTTTATCCTGGGAGTTTTATTCAGATATTTTGATATGATATTGACTTCAGTTTGATTTGATACATTTACTATTGCATTTTGAGACATACGATTCATGGTTTTATTATATAATATTTGATGTTGTGGTTTTAGTAATATTAAAAACAAAATTTTTTGGGTTGTATTTTTGGGATGTTTCAATATTATCGTTCCTCCTGCAATGATGTTTCCTATTACCCATGACTACATTATCAATGAAGAAGATTGGAAGAAACGAAGAGTTTTTTGTTTCCCGAAAATTCATTCCCGCTCCTTCCTTTCTAGCTGGCGTCCAAAGTAATAAAAAGATAACCTAATTTTTTTTGGGCCATTGAATGAACCTAGTCCACTAGAAATACTAAATAATTTTTGGGCCCTGTGATTTTTTGGGCCCTGTTCTTGGGCACTGGTTGAACCTCCATTAGGTCGACACTGGTTAATGTTAAAACAGGATTCAATGAATATGTACCATGGAAGAAGCAGTTGGCCATTCTAGGTATGAGGTTTACCAATCTTAAACAATTGAAACACGTGTTGTGTTGTAGCCAATGGCTATCAAGTGTGTTACGAAAAGATAATAGTAAAAGTCTCTTGGTTAAGTGTTGTGGTGGTGATTATACATTTAAGTTTTATGTATGAGTGAGGAGTAATCATTCCAAATCAAGTCTCTTTATATTGATCATCATTGTGCTGTAAACTTCAAATTTGATTTAATTGTTAATTATAAATGTATTGATATTCATTTCACTAGAGAAGTTCTTGAGAAAGAGAAATTCAATGTTAGGATGCTAAAAGAATAAGTGAAAAATAAATTTGGTATAGAGGTAAGTACTAAATAGTGTGGGAGATCCAAACAACATGCAATGTCTCTTATTGAAGATGCTATAGTAGAACATTATGAAAAATTGTGGTCTTATGTTGAGGAGATAAGAAGGTTTAATAGAGGCTCGACTATAAATTTGTCTGTTAACTTTATGCTAGATGGGAAAAACTACTTTAGTGTGACATCCCTAATTTCATGGCCAGAAAAGACCGATGTTGTTTATGCTTTATATAAAAATCAGAGTACCTTTTTGAAGAAAATGTGACAGAATTTGTTCCCAAAAACATGATAAAGATTTTATCAAAGCATTTCCGAAGAAATATATTTTCAATATATTAAAACCTCGAGATGTCATTGTTAATACAGATCAAAAGCGTAAACAGAAACAACATAAGCCTTACAACATTTATTTATTTCTACTGTCCTATAATCCCTGATCTCTCATCAGATCATCACTCATGTGCTCTATTGCCACTACCTGTAATACGAGCCTAGTGAGCACATTGGGTTTTCAACCCACAATAATTAAGTTCATTAATTTCATCAAATCATTCAACTTGATTACTCGTTCCCGTTATCCTCATTTTCTGTCCCTAAAGCATATAATCTAAGGGACCTAGCCTATGGATTATCATCGGGATGGACAACACTAATTAAGGGACTCCTCAACAATGTATGTCAAAAAGGAAACCATGAGGAGGATGGAGTACACCTGGTGAACACGTAGTTCAAAAACATCTACAGGTTACGAGCCTGCTAGCGTTCAACTATATTGTCTAGAATAGTCTGTGGTTGTCATCTATACTCCGCTAAATGACTGAATCAGCTCAAACATCAAGACCTCTCATCATTTAGTTCATCATCAATTACATCTATCCATATTTACTCATCATAATTATAGGTACAAAATACATATACAGTTTAAATCGCATAAAACATGTATATTTTGTTCATCCAACATAGATATCAAGAACACAGATAATATGCATACATGACACTTTATTTATATTAAATACTTCATATATACGTGTAAGATGAAATTAACTATGCACTCACTTGTTAAAGTGATGACTCCAAACTCGGGCAATGCTTCGCTTCAAATAATTTTATTTTCCTTCGACGAATCCTAGTATCATTATCACTATATCTTAGTCTAATATTTATTGTGACTAAGTTTTAGTCTATATTTATCATTAACTCAAGGTCAACGAGCAATGTTGTTTTTCTTGTATTATATAAGTGTTAAACAATACTTTTCAACTACTATGTACAGACAGGGGGGCCAGATGTTAAACACCGGAGGGTGGGACCATTTTAGCAATTAAGCCGTTCTGAAATCCAACAATCGAAGCGGCCCTTAAAACCAGATTCCGCGTACCGTGAGCAGTTAAAAGGTATTATAATAACTTTTTTTTGTATAATTTATAACACTTATTACATGTACTGTTTATAGGCTCATAATAACAATAATGACCTTAAACATAAGTTATACTTAAAGTAGGGTAAGCATAACTCACTTATAAGGGGTTTCTAGCGAAAACTTAGGACGCCGTGGTCAGAACTTTGTCATTGAATCTTTTTTTCTAAAGTGATTATTGTAGCACTTTTGTACTCACCTTGGTATACTAAAATTACAGAAAGATAAGTCGAATCACGAGGGACCGAACTATTCGGGGATAAGAAGAGAAAGACTTATGAATCAAGAGAATGGTGCAAGAAATATGAGAGCCTAGAGCCTCTTATTTATAATAATTGAATTTTCAAAAACCACCCTCTATAGTTACTTAAATGACCTTATAACTGTTTAAACGACTAAACACCCCTTTATAATACTATTTTAAATAGATTTAATGATATTTGTACTAAACAAATATCGTAAGTACGTAATACTAGTCTTATAACGACCGCATCGTCGATACCTTTCTAATGATATATACATATATGTGTGTGTGTGTGTGTATATATGATTTATACTTTATTTTAATATGTAAATATATTATTTTAAATTATAACTAGTTCATACGAACTCTGCTTTTGACGTTCTCTATATCCACACGTTGGTATTTACGAGTTCTCCAACTTTCATTAAGACTTTGTCAGCTAATTCTCATTCTATCTCAAATTTACAAAACTATATATACAACACATATAACCATACATAACAACTGCTGGTCCACAAAAGCCCCGGGTCCATACCAACCCCGAGTTTGCATTGACTCCGAGTCCGTATTGACTCATGATATGTTTTATCCAAATGGGTCTGCATCAACCCCGAGTCTTTATCGACTCTGAGTCCGCATCGACTCAACATAACATGCATACATATACGTATCAACTATGACTCAACTAGTTTATCACACCATCATAGCTTAAACACCATGACATACATAACATAGTGAGAAAAATCACCTCACAAACGAAAGCAGAAACCTCTGTAACAACTCAATATTTCAAGTCAATGTAATAGTCTAAGTGAAGTAATGTAGCCTATTTTTAAGAAAATAAAAATAGCATCAAAAATACATTGTTCAATAATCTTTATTGGGATGAATAATGTAGTAGATATTACAACGAGGTTTTTAAAAATATAAAGAACACGAAAATCTGAGTTATAACAAAGAAGTTATGACCAATCAAAAATCCGCATTAAAACTGGTAAAACAATGTTAAGTGTGAAAAGTGAAATTTCTATAAAGTACTTTTTAGCCTTAACAATCTAAATGAAAGTCGTAGAATACGTTAAACCGTGAATTTTCATAAAAAGAACATTCAAATATGACTTCGTACGAGGAAGTTAGGATTTTTATAAAATTCGACATAGCAGTATACAACCCAGAAATCTGTTTGAAGATCGAACGATTTTTAGACAACACAACCTAAATGAGAATGGAAGATCTCATTAATAGCAACACAACGATAAAAAAGACAGATGAAAATGGACGTCGGATGAAGAAGTTATGAATTTTTAACGGACTTTACCTATCCCGGCCTGTTAAAATTATAACATTACAAATAAAGTCAAAATTATCCGACAGAGTCTAAACAAAAGTTGTAGACTACAGTCTCACCTACGCGTGGATATAATGAACGTCAAGAATGGAGATCATATGCGAGAGTTACGATTTTCGTGAAGTTTTAATATTTATCACCGGAGGAGTACGCCCCGCGTACGAGTGGTATGTATGGCTTGCTCCGAAGCAAGGACCGAACTCAGCCACATCGACGTCTCGATGCATGCGAGCCATGCATGCATACTAGCTCTGACGCGTGACGACTAGGCTGGGCACGTACGCCATGCCCAGCGTACGAGGAGGCCTCAGCCTCTTATAAATAGGAACCGAGACCTCCGGTTTTAGGTGCCAATTTCCAACCTCTTTCCTATATTTTCTCACTTTTAAGCCCCTCGAGATTACCCCAACACCCCAGCGACGTATCCAAGCTCCGACGAAATCCCGAAGCCTTGAAATTCTCAAAAAACTAACCTCTTTCCAGTCGAAGCACTGCTCACGTGAAGTCTAACTTTTTGTCACTCTTACCAAGTGAGTTTCTACCCCCGTATTTTCATAATATTTACAGTTTTAAAGGGGCAGAATACAAGTCCAACATAAAGATTTTGTGTTACATATGGTTTCAAATAGTGTTAAAATGACATTAAGTCATCACAAATATTTCAAAATGTTAGATTCTTTAAAATGTTATACAAACTTATATTTTCCCTAAAGATCATATATATATATATATATATATATATATATATATATATATATATATGATTTAAAGGGCTTAGGATTGATAACTCGCTTTATTTCCTTTTCCTTGTTTGGATGTGGATTTAGGGTAACGGTTATTTGTCTAAATGTCGTTTAAATTTTAGTTATATATATATATATATATATATATATATATATATATATATATATATATATATATATATATATATATATATTATTTCATTCAGTTTCAATACCCTTTGTAACTTGTTGAGCAAGGGGTTACATTCATGAACAGTTAGTATCAATACAAAACTTACATATAAATTATAATAGGTATAATTTATGATACAAGAATACTAATACACGAGTCAAGTATATATAAGTACATTGTTTTACAAAAACAAGGGTTGAATTCAAAACTACACAAGTAGGAATAACTTACAACACATTTCAAATATACTAAACAAGGAATATAATATCGATCAATTATTTCATAAGGAATATGTTTTCATTACTATTATACATGTAACGTCTATATGATTTTTATGAGTCAACGTATCAGGTTGTTTAATTCAGTTAAACAACATAGTTAAAGTCATGATATTATAACCAGAGTCTCCAGTCGGGGATCGAAATAAGTTGTATATAGATCTATATGGGATTGACAACCTCGCACTCGGGCTGCTAGCTACAGTCGGGCATACACGCCTATGAGTGACAATTGTTATCAACCATTTTTAAAATGCCTTCAATATGTTTGTTTCAGTCCACCATCGTCCTGTATGGTTATAATAACTCATATAAAAGATATTAACAATACGGTTAGTGTATAATTAATTAAAACATAAGTACAGTTTCAAAGTACTAGTTTACAAATATACAGTTTACAGTTTACAATAACAGCGGTAACAGCCAGGCACAATCACATTTACAGGTTTTATAAAGAAATATAAATTCAGAATACTAATTTACAAACATAACGGTTTTATGGGATTAAAACTTCTTTTCATATACAACAGAAAATATAGGATTTTCTGGAAATAATTAACATATTCAAAGAACAAAAAACATACTTTCAAAACATACATACTTATGCACTCACTCAACTTTATGTTGATACTCTCTTTTCAAATTACTTGTATTCTCAGGGAATCAGTAGCAGGTACTCCCCGAGCTTTTGAGAAGTTGGTGTTGTTTTTGAGTAAAGTCTTCAATGTTTTGTTATAACTATTTTGGTGTCAATATACTGGGATTGAACACATGTATAAACTTATACTTTTCAATACAATAGTTGTTTGTACTTTGATTACTATATGCATGTGTTGTGATACTACAAATGAAGTCATCCACCCCCGGACGTTTCCACCGTCTGGTTTGGGGGTGTGACATATTGGTATCAAAGCATTGTTTATAGTGAACTAGTATATCAATTCATAAAAGATATACAAACTATAAATACATTGGGGTTGAAAGCTATGACTACAAGTATAGTTTAAAATTTTAAGTATTTTTACAAGAAAGTATACTAACACTTAAACATACAAGAACATTATCACAGTCATTACAACTTAGAAGTATTTGGATGTTGGACATTACAGTCAAACTTGGACAGTTATGTAATCATATAATATAGCCTGATCAACTATATTGGTTTGAGATACTACCAACATGTGATTAGGAGTGATAGTAGTGTTGCAACAAGTCTAAAAGTTACCAACAACATATACAAAATAACTCTAAAAGAAAACATAAAGTTAAAATACTATAAGAGTATTTTAGGCAATATATACCAAGAACCCATTATCTGTTAACTGTAAGTTTCCCTCGTAGAAATTTTTATTTGCTTATTACCTGTACTGATTATATTAGACATTTCTTATTCTCGCTTAGATATCAATGGCTGGATTTCATATCCCCGGAGACCCGTACTTTTCGAATCAAGGTAACGAATAGTGGGTAGAAGAGGATCCAGAAGAAATCATAGAAGAGGAAGAAGAAGAGGAACCGGTGGAATCGGAAGAAGATGAAGATTCATAGGGTACTGACACAGAACACGCAATGTACAATCCCCCACCAACCATCCCACCTCCCGCAGGCAGGTAAGGATATCAAGGACCGACACTAGTTTAGGCAGATCACATATACCACTAGAGTCGACAGCAGGGCAGCGCCCACCCTATGGAATGTGTTGAGACTTCTACAACCTCAGTAACGGAGGTTCAACCGACAGGGAACTCCCTGTCATTGTACATTGTATAGCTCGCCAAACCGACCAGGCGAGGGTTTCGATAAACCGGATCCTAGAAGTCAACACAACGGGCACAAATCAACGCTGCAGATATTCGTCGTTTAGATGGAGTTCATGATGACACCCGAGCCCACACCGAGGCACTACAGAACCAAATGAATGATGCCCTAACCGAGATAACAGAGTTACGGGAGCATCAATCTACCATAGAAAAGAGAAAAATAGGACACGGACACCAGGGAGCAGAGTCTAGTACTCGATGCAGTTCACGTAGCAAGTAGTGTTGGCACTACTTCCAATTTTGTTATAAAATTAAGAATTCGGTTAAATGTATTACTTTTTGTAATTTTGTGTATGTTAGACCTTTAGTAAGGTCCAATTTTCCAAACAACGTTATGTATCCAATATATATATATATATATATACATACATATATATAAGTATTTGAATTATGTTTTACTTCATTGTGTATCAACCGAAATTCATAAGTGTATCTTATGATGACTTGAATACAAGATCCATATTAATCTAAGTGTTTTAGTTTTGAGATATCAAATTCATGTTCATTCTTGATATCTTACAATTGTTTCATCTTTCAATTTTTTATAGTAAAAGATGTCTCCTCGGAGAAACCTCCGGCGTGTCAATGTTAATGAAGCGCCAACACCACCTCCGCCACCACCACCTCAATTTGATGCTGCCATGTTTCAGGCGGCGATCACCGCAGCTATCGCAATTGCTTTGTCCCACATAAATATCCTTGTTACAAGTGGGTCAGGGAGTGGAGCACATCCCTCCAATCATGGTGAAAGTCACGGGCACCATCGGGCGTGTACCTACAAGGACTTTACTAACGCCAAACCTAGGACCTTCAATGGGACTGGGGGAGTTATGGTGTTAAGGCAATGGATTGAGAAGACATAAGTAGTTTTCGAAATCTGCTCCTGCCCGGAAGGTAGCAAGGTTAAATTCGTTGCTCGTACCTTTGTTGATAGAGCCCTATTATGGTGGAACGGCCATGTTAAGGCCCTGACACTAGTAGTGTCCTAACTCGATAAGTTGGAAGAACTTGAAGAAAATGCTGAAGCAGGAATATTGTCCACGAGGTGAAATTCAAAAGATCGAGCAAGAGCTATAGGGTCTTACGATGGTCAGTTCAGACATAACAACCTACACCAATAGGTTCAGTGATTTAGCGATCCTATGCCCAGAAATGGTTGCTATGGAGAGCAAAAAGATTGAAAGATACATCTGGGTACTGTCACCTTAGATTCAAAGTAGTGTTATTAATTATAAGCCGGTTACGTTTGACAGTGCCAAAGAGCTGGCACAATCACTTATTAACAATGGAGCCAATCGAAACTCTGTGGTAGCTGCTTCAAAACAACCCATGGGAAATAACAACTACATCAAGAAGAAAAATTGGAATAAGAAGAAAGGCCAATCTTCTTAGGAGCCCTCAAAAAAACAACAGTTAGTGGCAGTTCATGCTACTACTGTACCTACTACTGTGTCACACCCCAAAACCTGAACGGTGGAAACGTTCAGGGGCGGAGGACATCATGTACAGTATCATAACAATGCAAAATACTAAAACAAGCAACAACACCATCTGTTGTATTAATATTATAGTTAATACAAGTGTGTTATGTGTAAAGTTGTAAGACACCAAAAATATGTAATCAAAATAAAGACGAGTCTTGAATATGCTCCGTCTTCTCAAAAAGCTGGTCATTTGTACCTATCTACTATCGACCTGAGAATACAAGGTATTTTGAAAGTGTAGATCAACATTTAAGCTGGTGAGTTCATAAGTATTTAGTGTCAAATGTTTGTATTAGTTTCTTGAAAATGTTTGTAATGTCTTGTAAAAATGTTTGAAATAGTTTGA
The DNA here is from genome assembly GCF_052625555.1 of Lactuca saligna. Taxonomy (NCBI): domain Eukaryota; kingdom Viridiplantae; phylum Streptophyta; class Magnoliopsida; order Asterales; family Asteraceae; genus Lactuca; species Lactuca saligna. The sequence continues at coordinate 24,395,853 of NC_136420.1, forward strand.
ATCCTTTCCAGAAAATCCTATTTTCTCTCCTTTAGATGACATGTAGTCTACTCTCCAAGACCGACCTGTTTGTGTACTTTGTTTCTCTTTAAAATGATGTAAAGTGTATGTTTGTACTTGAAATATTATAAAATGTATGTTTTCCATATTAGTAACTATCTTTACTAGAAAATAGTTTGCTTATCTCATGTGATAAATTCATTGAATGAATGTGATGAAAAATGAAGACTTATAGTAGTACTGATAATTTATACTACTTATGTTTTAACTACCTTTAACACTGAACTGGTTAATTTAGGTAAAATGTGATGAGGTTATAACCATGCTTGATTGACTGTAAGGAAACATGACGATCAAAAGACGTCAAAATAGTATGACATTTGTCACCCGTAGACCTATAGGTCCCACTGTAGTTAGCAACAAGGTGTAGGATAGTCAATCCTATGTAGATCTATACACAAACTCACGCTCTTCCTCCAGGGTACTCTGGTTACAAAACGTGACACAACAAATATATTGTTATGCCATGAAATAGTGGCTCACATTACTTGTCCTCTGTTCGGTTTCTGGGCTTCGGACGTGTCGATGGTGCGAGATACGTGCCTCAGTCCGAAGAAAGGGGTCGACATGGCCAGTTTTGGACCTTGCTTCCGAGTAAGCAGGGCGTAACTTTGTACACTAGGCGTACGACTTCGGTCAGCCTCGAAGTTTGTGCCCAGAACTTCAAAAATTCATATCTTTCGCATACGAGCTCTGATTTTGATGTTCTTCAATCGACGCATAGGTGACATTATACTCTACAACTTTCGTTTAGACTCCGTCGGCTAACTTTCATTTTATTTTTAATGTTATATTTTTAACAGGCTGAGACAGGAAAAGTTCGTTAAAATTTCAAAAATTCTTCATCCGACGTCCGTTTTCGCCTGTCTTTTTACAGTTGAATTACTATTGACGAGATCTTCGATTCTTGTTTTGGTTGTGTCGTCTAAGAATCACTCAATCTTTAATTCAATTTTTGGGTTGTATACTGTTGTGCTGAATCTTTGAAAAATCATAACTTCCTTATACAAAGTCAGATTTGGACGTTCTTTTTATGTACGTTCACGGTTTAACGTATACTACGACTCTCATTTAGATTGTTAAGGCTAAAAAGTGTTTTATTGTAAGCTCACTTTTTATGACAGAAAGTGTCGTGCTAGTTCTATCGCGAAACTTCGATGAGTCATAACTTCTCCGTTATAACTCAAATTTCAGTGTTCTTTATATTTTCGGAATCCTTGTCACGAATACTACCACTTTATTCATAGATATTGGGTTTATTAAGCAATTTATTTTTGACACTTATTTTCATCTTAATTTAATATATCATATTATTATTTCAAAAATGAGTTACAATGGTTGATCTAAACTATCACATTGACTTGAAATAATGGATTGTTACAATTCCGGTGTCTGCTGATGAACAAAAGGTTGAGTTTGCAAAGTATAATTTTCCAAAGGCTGTTGAAGATGATGTTAAGGAATTTCCAACAGTAGCTCGCATTCCAGATGCAATGCTCAAAAAGGTTGATCCTTCGAATTCTGTGTTGATGGCATATATGCAGATAGTTAATCCTTTAATCGAGACTGGGGTTTTCACGTTCAGATGAAAGTTCTTCAAATAAATCACGAAATTCCAAGAAAGTTGTTGAATCTAGTCCTTCAAAACCTGTTCAGGAACCAAAGAAGACTACGTCTCCTGCAAAGAAGAAGTCTGGTGAAGGAGATAAAATTTCGAAGAAAAAGGTAAAACCTATTGAGGCTGAAATAGATGGTCCTTCAAAGGATTTGATACTTTCAAAATCGGGAGTTCTAAAGCGTCTCAAGAAGAAAGCTCACAAACCATGACTTTATCCTGAACGTTCAGCTGGTGTTTTGTCAAAAGGTGTCACTCGTAAACCACAAATTGGTAGACGAAGTGTTTAGATTCGTGAAATACCTACACTAGTTTCCCCATCTTTAAAGAAATGTCATGCAGAAGATGTTGCCAATCTCATATCAAAGATACAAAAGAAGAGGAAGTTAGTTATTCAAGAAGATTCAATGGATGATGAGATTGTACCTGAGTCTCCGTTGGTTACTTTGTCACCTAAGAGGAATTCTCCTACCAAATTGATTTTCGAGGAGATAGGATGTTATGCTAGCTCTGTGACAACTTTTGTAGTGGACACAACTACTAATCTTGGTGATTCTGCAATGCAATCTACACCTGAGCAGACAACAATCATATCTCCCGAGGTTTCATTAACCAAGTCATCTTATGAGGAGGTTTGAACTTCAGGCATCCCAACACACGTATCTAATACGGATGCAAATGTCATCATGGGTGATGGTGTATCGAATCAATCAGTTCAAACTAATACAACACAAGGTACTTTGCCCATTATTGTTTCATCTACTTTCGAAACTTCAATCATTTCCACCACTACTACTTCTTTACCACCTTTTGTTTCGAATGTCACTACATCCACCAATTCTCCCACTTTCGAAACTATTTTACAACCCATCACTTCCTTATTTACTTCCCAATCCACTGAACCATCTAAAATGGCAACTGATGATGAAACTGATGATGGAGGTTTTGGAGCTTCTTTTGCTGAGTTAGAATTTGATCCTGAAGAAGAAGACATCTTGGATCATATGCTAGGCAAGCAGTTCAAAATTCTCAGCAAGAAGCTCAATTCATTACTTCAGTTTCAAGCGGATTTAGGAAGTAAACATTATGTTTCCGGAATTTAAGTAGACATGATGTTAAAAGCTCAAGAGCTTTGTCTTAACAACAAAATGGATGTGTTGCTAAAAGCTCAAGAGTCTCGACTTTAACACACGCTTGATGTTATGGATAAAAATAACAAGTTGTTAGTGAAGGCTCAATCCGAGACCTTTAATGGGGAGCTCAAGGAACTGAAAACAGTTGCAAAGGAACATCATGTTCTTTTTGTACAGGATGTGAAAACTATTCGGGAAGGTGTAAATCGAAAGCTTAAAGAGTTGAAGGTTGATATGGCAAAGGAAATTTATGAGTTAAGTAGAAATTACTCTTCTCTACTCACGAAGGTTGATGTTGTTGCACGAGCTGTAACCAAAATTGTTGAATGTTATCAGTCTCTTGTTCCTAAGATCGACCACAAAGTTTCAGATGATGTTAAAAGTTTTGGGAAGCTTGATGTTATGACTAGTGAATTTAAAGAGTTAATCTCGAAGTCTGGTTCTTCTTCTCTGCTAACTCCTGAGTTTTTAACTTAGAAGTTTCGTTTATTGGAGTCAACTATTCAAAAGGAATTGGCCTCGTTGTCGAATCTGATCAATCTCCTACCAACAAATGCCCCACCTGTTGTCATAGGGGTGTAAGGGGGAGAAAAAATAAATGTTGGTATCGGGGAAGGAGCTTCTGGAAAATCTAATGAAGATGCGAAGGTGGTTGGTAAAATTATTCAAATCAGATTCCTACTTCAATACTAAAGAAGGTTGAACCAATCATGGCAACAACAACAACAACAACAACAACAACAACAAGACCTATTATCAAAGGGATTGTTATTGGCTTGTCAGGTGGTGCTGGTGGTTTAAGTTCTTCGAAACCTACCTCAGATGCAGATAAAGGGAAGGGAAAAGGCATAAGTACAAAACCTTTTAAGGAAGAAAGAAAAGTTGCAATTGAAGCTGAGATGGAGAAGCAATGTCAAATTCAAAGTATTTTGAGGCTTCATCAGGATGCTCCTCCTACTTTGAACAAAGGTGATATGAGAAGGTTGCACAGTTATGAGAATATAGAAGCAAGAGTGACTTCCCAATCAATAAGATGATGTTCATAACAGCACAATATAAAATTATCGATAAATTTGAGAATAAAGACGATTTTATACATATGAAGTTGAGGTTCCATGTTGTGTTGGGAAAGGAACAGGATGATATTTGGTCCCTTGTCAAGATAGTTCGAGTGTTGAGCATAACTAAGGATGTGCTTTTCGAGAATATGCTACAAAATTTCCGATATCATGTTGTGAGGGCTAATAATGTTACTTTTGACTTCTCCATTGCTGATTTTCCTCTGATGAACTTGAATGATCTTATTCAAGTTGAAATGATTCTCAAAGATATGGATGCTTCGCAACTGCAAGGAACAAGTACCGATGAATTTCGATTGGTCTTGAACATATCAAAATTTTCATAGACAATTACTATGATTGTCTAGAATTAACAGATGTAGAGTTGGCTCTGTCAATGGGAAAGGAAATTACAGTCTCTCAGTCATTATTGAAGAGTCAAACAGATCAGAAAAAATATGTTGATGGTGAAATATGTTTGAATCCAATGGGAATTGTTTTTGTGGGAAAAAGCGAGAAAGAAAAATCAACAAAGTTTTTGTTTCAAGTAGGTGATGTTGAACGATACATAACTGCACAATATACGAACTTAATTGTGCGTATGAGCAGTTGTAAGAAGAATAACAATGGTGATAAAGATGAACCGGAGAAAGTGATGAACTGGTACTTAGCGATAAGAAGAACAATGAATACAACCGCTCAAATTCTTATGAATTGATTTTGTCATTGCTTACAAAGGGGAAGATTGTAGATGTCGAATATTGTTGTAAGGTGTCGAAGTTCATAGGGCAGTTTCGTTAGTTAAGTAAAGTTATTACAAAGGCATATTTGTTTCGAAACTGTAATGTTTTAGTCCTTTGTATTTTTTGTGTGCTTTCTATTTTGCTATAAATACGGATCGATACATAAGCTAGATAGAACTTTTGCTTGTCTTTTGTCTGAATACTCTTTGTATCATGAAAGCATAATATAGCTTAAACTAGATTATATTTACTCTATGTGTTCTTAATTCATTACAACTCTGATTTCATTTCTTTTCTCGATTAAATTGCCTCACACCAATTTTTCCTCGGAGCGTCTTGTTCAAAAATCAATTGACGGATGCCTCTTCTCTTCGCTAAAGTGCGGACCCCAGAATTTGTAGTCGAATAGAAGAAGTAATTGAAAACACAAAAAGTTGGTACATAACCCAGAGATCGACAAATCGGTTAAAAAACGATGATTTTATTAACAGCGCTAGGGGTCAACTCGTCAACGAAAAAGCCATAGTGGTCCATAATCATGTTGAAGAAATCGGACGGCGGCAAGCGTAATCCCGCTTCAAATAGAGGGATCAGAACCCCCACCTTCTCTTGAGGACGATGTTAGATTGACACTTCCTTTATCAGAATCATTACATCGTGCTCTGGTAGGAAGCCGAAGAGATCTTGCAGAAATTAGAACTCCTCGGTAGTAGGGACTCTACCATAACGGTCCATTGTCGAGATACGGATGAACAATCGAAAAGAAAATTAACAGGATACCCGGGTTGATACAACAAAGCCAAAATGGGGATGTGAGGATGAAGAGCCTGAGGGAAAAGGGGGAATTTTAAGGCGAAACTGGCGTCACAAACCGTCCCTCAACGGGACCGACACACATTGACGGCGTTGCCTAAAGCCTATCAAGCGATGGAACTAATCCCGGGCATACACGTGTTGAGATATAGACTCGAACGGCGACGCTGTCAAGCTGACGCATACACCTACGAGTATAAGGGACTTGTAACGTATCCCTATGAGGAACGTCAAGAAAGAAGTCAAACTAACACTGGGCATGGCCTAGTTAGAACCTAGACTAAAGCCAAGTACAGGCCTTCGCCAACGCGAAGAGTGCTGATATGGCGGTTAAGGTGCAGAACCGCACCTTTTCTAGGAAGTTACATCCCGATAAATGTGGGACCAATCACAAAATCCCACTCGCCTATTAGACAATCGCCACGATCTTCATAAACATTTAGAAGATCCCCTCCCAGCCAATGGTAGAATGAGGCAAAAGACGTGACGAAGGACCCTACCAATATGGGTCCGCCACATTGCACCTCACAAGGGAATCCTCAACATAATCGGTTAAGGAACACGCCTCTGAAACATGTATAAAAGGATCCTTCTTCCTGACAAGGAGGGGGCGAAATTCTCTCTTTCCTGTAATCTTCTACCATCTTTCTCATATCTCATACTGACTTGATCGTTGGAGCTTCGTCCCGGGAACTCCTCCCGGACATTGACTAATGGTCATTTCTCTCTTTTGCATTGTGATAACAAGAGAAGATACTCACATGGATCCCTCCTGCAGTTTCGACTCCATCATCTCCAATATATCACAACAATTGTATTCCAAATAAACAAAAATGATCAAATTGTAACTGATTTTAAATACACCAAATCAGAATTTACTATTATATATATATATATATATATATATATACACACACACACTATGCATTTTACGGTTATCAAATTCCAGTTCCGTTTCTCCCTCCCCCCCCCCCCCCCCCCCACACACACACACACACACTCCTGCTCCTCAACACCTCACCAATATTTCTAGCACCCTATTGCAGATTGCACAAGTTGATGTGTTTTTTGGAGCAGTATAAAGGAAGCTTTCATTATCGGCGTTTTGGTAAATATTCCATCACTTGCAAAACTGAATATCAAATATCCATATATTTGTTCTAAAGTCATTTTTTCTCTAACTCAGCCGTATATAGCAGGGTTATAATATCCATTATTACAATAATCCCTTTTTTTACAAAGCTTATATAATAATTAATCAGATGAATATGTTGCGGCCATATATTCTCCTTTAGCGTTCTCATCTTTTTTGGTTTAATCTTTTTGAGGATTTTATGTTTTAGTTGTTGATTCAAGAAGTGAATTTTACATAATTGTTTGGATCAGATGTATGTGTTTTGAAAGATTGTTGAAGATTAATAAAATCTAAAACTTTAAATATTTTATGTGAATAAATAAAAAATTATACGCAGATCCACCCTACTAAGGGCGGATAGTGGTTTGGAACAAGATTTTTTATATAAGGGATAAAATGACATGCACAGCCCAAATTAAGGGCCGCTAGACCAATTTGCAACTTAGGGCCCAAACAGCCAACAACCCAACTTGGCGAATTTGGTATTGAGCCTAAATGCCTAATTTCTCTCCAAAATCATGTAAAGATTGTGCTACAATTTAATTCCTTCAATTCATAAATATTATTTATATATCACAAAATACATTATTTGTATGTTTCTTTTTTGTAGATTTTCAAAAAGATTCTTTTTATTTATTGAGCCTAACAAATTGTGTTATAAATTTTTTGTTACAATAATATTTAAGTTAATTGTGTGTTTTATTAGAATATTTGTAGTGTGAGACATAAGTCAATTTTAAGTTTTACTAAATACGTTAGTTTGTATAGATCGAAATCTTGAAGACTAAAATTATCATATTAAGCTTGGCACAATTTTGATGTTAAATAATAGATAGTATAACACCAATTTCAAATGTTATATTATTCTTTCAAATGTCATAATATTGATGAGCAAAGCGCAAGTGTAGAAAGCAACAGTTATCATAATATTAACAATCGATCCACAAAAGACATTTAAACGAGTTCAAAAAGACAATAAAGGCATTGTGCTTCAACTATCCTTAAATTTAACAAAAAAACTAAAAGCCCAATTGCATCCACATATATAATTGTTTAGCGTTCAATAATGATATCCACTTTTGGTGACGCACGTGGAAATGTTAATCGTAGCAAATCTCGAAGCATCTTATTTTCTTCATCCACAGAAACAGATGAATTGAGTTCTATTCGTGCTTTCTTAAGCATAGGCGACTTAGCCATGATGAGTTTCACAAACTCCATCTCTTGAGCATGGTTATGGAAACTTGTTATCTCAAGTTCTTCAAGATGATCCAACTTCATTCCCAAATGTACACTTGGATAGCTCAAGAAATGTACACTTGGTTTGTAGTGCACAAGAGATGTCTTGGCATCCAGTCTGCATCAATATACCTTTGTAAGAAGGTTTCAACTTTCAACCTTCAACCGAAGGCGCTTTCATAAATGGTTATATGGGACTTAGTTACCAGTATAAATTCCTCAAGTATTGGGCAATTGGTAAGTAATTGTTGAAGCATCTTCGCACTGATGACGACATCGCATAACTTGAGACTCCTCAAGGTAATAAATCCATTAAATGTTATCGGAAGCTCAACGAAACAATGTGTGAAATGTAGGTGCTCTAGTCTGTGTAATGAAAAGAACACAGAGGGTAGCTTGCAGCGCTTAAAAAATAATAACTTCATGACGTCGTTTGACCAAAACTTACAGATTAGTTTCTTGATATTTTTGCTCTTTGAAAGATGGAGTATTATTTGGTCAATCTCATCATCAATTTCTGTATTGATATTAACAGAGATACTGAATTCTAATACTGACAAACTTATATTTTCTAATTTCTTTGCTACTTGATGAGGTATTCAAGTAGTTGTCATCAAATACAAGTTTAGGCATTCCCTTCCACCAATGCCTCCATTTCCTTGATAAAATACTCGTCCTCAATGCATCTTGGATTGGCATATGAGTCAGAATTTTTTCAATTGTGTCTTGAGGAAGAGTGCTGATTCTATCCTGACTCTTGCCTTTACCTTTATCTTTCATCTCTTCTCTTGATGACTTGACTTTCTCAAACGCTGCAAAACCAAATAGATTTTCTTTCTTAATTTTATACATATCTAACACAGTATTAAAGGGAAAGACCACTTAATTCAAACAAGTTATTGGTTTTTTGAAAAAGACTTCAAAAAGTTTTACCGAACATTTTTTTAATTATTTACTTTTTGAAAAACATTTTGAAATTTGAAAAGACCCCTTTATTCTATATATTCCACTGAATATTATAATACTTTCCTGAAACCGAACCCAACAAAAACATTGCCTTCGTATTGAATCGAACCCAAATGATGTGCTTTATACTTAGATAACCAAGTTCATGCCCCAATTGGATCGAACCCATCTAAATGAAGAACAAATGGATACCCATAAAAATCAATCGGATTCTTACCTAAAGGAACGTTGGCTTGATTTGGTAGGAGAAAGGCTGACAAAAGTTTGTCCAGCAATTCCGAAAACGATGAACGACTAGTAGACTTACCTAAAAGAACGTTGGTTTGATTTGTGTGTTGTTTTGATCGTTTTTCAAACGCCTTCACTCCAATATGTTGAAGTCGGAACTGATATCACTGAAGTCGCTCTAAGCTGATAAAATCGGAACTGAAATCACACTAAGCTTTTGAAATCGGAACTGAAATCACCGGCGATTGAGCTAGGGTATGGAGAATGGGGCGGTGGAAGAGAGAGTGAGGACTCATCGTCTGTGAGGAGGGCAGCGGTGGAGGATGACTTCAGTGGAGGGAGGACAAAGGTGAGAGAGGAGAGAGACCGATGAAAAAGACATGCGGGCAAAGAGGCGGCTTATTAGAATTTTTTCAAATTGTGTACGTGGTTAAGGGTGTTTGGCTTAGCTTTTCCTATGTTAAAAGGGTTTTTAGGAAAAGATTAAAGCTAAAATGTTTGGTAAAAAGATTTTTAAAAGCAAATTTTGTATTTTGAATAGAAGGAAAATTAAATTTTTTGAAAAGTTAAAAAACCTTGATTTTTTTGTTTTGATCTCTAAAAAGTTAAACCAAACTCCTCCTAAAGAATATCAAATTTATTTTTTTAATTTGAGTAAATTAGATCCTATGGTTTAGGTTAATTTGCGTTTTTGATCCTAATTTTTTGTTTTTGTGGTCCTTATCATACCTAAAGACTATATTATCCATCTTTATTTCATTTTTAATTTGTTTATTGTTTATACCTTATTTATTTAATAAGAAATATTTAATAAATAAAATAGATCATTTTACTTTCAACCTGCCCATCTTCCACATCTTTCCTTTTTTTTTTTTATCTTTAAAGCAGCAGATGAAGCGAACAAAATTGAGGGAGAAATTTATCAAATTTTGCAACAAAATTAAGCGAGTTTACAGCTGACAAAGAGCTTCGTAGAGTTCGTGAAGGTAGATGTAGTCTTCTCTGGATGTGACAAAGGGATGTAAGCGACAATTTGAAGAGACATTTAGAGATTGGATGATGTATTTGAAAGCGTAGAAGAGAATGCAAGTCACAGATAAAACTTGATTAACTGGTCTACGGCATAAGAAAGAAGATGAACCCTGTTGTTGTCTGATTCTATCAAAGATATCGCTTTTCCAAGTAGATAGAGATGAAGATGATGAAGAGCAAACTGTTTGGTTAAAGGTTTCACCCATTGTTGCAAGAGGAGAAAGGGGTTAGGGGTTTGCTGTTAAGCAATCTCGGGAACAGAGACCCAGACTATAGGTGACTCGGTACCCTCTTAAAAGAACTTTGATTCTCTCTCTCCTCTTTTTTTTCTTGGGCCTGATTCCAACCGCCCACCCCTGTTACAAGATTTCATCAAGTTCGATTTCCATGTTTGATTTTGATTCTCTTTTGATTTTGCAATTTTGTGCCAGGATGCAAATGCTCATTTTATGTTTAATTTTGAGGTTTGATTACAAGGTTTGGTTTTCAGTTTTGATTTGGTTTTAGTTTTGAGTTTTGAATTCACATTTTTATTTTGGTAATGTTTTATGTTTTGATTTTAGTTTGATTTCTAAGTTGATTTCAGGCTTGATTTTGATTTCGTGACAGGTGGTAACCGGTTGTAGTTAACGGTGGTTGTCGGAGGTGGCGATGTTGGTACTGTGGTGAAGCTTCAAGCTAAGGAAACACACGTTCTTGATTGGAATTGCTATTGGTCGATGGTTAAGAGGTTATTACCGGAGGTGATGGTTTTTCGTTGAAGGTTTAAATTAGGAAAGATAAGGGACGTGAGTTGGAAGGGAAAGAAGGGTTAGAGGTGGTGGAATGTGGGACCCATTAATAAGAGTATTAACTATATAAGATTAAAATGAAATTAAAAAATAATAATATCGGTAAAATAGTGTTTTTAGATATGATAATAACCAAACGAGCAATAAAACAAAATGATCTTCGAGTTAAAAAAAATAAGTTATGCACCAACCATGTAAATTATCTCAAACCACAGGGTCCATTCTTGTAATTTACTCTTTTAGTTTAAAAAATTTTGTTGTTTCAAATTCTACAGAAAAGGTAATTGAATTTTTAATTTTTTTTTTGGGTTTGCTAAAAGTCTTTGTAGTTTCAATTTCAATCATAGTTGATAGGGGTAATAAAACCCAAACAAAACTAAAAAAACCAATAAATTAATTTTTTTTTTGTATAAATCGAAATTAAAACTAAAATTGACGGTGCAGTTTCTAGTTTAGCACAAACCAAAGATTTTTGGTGCAGTGCGGTTTTATTTATATAAAAACCAAAAATAACCAAACAGCATCAAATAATATATATATATATATATATATATATATATATATATATATATATATATATATATATATATATACACATATAGTCTAGTTCATGTGAGGACTCATTTTAAAGTGAGTACTCATGAAGACATTTTAAAAAAATACAAATTATAAAATCGAGCATACATCTATGTTCGGGAGAAAAAAATTGGAAATTTTTTTTGCACCATTAAAATTGATCAATGATTAGATTTTAATTTTTTATTTTGCATTATTATGATCCATGATTCAATTTTAATGATCCAATTTTTTTTTTCCAAATTTTTTTCTCCCGGACACAAATCTATGCTCGATTTTATAATTTGTATTTATTTTAGATTTTTTTTTTCAATTTTCTAAGGTGTCCGTACGAATCTTCACTTTAAAATGAGTCCTCATTCAGTCATATATATATATATATATATATATATATATATATATATATATAAAGGTTATATGGAAAACAAAAAAACCCTAAAAATAATAAAAATGCATAAAGAAAATACTTAGAGATCAAACAACTTTTTTTTTTTTACTTTAAATATGAAAAAATCGCAGGTTTTTCTTTAAATTCACAGGGGAAAAAAATAAAAAATTGACTTTTTTTTTTTTTTCTACGAATTTAAAGAAAAACCTGCGGTTTTTCATTTATAAAGTCAAAAAAAAAAATTGTGATATTTTGTTTTCTATAGAAACTAAACCTAAACAACCCAAACATTATTTTGTAAATAGTTAAAAGTAATATTTTGTAGTGTCTTTCTAATAATAAATATATATTGGTTAATAAGGTTAAATAAATTGTTCGATTAGATGTCTAAGCCCATAATTATTATTGGTATGTACTTGACCCGAGAGTAGCATGGTTCATTTGGGTTGCATATCATCAGGGCAATTTGTTACGATGGACTTTTGAGAGAAGATGTTATATATGATTTATTAATATAATATAAGTTATAATATATTAATATAAAATCATATGTTTTAATTAGTATTGATCAAAAATTAATTTGAAATTAATTTAGTGATCAAAAGAGACTAATTAAATCTATGGGGACTAATTAAGTTAATTAGTTATATTTATATGTGTTGGGCTTATGATCCATGTTGGACCAAGTTTATGTATGGATACATAAAGAGTTGGGCCACATGAACCATGGATCATTAAACACATGGGTATGGAATCGGGTTATGGGTTATACCCATGACTCTTGGATTCCTCGCACATATAAATAGATGCTTCTAGCCTAAAAATTGTGACTTACTCTAGTCTAGAGTTCATGGAGTTTTTGGTGCATGGAGACTCTCTCTCAATTTCATTCTTTGTCCATGATGTGTTGTGATTCCACTTGAGGCTTCCACACTATTGGGGCTAAGCTCTTAAGGCTAGATATATCAAGACATCAAGCTCCACCATAAGGTATGTTATCCCAACTAGATTCTTGACAATTATATGCTAGTTGTAAGGTAATACATTGGAAACTTCAACTTTGCATGTATAATAGAGAAAACATAGATCCAAGGTATTTAGGGTTGCATGTACACCTTAGGAGTGTTAGAATGCTCAAAACCCAACAGTTGTATCAGAGCCTAAGGTTGTTTTCAATTATACTTGATGTTGTTTGTTGAAAATATCAAAAAACTGCTCACTGGATAGTGGACTCACCGAGTCCATGAAGGAACTCGATGAGTTCATGTGTATCTTCAACCAACTCACCGAGTCAATTCATGTACTCGATGAGTTGGTGCTTCTGAGTGCAGATTTTCAAGTTTTGGTGCTGGAATTTGTTTAGAATCATTACCTTTAACTGTTTTGGACTTATAAAACTTGTTTTTAAAGGTGGTGATGATTATGGTAAACAAATTTCAAAGTTATTATCAAAGTTTCAAGTTTTATATATATCTTTATATGATTCTTGAAAATTGTTGATATGGATTGTTCATGCTTATAAGTTTTGGTAGATCATAGGAATTATTTACAAAAGTGTTTGTTAGTTAATTATTGATCTAAATGTATTTTAATGGAGTCCATAATTTGTCCTCAAATTATGAATTACAAAAGTTTTTTTTGTTATCTTGTTTTATGAGTTATTTTAGATTAATGGAAAATATGTGTTAGTTGTTTTCAATTGAAATTGATCTTAAAATTGTTCATAAAATGTGTTTTTTTGTAACTTGTCCTCAGGTTATATGAAAAGTCACATTTATGAATCTTAAAACTCATAAAAATGCCTTAGGTTACAAAAATGAAGAGTCATTTTATTATAAATAGTTTTTATGGACTCCATAACTTGTCCTCAAGTTATGGATATCCAAGAGTTTTGAATACCTTCACTAAAAGTTTTTTTTTTTTTTTTTTTTTTAACTTTTATTAAACTCATAAGTTATGAAAAACCAAGAGTTTTGAATAGTTTCAAAACTTTCCCTCAAGTTTTGGAATTTGCAAAGTTACCTCCCCATGTATACTTTAATTCCAAATTTAACCTTAGAATTTTAAAAGTTTAAAATTCAACCTTATACTATTATAATATTAAAAGTTAATGATTATATATATGTATAAGAGCAAGTCGGTCTTACCATTAGTAGGCCTCATTCACGAAGCTTGTCTATAAGGGGGTATAAGGTTACTGCCTATAAAATGGCCGTTTAATGGGTATCCACTCTCACCTAGCGCTTCCTTGACTGGTCGAGGGTCGTTAGCCAAACGGGTAGGATATGACTCTAATTCTCCTTTCATTAAAAGTATAATGATAAATACTAAGTAACTAAACTCTTATGAATTCCCAATCTTAGTTACTTAGGAAAATGTGAATTTGGTGCTAACCCATGAAATTACACTTTGCACCCTTGTTAAGTTATTAGTGGAGCGTGTGTGGTTAACTGGCACACTAACATGGGACTGACAATGTGTGGCAATGGGTGACTTAAGTTTTATCATAGATTGGTGGAGCGTGTGTGGTTAACCGACACATAGATCGGATGATAAAATTAAGGGTACCAATTCAATTTGCATGGTTATAATATATTAATATGAAATCATAAGTTTTAATTAGTATTGATCAAAAATTAATTTGGAGTTAATTTAGTGATCAAAAGAGACTAATTAAATCTATGTGGAGTAATTAAGTTAATTAGTTATATTTATATGTGTTGGGCTTATGATCCATGTTGAACCAAGTTTATGTATGGATACATAAAGAGTTAGGCCACATGAACCATGGATCATTAAACCCATGGGTATGGATTTGGGTTATGGGTTATACCCATGTCTCTGGGATTCCTCACACATATAAATTGATGCTTCTAGCCCAAAAACTGTGACTTACTCTAGTCTAGAGTTCATGGAGTTTTTGGTGCATGGAGATTCTCTCTCAAGTTCATTCTTTGTCCATGATGTGTTATGATTCCACTTGAGGCTTCCACACTATTAGGGATAAGCTCTTAAGGCTAAATACATCAAGACATCAAGCTCCACCATAAGGTATGTTATCCCAACTAGATTCTTGACAATTGTATGCTAGTTGTAAGGTAATACCTTGGAAACTTCAACTTTGCATGTATAATAGAGAAAACATAGATATAAGGTATTTAGGGTTGCATGTACACCCTACGAGTGTTAGAATGCTTAAAACCCAACATAAATATCAAACCTAAAGTGTATTCATAAATAAATTAAATTTCAATTTTAAAATAATATATTACTTATATTTATAAAGTTATGTCTTTAACTTTTAATATATATTATACTTATTTTATTAGATTTAAAATGTTGTTGTATGTAAACCATTATCAGTTTAAATCTACAACTTTTGAACAGTTTTGAAAAAATACTCCAATTGTTAATTTGAATATAACATTACAATGTCAACTTAATTATAAATATCAGTTCCACTTAAAAAGCTAAAGAATATTTTGTAAACAGTTAAAAGTGATAAATTGTAGTGATAAATACAAAAACTAAATTGTAATATCAATTTAACTAAAATATTTTCTAAATTTATTTTTATAATCGTTAAAAGTTTTCAAATAAGTGACTTAAAATAACTTACAATAAAAATAGTTAAAAATAACTCTATATAAATGATTATATTGTTGCCTTTAAAATCAAAAAAACAATATTTGATGTTTTAAATAATTATAATGATAGAAATTAAAACATTAAACAAATAAATTTTAAAAAATTAATTAACAATAACAACAACTATAAATAACATTAAACCATATATTATATTTAGTTATTCATGTGTAACTCGCGGGTAAAAGTCATTTAAACGATTAAAATTATGCAGTTATAGATTATAATAGATGTATATATTATCATATAATTTAAAATAATCAATATATTATATCAATTTAGTATACGAATTATTATATCAAATTTAAAAACAACGTTATTGTTATATTTAAAAAAAAATTGTAAAGACTTCAACAATATAGGTGTTTCTGTGCAACGCGCGGACATTCGCCTACTATATATATATATATATATATATATATATATATATATATATATATATATATATATATATATATATATATATATATATATATATATATGGGTTCAAATGTTGATTGACATCTATTGTGTGGATGTGTCGACAATGTTATTCTGTGAGAATGACAAAGAAAATATGTTGTTTGATAATATGAATACGTTCAATCTTACATAATTATTGTTATTATCACATTCTCCCTAATTAAATCGTCTATAAGGTTATTACACACCTTTTATTATTATTCTCATTATGTCAGAATATTTGTGGAGCTGTACTCTGTAAGAATGAAAATGAGTGAAAAACGATGTGCGAGAACAAAAATGATTAATAATTAGTGAGAATACTTGAAAATGATGATAGATATGTAAGGTTTAACGCATTCACATTAGTAAACAACTTATTCTCTTAGTAATTCTCATATAATAGTATTGTCCACAGGTCCGCACAATATTTGTTCATTTACATTATAACCTAGCCCTATATATATATATATATATATATATATATATATATATATATATATATATATATATATATATATATATATATATATATATATATATATATATATATATAGTGTGTAACTGAGTTTGGACTGAGTTGTACAGTTGTGGTTTAATTTGGACCGTAAAATTAATGTATCAAATCTATGCGGTTAAAAACCGCAACTCAACCGCAAACGTTTTAAAAAATTGCATAACCCCATTAAAAAAATATAACTGCCCCTTCGGTTTTGATAATGTAATGACAACATTTGCGGTTTACGGTTTTGTTTTAACCAATAACCGCACCAAACCACACAATGCTCACCCTGGTGGTTGATACCTCATCCGTAAACAAAGACTTTTATTCCCTTTTTAATATATGTTATATTTTTTAAGATAAAATTATTCATATATATATATATATATATATATATATATATATATATATATATATATATATATATATATATATACTCCTTTCTTTTTCTCTCTACCCATCAATTTCATCACCAACCTTCTTTCCCCAAAAGGATTCGTCGGAAATCACTGAACAATCACATCTCATCATTCGATTTTCACGGAACCACCACCAATTGAACCCTCACATGGTTCGATCAAACCCACCCCTCGATTCCCCTTACACCTGTCGTTAACCGTTGTGCGATACGACATCCAAAGTTGTTGTAAATTGCATACAACCCATTCCATCCATCATTTTTGGATAAAATCACCTTCATTGGACTCTCCATGGTGTTTATACAAAACCCCAACCAACCACAACCTTGTATAACCATCGGAGCTACTTTCGACGACCACCCCTACACTGCCACCATCTTCACCTTTCTCATCCACGTTCGACCACCTATTTTCAAAACCGACACCACTACTAGAACCACTAAGAGGTGAACAACAAACCCTCATAGTATCTTGTCGAGATTTAATATGTTGAGATCCTAACTGTCACCGCCTATATGGGAGGAAGACAGAGGTGGTCGTTAATAGGTGATGTTTGTCTTCACTGCCAGTAATGATGGAGAAAATAAAGGAATGATATAGAGAGGAGATGATGTTGGTATGGTTGAAGTCGATATTTGAATGTGGTGGTTGTAGCAACGATGGTGGCAATAGTTGAGGAGTGGAAGGGGGAGGGTGGTATTTATTTGTTTTTTCTATTTTTTTAAATCACTTAACCATAAAGACAAAATGTAAATAAAGTAAAAAGGGTATAAAAGTCCTTTTATATGGGTGAGGGACCAACTATGATAGAAATTGAAACCATAAGGACCTTCCATGAGATCGAAAAAAATTAGCGACTAAATTTGATATTCTGGGAAACCACATGGACCATTTATGAAGATTTGTCTAGTTAAAATAAATTTAAATTAGACACAATAACCTAAAATGGTCCATATGGTTTACCAAAGATCACAAACTCAGACCATGCTAATTTCTTTGACAAACATGGTTCTTGTTCCAAAACTTGCTTGAATGGTCCTTTTGCTAACATCATCAATTTTCATCTTTTAAGCTCTATCACGTGGCCTAGATGTGGGTTGTGTAGCCATTTCTCCCTATTGTTTGTGTTATCAAAGAACGACTCTCCATAAGGTCAAGATCTTTGACGCCTTTGTTATTCCATTCTTGTAACCTATGGGTACCTGCCATCCATCAACCACTATTTTGACTCTTTTCTCTTTTATTACTCTCTAATTCAAGAAAATAGATTTTTGGTCTTCTTTAAGTCAAGAAACGTCAAGATCTTGGGCACCTTTTTTATTCCATTCCCGCAATGTAAATTATTTGTTTAAATTTAAAAGAAAAAAAGCTCTTCAATTTTAATAATTCAATATTTTTCTCATCTACTCTAATAAATGAAAATCTTTTTGTCACATGTCACACTCTCATTGATTTGGCCACACGTCATTTTGTGATTATTTTCAATTAAATTTTTTCCACATAACATTTTGTGTTTTTTTTTTTTTTTTTTTCATTTTATTAAATTCTACATAATATTTAAATGTAATAATTGCAATAAATGTAATACTAATTACATATCAATATCATTAATTGATATTTCTTCTAATTTCAAAATTTGTAAATTAAAGTCTCATTAGTTTCTTATGTTTATTTATCTAAATAATTAGTTTAAATTTAAAAAAGAAAAAAAAACACTTTAATTTTAATAATTCAAAAATTTTCTAAATTTTCTTATAAATTCAAAATTTTCAAATGTTTAGAATTTCATATTTAATTTTTCTTTTAAATGAACTCATGTAATACATGGGTCTTACACCTAGTTTTCTTATAAATTCAAGTATCTCAAATATTTAGATCTTTATATTAAACATTTAAAAAAAAAAAAAATCCATGTAACCTATGTAATACATAGGTCTCGCAATTAGTCAATTAAAATATAATTATCGTAAAAATGAGTATGCATTATCATGTTAACATATTTTCACATATCTTTATTATTACCACATCCGGTCTGCGTGCATACGTGTATGGGGATATTGCAATCAAATGAATTTATATGTATGACGCCACTAGTGTCCAATGTATACTCTACATCTTTAATTTAAAAATTCATCACATCTTTAATTTAAAATTCACCACATCTAAGATTTTCAATAATAGTAAGTTACATGTAACATGAAGTGCCACCCGTAATTCTAAGAAACCTAAAGACGGTATTTTCCCAAGCATGAAAAAACTTTTGTTAGCTTTTGTACTACATAAGTTGGTCCAAGACTGGCCACAAAAAGTAATGTTGTTCTCCATTTTTTTGAAAATAATAACATTTTCTATATTCAATCTCATTATTTGTTTATTTATTTGGTTATTATATTGAGCTTTATATTTATAGGGCAATTTGTGTCACTTCTATATTCTTGTTTGACCTGAATATGGAGTCATATTTGGTTGAGGGATTATTTCTGTCATATTATGGTTCTACTGGATCACACCTCGTTTTTCTTATTCTTATGCAAGATATGCACGCGGATCATATGATCCATGGGTAAGAAACGAACCTGGATATATAATGAAGGTAATGTTGCGTTTTGGTCATTAGCTCATATATCTCATACACACAATTGTAAAAAATCTCTCATTCTTACTCTATCACCTAACATGTATAGATTAGGGTTTCATCCTTATTCTTTGGTGTAAGAATCGTTGATGTTGGGAATGTTTGATTTCTATATTTTTGACCATGGTATCAGATCCATGGTCGCTTAAGATATTGTTTCTTTTTGATCTGCAATCATCGGTTGTTGTTTGACATCAAGGTTAGTATATGTAATCTTCTTCTTTCCTCAAATGGTTTTGTTACTGTTTCCTTTTAGATCTGTAGTTTTTGCTCAGATATAGGGTTTCTGTAGGTTCCATGTAGTTCTATGCAGACTATGTTAGATCTAGGGTTTCATTTTGCTTCTCAAAATTTTATCTAATTCATGTTACTGCGAGATTGTTATGTGTTTTAGGATTAAGCAGACTGGTTGATTTCGCATCTTCTACTGGGAGGCTTTGTTGTGGTTGTGAACTTCGATTGATCAATCTGTCTAAAAGGTTCTGATTAACTCTCTTGAGAACATATTTGATCACCGAAATAACTAAAGAGAGAATGGAACTGAGAGAATACAATCTCTCCAAAAGTGGCTATAACGACCTCTGTGAGATGTTTCTTGTTCTTTTCTCCTATTCTTCTAGTATAGTTTTAGGAGAACCTAGTGTCTTTATTACACTAGTTATTTTTTGTGCTTCTTGTGTGTTTTCTCGACTCTACGTTGGTTGTCTAGGGCCCTAACATACTGTAGTGACCATCTAGACATTTAATAAACACATTTATTTGTGTTTTTTGATAATTTTTCTTGACTTCTCTTGTTTTTGCTTGCCTTTCCCTACTTGTTGTTTGTTTGATCAATACTCCTGATGGTAGTGGTAAGGATAGTTATGTGGATTTTAATGATCCTTTGTATGTCCACCCTTCTGACAACAGTATAACTTCCATTATTACTATAAAGTTAATTGGTAATGAGAATTTTCCTTTGTGGCATAGTGCGATGATAATAGGGATTAAAGCTTGTAATAAGCTAGGGTTTGTAGATGGTTCTCTTAATAAATCTATTGTTGAATCATCTAAGGACACTTAGTGGGAAAGTGCAAATTCTGTTATTTGTTCTTGGATTCTAGGGTCTATATTTGAGTCTATATATGTTGGATATTCTTATTCTGAAAAGGCCGAGGATATTTGGAATGAATTATTTGAAAAATATAATAAAGAAAATGGTTCAATTGTTTTCAATATTCATAAAAAAATAATTCTTTAAAGCAAAATGGCTCATATTTTTCAAATAACTTTAATAAACTTGATTCTCTTTGGAAAGAATTTGATGGTCTTACTAGTTTAACTGAATGTATTTGTGATGGTACTACTAAATTTAATGATCATTCTAAATTGATGAAGTTAATGCAATTTCTTATTGGTCTTGATAATGGTTATAGTCAAGTTCAGAGTCATATTCTTTTAATGGAACCTTTTACCTAATGATAAAACCGCTTTTTCTATTATCTTTATAGAAGAATCAGATCAAAAGAATGGATCTCTGACTTCTGGTAACACTTCTAAAACTCAAGTTTTAGTGTTTAATAGCAGGGTTAATGATTTCAGAAAAGGTAAAAATCAAAACAAATCAAGGGGTCAAGGACTATAGTGTAGATATTGTGGTCTTAAAGGTCATGCTATTGAAAAATTTAATAATCTAATTGGATATCCCAAAGACTTTAAACCAAAAAAAATGAAATCAATAATCTGAATATACAAAGTAAGTCATTTACTATGAATTCTTCTTCTATTAATTCTGGCAGATCATCTTCTCATTCCTTTGAATCAGTTAGTGGAAATGATGCTAACTATCTTACTAGTGAGCAATATAACAAGTTTCTTTGTCTCATTAATGAGAATTCCACAAGTGTGTTACTGCTACTGCTAATATGACAGGTATACCTTTGCTTCAATGTTTTAATTATTGTGTTACTGCTATTGATATTGTGGATGTATCCAAACTTAATCTAACTGTTAAACATCCTAACGGGTCATCTGCTCAAATTAATAAAATTGGAAATCTTCAACTGTCTTCTAGTCTTACACTATTTGATGTTTTTGTTGTTCCTGAGTTCAATGTTAATGTTTTATCTGTGCATAAGATTTGTAAAGATAGTAATTGTGAGGTTATTTTTACTGAAGATAATTATAATGTAACACCCATTCCAGGTATGACTCTAAATTTCAATGATTTTATGTTTTCTGGGTAGCCACGTTGTGGTGGAGTTCCACCGCGACGTGCATGGTAATGCTTTTTGGTCCGTAGGTTTTCGATAGACCACAACGACATGATAATACGCGCCACGACGTGGTAGCCGCTGTTGGAGAAAACCCTAATTTATATGGTTTGCACCATATTTAAGCATCATTAACCGTCAAGAGCTTTTACCCTCATCAACCTCCATTGCCCACTCTATTCCTTTCAAACCCTAATCTCTATTGGTGGTGTTTTAAGCTCATTTTGGTGTTTGGTGTCCATTGTAGAGGGAAGGAAGCCATTGGAAAGCAAGAAGGGAGCTCCAAGCCTTGTAGATCTGAGTTGTACACTTCTTGAGCACCCCCAGGAGATATAAAGTTTTGAACTTGATGATTATCTCTCTAGATCTTGCTGGAGTTAGAAAGTATGTGCTTCTAGTCCCATATTTTTGGTCCATATGATTAGGGACTGCTCAAGACCAAATGAGTTGCCTTTTTGGACGTTTTGGGGTGTTTAGATTTATAAAAGTATAATCTTAACCCTTTCCTTTCCTCCACGCATGCATTTGGTGACTTATAGCCTTGTGAAATGTTCGGTTTTATGATTTGGACACTTTATAGCCATGAAAGGTCATAAAGTTGGAAACTTTATGACATAGAATGTTATTTGGGATCAAAACTAAGTTTTAGACGAAAGGAATTTAGGGATTAGGTGATTAATGTTTAAGCTATGTTGAGTTTTTGCTCTTTTGAACTTAGAATTGGAGATCCTTAATCATTGGAGGGACCTAAGGGATAAAGTTGGAACTTTATCCATTTAGACCCCAAAATAGACTAGATTTGGGCTTTGGAGTCCCTATGATCGAAGAAATCGGCTTATTCCATTAAGAGGTTCAGGAAGCAGTGACCATAAAGTGGTCTGGTCCATCATGGCATGACGATTGGGCTAAGGCCCATCTGTTTTGGCATTTTATGGCCACGACGTGGCGGTCAATTGTAAGTTGACCTTTTGTGACATCCCCATTTTCATGGCCATAAAATACCGATTTTGTTTATGCTTTATAAAAATCAGAGTACTTCTTTTCATAAAAATGTTGCGGAATTTGTTCCCAGAAAAATACGATAAATACGTTATCAAAATATTTTCGAAGAAACCTATTTTATTCATTTTAAAACGTTTGGGATGTCATCGCCAATACAGAAACACAAGCATAAGCAGAACTTACATTTATTTACACTAGTGATCTACATCTCTTTAATCTCTCAGTGTAATGTGACTTCATATCAACACCTATGATATAAATAAACTGAGTGGGTCAGGTTGGGAAAACTGGTGAGTACATAGGGTTTTCAACCCACAATAATATAATTATTATGTTTAAACAATCAAACAATCAACCCAATTACCTATCCCCATTATCTTCTTTAATCTTAAGGATCTACCCTAAGAATAAGCTATTCCTCGTTCATTCATTCCTAAGGATCATCCTAAGGAATCGGCACAAAGTCCATCGTTGCCACGGTTTACACAACGGGCACTAAGTCTGCATAGTCGCCAGGGTTTAGGCATCAAGTCTACATGATCACTAAGGTTTAGGCATCAAGTCTGCATGATCGCCAGGGTTAGGCATCAAGTCTGCATGATCACCAAGGTTTAGGCATCAAGTATGTATGATCACTAGGGTTTAGAGTACACCGAGTGAACACATCGTTCACAAAACCTACAGGTTGCGAGCCTGCTAGTGTTCCACTGGACTGTCTAGAATAGTCCGTGGTTGTCATCCATACTCTACTGAATGACGAGGACATCATTTAGGAAAAAGGCTTCTCACATCGTCCACCTCTCACCCTCACCTCGTGGTCTATAACACGTCTCAACTCATCATTCAACTCATATTCCATTTATTATATCTACCCATGTTTACCCCAACATTATTGTAGATATAAAATACATATACAGTTTAAATCATTTAAAACATGTATAAAATCCTTCATTTAGCATAGACAACAAGTACTCAGATAATATGCACACATAGCACGTAATTTATATAAAATACTTCATATCTATGTGTAAGATGAAAGTAACTATGCACTCACCTGAAAAGGTGGTGATTCCGAACTCAGACAGCGCTTCGCTTCTTAAAAATAATTTCCTTCGACGAAACCTAATATTATTACCACTAGAGTTTAGTCTATTATTCGCTGAGACTAATTAATAGTCTAGCTATTATTACTATTATATAAGCATCAACAAATATACTTATATAACCCATAATAATAGCCCAAGTACTTATTATAAGTTGCTAATAACGTTACTATAATTAAATAAATGATATATTAAAAATAGTGTAGGCGTAGCTCACTTACAACAAGTTTTATAGAAAATCGGTCTTTGCTTGGAGCAGCGTTCCCGAGCTGAAAAGTTCTTCTTCTCAGAGCCTCCGAGCACTCCGGGGCTTCCGCATCGTGCTAGGGAGGTTCCCTAGGCTTTTCGGGGGTTTCGGGGCTACAGAGAGGTTTTAGAGAAAGAGAGTAAAGAGAAGAAAGAATGAGAAAGGTGTGAAGAAAATGAGGGTGAGAGAGGTTCTATTTATAGAGTGAAAATGGCTTAACTTGGTACCACATGTCACCATCTAGTGGCAAGACTTGGGGAGAAAGCAATGGCCAAGATTGTGTCACATCACCCATTTTCGCACAACACACTTTCGACTTCTAAAATCCGTAACTTTCACATACAACCTCCATTTTTGACATTATTTATATCTACGCATAGGTAAAAATAATATCTACAACTTTCATTTTGACTCCGTCGGCTAATTCTCGATCGATCTTAAATTTAACAGTACGAGGCGTTTAAATTGTTAAATGACCGCGAAGAATTCGTAACTCCTTCATACAGACTCTGTTTTCATCTGTCTTTTTACTGTTAAGTTCCTATTAATGAGATCTTCAACTCTCATTTAAGTCACGTAAGCCAAAAACCGCTCGAACTAAAATTCGAGTTTCGGGTCGTGCATTGCTAAGTCGAATCTTAGAAAAATCATAACTTCTTCATACGAAGTGAGATTTGGGCGTTCTTTTTATGGATTTTCTCGGTTTAACATATTATACGACTTTGGTTTAGATCACTAAGGCTAAAAAGTCCTCCATCGTAAAATCACTATTTACGCTTCCCGGTGCCATGCCGGTTCCGTCGCGAAACTTCGACGGGTCATAACTTCTTCGTTATAACTTGGATTTCGATGCTCTTTATATGTACGGAAGCCTTGTGACATATTCTACAACTTGGTTAAGATTATTTATTCTAAATAATCTTTTGTTGAAAAGTCATTTTCGACCCCTATTACCTCTAAATTGACTAGCCCGGATCTACGGGCGTTACACCTTTGGAATTTGACATTTGACCAAGTTGACCTAAGGGTATTTTAAGTTATATTTGAGATTTGGTTCTTGTCTGTTGTATTGGTAACATGTACATCTATGATTCGGAGCAGAGATCTATTGAACTATTTTTTTAGATTGAGAGGTGAGTATTCCTCATTGTACTTATCGGTCGAAGGCACCAAGGCCGACCCATTGGATTAGATATCCTGTTTGTTGCATACTGTTATGCTGAGACATTTGCACTGATTATGGTAGATCTGTAGGACTACCTGTGTTTACTGATTATTGATTAATATTGTATATGCAACTTGTTATGGTTGTTAGGTTGAGGTGGACCACCTGATGCTGAAGGCCAAGATACCCAGGGAGACCTGGATGGACTGAAGGCCTTTGAGGCAGCCTAGTCAGACCAAAGGCCCTAAGAGCGGTCAAGATATTTTGTAGGTCTGTGAGGCAGTTTAGTCATGTTGAAGGCTCATGTATGTATGATGTAGTTTGTTATGTTGTGTAGTGGTACCTTGGGGGATAAGCTTTGGCTTATAGTTTCAATTTATTGTTTCATGTACTTCTGATGATCCCAAAAAAGCGAAGGCATTATCATGCACATCTTCCTGTTTTTATGATAATTGGATCTTGGGAAAAACTCTTATTGTGTTTATACTTTTGAAACAATGGTTTTCTAAACACCTTTGGTTGGAATGGGTTGTTTTTGAAAACTTTAGATTTTTTACGAATTTTGAGATGTTAGATATAAAATTCAAGATTCACTGTCAAAGGAGATGGTGAAGAGTGGTAGGGATTATGGGGGATTGTATTACATTAACTACTTACCATCATGCATTCATCCTAATATTTCTAATCTTAATTGTTGTGTTTTGAAATTTACTTGGCATAGTAGACTTATTCGTCCAGCTTATTAGGCCGTAAATTCTTTAAAATATAAGTACAAATTCAGTGATGAGTGTGTTCCTCCATGTAATGTCTGCCATAAGGCAAAACTATCACACCCCGACCGACGAAGGAAAACGTCGGGGTTGCGGTGTTTTACATTGGATCATTGTCAACAACATATATGGAATACTGTGACAACCCGATTTTTTTTCTTAAAAGTCAGTGCAATTAACCTTAATTCAGACTTGCTCCTGCTATCTTTTAGCATTGTTTAGAGTCTGTTTGAGTGTTCTAAGCCCAATACATTCAAGTAATGAGTGTTAGAAAGTATCTGCCTAAGTTTAGTGTACATCGTTCGAGCCGGAAACTCCATCACAAGGAGTTCACGGCCACAACTCATTCAAGGAATGAGTGCACTCTTACAATAAAATGCGCATCACCTCCACTTTATATACTAGTGGATGGAATATGGTTTTCATACAAGGGAATATTATAATCTAATAAACACTCAACATTGTAGAGCATTTTCATGCTCCAACAATCTCCCCCTAAATGCCCGAAAATGGTGAGGATAAAGCAATGATAAAAGGCAGAACATCCGACAAGCATGTCCGGTGGGTTTGGTGCTGAAGTGTCTCGGAAAAGCTAAAGCTGTCGTGATCTCGGAATCTGGCAATGGAATCTCTAGCATCAAAGAACAAAAAGAGAAACCCCAATCTCTGAATAAAAGTATGAAATCTAAATCTTCGAATGTGATCAGTCTCCAACAACTAATCATATTCACAGTCTCCCCCTCGACTGTAGAACCGAAGAGCACAATCTCGAATCACACAACGTCTTTAATATTCCGAAATCGAATGATGATGCACCAAATAATCTCTGAAGAGTAACCTTTTGAAAATGTGAAGCATCCAAAAATAAAGTCTGAATGATAAATAATGTGAATCCGAAGACATGGTGTAGCAATGCCAAAAATTTGATCAAAAGCTCAAAAATAAGTGCCACGCCGCATCGCTAAAATAATTATCGTCTTCAAAATATTACAAATCCAAACTCGAGTAATGATAATATCTGAACCGGATGCAAACACAAATGAGACATCCGAAAGTATAGAGTCTGAAGATAAATAATCATAATCCGAAGAACATCTAATAGTGCCAAAAATTCGATCCATGAAGATCAAAAATCAGTGCCACATCACACTACAAAATGAATTTTCTTCTTCAAATGTCTCTAACGTCAAAACTCCAATAATAGACCAGAATGGATGCTCATGATTCTCCCTTTATTTTTGATCGACAATGCAATAAAGATAAAAAATAATCATGAAACTCGGCAAGAGAATATGTCGAATAAGATGGAGCATCGCACGCTCCCCCTTGATGTGAGCATCTACCCGTAAAAACGAGGATATTATTTTTCGGTCATGGGTAGACATGGTGATGTATCGCCGAACTGACCAAACATTGTAGAATATATATATCATAAAATCCACTGCTGAAAAATCATAATGCTGATAACCGAAATACAAACCTGAACTCCCAAATAATGGTCCGAACCCATATATAAATAGTCCGAGGGAGTAAAAATGCGAGTAGCTCGGTAGAAGTGAGACACAAAAATAATAAAATCTTAACAAATGTATCGTCACTCGTAATCAGCCAGAAGAATGAAGCCTAGAATCATGGTGATAAAATTGGTGTTAAACAAAATAATTGTTTCTAATAAAAAAAATTGGTTTTAATAAAAATAATTGGTATAAAATAAAAGTAATTGGTTTTAAAAAAATAATGGGTTTTAAAAAAAAATAATGGGTGTTAAATAAAATTAATTGGTTTTAAAAAAAATAAATTGGTAATAAAAAAACTTGAAAAGAAATGGGTTAGGGGTTAGGAAAATGGGTGAAACTGAAAAAGGTAAGGAGTAGAAAAGGTTAAGAGTAAAAAAAATTTAGGAGTGAAAAAATGTTAGGATTAGAAAATGTTAGGAGTGGAGATTCAGGAGATAAAAAGAAAAATATGGTCAGGAATGAAAAAAGAGGTTAAGGTCTGAAATGGGATTAAAAAGCAAGGTCTGGATTTTTTTTTTTTTTGATTCCTGAAATATTGAGTTCGAAATTGAAGGTTGAATCTGAAATTTTCTTGAGTTCGGATTTTTTTTGAGTGTTTCCGGAATAGTTGGGTTCCTAATTAAAAAGAAAAGGGTACGGAATAAAAAATTCCAAAATGGGTTTTAAAATAAAAGGGTGCGAAATGGGTTTTAAAAGATCCGGAGTGGGTGAGGGATAAAAACAAGATACGAAATGGATGTTTGGTTCCGAAGTGGTATTTGAAAGAAAAGGTCCGAAGTGGACTTTGTGTCCGGACTTAAAAAGCAAGTTGGTCCGGAATGGTGGGACATGTAAGTTCTGGAAGGAGTTGGCTAAAAAGACACCATATTTTATCATTTAGACAATCTTAATTAACTTTTGAAATATTTTTATTGGTTGAAATTGAATTGTTTTTCGAAAAAAACTGATTACAAGTAGTTGATTATAGGTTGACTTTTTATAAAAAGACAAAATTGCAAGAATGGTCCATGTGGTATGTCAAAACTAGCACATTTGGTCCAAAATGGGTTTAACTCGTAAGGATGGTCCAATAGTTTCGTTTTGTTGCGAGTTTGGTTGAATTTCCTATGAACTTTTTTATGATGATGGATTTGCCCTTATATTTTAATTTTTCATATTTATTTTATTATCAGTAATTAAAAAACAATTAAAAATAAACCAAAAATAAAATACTCTCTCTCCTTCCCTCTCTCTCTCTTTCTCGCTTTCTCTCTCTCCCTCTCTCTCCCTCTCCCTCCCTCCCTTTCTCTCTCTCTCTCTACAAACAAAATTAATATAGATCTGGTAGTGGATTTGTAAAATGAAGAACCCTAACTTTTATCAATTTTGTTCAATTCATTGCATGAAGTCGAATAGACTTAACACATACACACTCATATATGCATATGGATCTCAAGAACACTCGGTTTTTACTGAGTTCAAGAACAAGAACATCATATTCACGAACTAAGAAATCGATTTCTGATGAACTGCCATCACCACCATCGGAATCAATTTCTTCTATGAATTGCCCGACTCAAACCCACAAGACCACAAACAACTCAATAAACATAAAGATGAAGGTAAACTGCACCCCTTTTATCCCTCTCCCTGAATCGCAGACACCATATACCCTAAATCAGTACATGTTAATTGATTACGATTTACATATGAAAGGGATTACGATTTACAACCTAGAAATTTTTGTGTCCTTTCCAATTATTGAATTAAATGCCAATCATATCCCTCTCTCTTGTTCTTCTCTGAATCGGTGTGTGTATCAAATTTAGGCGTAGAAGATGACTCTTGTAGAAGAATAAAGATAACAGTGGCATTGTAGCTCTAAACGATAATGAGAGAAAAGCCAGGTATAGTGGTTTGACCTAGGAGGCGATGGTGTTGTTGGTATTCATCGGAGATGTTACCTGGTTTAGGTGATGCGCGAGGTACGATGGATGGTGGCCAGATACAATAGGTGATGTTGAGGGTCAAGCGGGTGGGTCAGGCAAGAGAAAATATGTGTTTTCCGGCGATTGTATTCTCATATATGTCACTAAGAGGTTGCAACATGTTTGATTTTGAAATTGTTTTGAACTGATTTCTTTGAACTTGTCGAAGAAGACATATCAGATAGGCAGGGGAGGGATGAAGAAGATGAACTGTTCTTGAGTAAAAAGAAAAAAAAATATAGGGGAATACGGTGGAGAGAGAGAGAGAGAGAGAGGGAGAGAGGGTATTCTATTTTTGTTTTATTTTAATTACTGATAATAAAATAAAAATGAAAAATTAAAATATTAAGGCAAATTTGTCATTATAAAAAAGTTCATAGGAAATTGGACCAAATTCGTAACAAAACGAAACTATTGGACCATCCTTGCAAGCCAAACCCATTTTGGACCAAAGGTGCTAGTTTTGACATACCACAGGGACCATTCTTGCAATTTTGTCTTAAAAAAATGATGAGAGGGTGTCATAGGGTGTCTTAATTGCAGCACACGTTCCGGAATTGAACTTTAAATACTCGCATATGTTCATTGTAATTTCCGAGAGATTCCTACAGCTGTTACCAACATCTTTTGGCAGGATGCACAAAGCATTAAATGAAGAGAGAGGAGGGAGTTGACCTTGAAATACAAATGGCAGGTCAAGACTTAAAACACGTGACCAACTGATAGCGTGTGTGCAGAGGAGAGAGGACATTTGCTTCTAAAACACGTGACCAAATGGCAGGTCAAGACTTATTAACGGAAGTCCTACCGCCGAATTCGCGATGTCAAAGGGAGTAAGGCAAGGGGATCCGCTTTCCCCCTTCTTGTTTATCATTGCAATGGAGGGCCTCAATGTAGCAATGAAATCAGCAACATCCAATGGTGTTTTTGACGGAGTCCATATTCCAAATTCTAGCATCTGTGTATCTCATCTATTCTATGCAGACGATGCGCTATTCTTGGGTGACTGGTCACAGCGTAACATCGCTAATCTGGCCAGAATACTTAGGTGCTTCTATGTCTCTTCTGGACTAAAAGTCAATTTCTCCAAATCTAAAGTTTATGGTATTGGCGTCCCACCCCAGGAGGTTTCTAATTGGGCATCACCTCTTGGCTGTGAACCTGCAGTTTTACCGTTCACATACCTTGGTGTCCCGGTAGGTTCTAATATGAATCGTATTGCTGAGTGGAACCCAATTTTGGATAAGCTAAAAAAAACTCTCAATTTGGAAGGCGAAAAATCTTAGCTTTGGTGGTAGAGTCACTCTTGCTAAAGCTGTACTTGGAAGTCTTCCCACATACTTCCTGTCCATATTCGATGCCCCCACCGGGGTCATCAAAGCCATGGAAAAAATTCGTAGGAAATTTATTTGGGGAGGCCCTACATGTAAAAATAGCATTCACTGGGTGGCTTGGGATAAATTGACAGCTCCAAAATCAGTAGGTGGTATGGGTATCGGTTTAATCCATTCTTTAAACTTGGCATTACTAACTAAATGGCTATGGCGGTTAAAAAATGAGCCCCACTCCTTTTGGGTATTGATCATCACTGGAATTCACAAACTGATGGGAGAGTCTAACCGTTTGCGCGCTAGAAACCCTTGAAGTAGTGTATGGAATAACATTGTAAAAAGCAGAAATAAGTTGGAGAAGATCAGTATTCCCTTCGAAGACGTAATGCGTTATGATGAGAACAATGGCTCTTGGGTATCTTCCTTTGTTAAAGATGGTGAGTTTTGTATAGCTGCTCTTCGAGATAGAATTGAAAGGGCCTCCTTTCCTGTCAATGACGGGAACTTCCCATGGCTTCGTTTAATTCCAAAAAAAGTCCTGGGCTTTGTTTGGAGGGCGAAGCAAAATCGAATTCCTTCAGCGGTGGCTCTCAAAAACAGAGGAATTGATTTAGCATCAACGATTTGTGATGTATGTAAAACAGCAGACGAAACGGGTGATCATATCCTTGCTTCATGCACAATGGCAAGGTCAGTACTACAATCTATTATGCATTGGTGTGGGCTCCCGGTGAATGAATTTTAGTCAGTACAGAACATCATCGATTATGCTTCCAATTGGGGTAACTGTCCCAAAAGGAAGGACATTATAACTATGATATTATTCGGAGCCTTATGGTCCTTGTGGAAAGCCCGGAATGATCGAGTATTTAAAAAGGTTGATGTGAGTGCGGAGAGGATTGTGGCTGCTACAAAGTCCTTAATGTATGTTTGGGTGAAACATAGAGGAGATAAAAGTAGTATAGATTGGAATTCATGGGTCTTATCCCCTCTTCTCTGTATTTGATCTACTGTATGCAAACAACCTATCTAGCTACTTGCTAGTAGGTAGATTTTCTTTCTTTATTAAAAATATTGCCGGTTCAAAAAAAAAAAAATTTGCTTCTACAACAGCTATAGTGGGACCCAACTGTTGCTGATAGATTGGAGCGTGAGGGTCACACGCTGAACAGTTAAAATGGTACTCCTTATTGCACAACGGCTTTAATGCTTAAGGTTAAGGGACACTTTTAACACCTTTGCCATATCAATTTTTTAAATGTCACCTTATTTTTATCTATTTAGCATTTAAACTTAACTAAAGTGGTAATATTTTTAGCATTCCATTTTTATATTTTCTTTTTTCTAATTTAATTTAATTACTATATTTTAATAAACAAACATTTTTTTTATTTAAGATCTATATATATTTTTAAGAAAATAAACCAATACTAGCTTACATAATAATAAACATTGCAAACCGTATAACTATTAAGATTATTAACATACAATTTTATGTATATATTTGAAATAGATAATGAAATTATTGAAGGGTGTGTTTTGTAATCTGTATCTAAGTGAAATAGAGTAAATTAGAAAAGATATATAAAAACAATTGAAATATGTGAAGTAAATATTCTAACCCAATCAAAACCTTCACTTCTTCCTCTTTCTTCACGCTATGAGAACGGGGACTCTGCTTTGGCCAGCCCCTAGCGAGACCTAAGGGTTGGTGTTCTACATGAATGGCGAGCTAAGCGAGTGGTTTTGACGAGTGTTACTCTAGCCTAATGTATTATGTTTGACTTCTTAAAAGTGGCAGATTTTAAAGCATGTGGGACCAGCTATATTAAATGTCCCTCATTTGAGCATTTGTGGCGTGCATCAGTATCTTTGACCAAGAAACTTAGGTGCTGTTTGTTTTTTTGAAGTCAAAATGTCTGTAGTCTGCGGACCACATCTGCAAGCCTCTGCGGCAGAAGAGGTGGACCAAATGTCTGCAATCTGCAATAAGAAGACTGTTTGTTTTTAACGTCTGTGGGCCATTAAAATAAATTGAATTTTTTAACTTAATTTCATGTTATAAACATTAAAAATGTATTTTTAACAAAAAAATGAAAGAAAAAAAAAACTGCACGGTGGCCATGTTTTTTTTTTTGTTTAGGTTAAAATGAGGTCTGAAGACCTTTGAAGACAGTGGCCCATGTCTGCGTCATGAAGACCTCGCGCAGACGTTTTCTGATCTGCGCACTTCCAAAAAACAAACAATCTGCGAGGGCATATGTCTGCGCGGCGCAGACAAAAGTGGTTGCGCAGATCTTCACACAAAAAACAAACAGCCCCTTAGATAACTAGCAGTCTAGTACCTATAAGCAATGTCACTATTCACAGTAATATACACGTGAACATGAAGCTTAAGTGGCTTGTATCAAAGCAAAATAATCTTGTACTCTTGTAAATTTCGTACCCAAGCACAAAAGTACGCACAAAACTTTTATGCCTAAGCACTCCAAAAATCTTGGCATTTCGGAAAATCTTATCAACTCATACCAACAACCAATTTCATTTCGAAAATAGCTAATGGCGGAACCAGAAAAAACGTTTACGGGTTGCACAATTTTCTTTCCATGTAAACCCTAAAGATGGACCGGTTGAACTCAAGGGTAAAACTGGAAAAACCAGATTTTTTATATTGGATCATTATCTAGGATTAAGTAAAAAATGGAACAATTATATCTTGAAATCCCAAATGCTCTCGTCAGTTATTTTGGGAATGTGTTTTCTCGTCTGTTAAATTGACTGAAAGTTTTAAAAACCCAAACCATGCCCAATCCAAGTTATGTATTCAACATCTAATCATTATCATACATTAGAGGCTACCCTTAATACATTAAAAATTCTCATGAAGTTCAAGTTTAAAAAGGATTTAGTCTTTTAGAGAAACTTGACATCAAAAATCAAATGGTTTGGTTTGAATCATCATGGCGTAAAATCTTAAAATCATATTATAGTGTATATAGATTAAGAAATCATACAAGTTCTAAATTCATTGCAAACTTGATTTTAGTTCCAAATATACCAAGGCTTTATTACAAATTTGGAAAATGTAGTTCAATACCACTATAAAATGTTTTTTTTTTTTTTTTTTTTTTTTTCATTTGAGCATTTCATCAAACACCTTCTCTTCATATTTGTTTCAATGATCTCAGCAACAAAAATAACAACATTATGAGAATCTATAATCATAATTCTTCAACATTAACAGAATTATATAAATAAGCCTAACATAAACTTGAAGACAAATCAGTTTTGTTCCCACACTTCCTTTTGCTCCAGGCCTAAGTATTGCTTTGTACAGTTGAATTAAAATCCTAGACAAGTAAATAACAAACTAGCTATTAATTTTAAAGAGGAATTAAGCCATTAACAAACATAAAAATCCACTTTGAGGGCCTTAAACACTTTAAAAACATAGTAAAATCACATAACAAAAACATAGTAACAAGCATAAAAACATACGAAAGAAAAGAAGAAATCAGAGCAATAAGAAGAAGGACAAATCAGTATTGTTGAAATCGTAGGAGAAGAATGAGAAATCGGATATAGATGCAGATGATGAAAGAATGATGTGGCATATTGCTGAAGAAGCCCTAATACCCTAACCACCGACATCGTTAACTATCCTTGACACAGCTACTTCCCAAGCATTATGAACGCAATAATAACATGAATCAATTGAACCTTAAAACCAAGGCTTTGTAATTTCTTTTTTAAGAGGTTCCGCCCTTAAAAAATAGCATGCATTTAACAATTGTATCACCAGCTCAATCACCTTGTACATTCCGAAATAATTATCCCAACAGTCTAAAAATCACATATTCCTAATCTATGATCAATTGTTCAATCTCTTACCCCATAACCATATTTTTGTCTTTTTCTAAACATTTTTTTGCATGGGATAAAAAGATCAAACACCACCTTTTTAACATGACACTTTATCTTCTTCGGTAAACACATTTTTCTTTTCATAAACTCAAATCCAACAGCAGCAAAAGTGTATGAACAGTAGCAGCAAATTTTTTATTTTTCTAGCAACATCACCAACAAAACAGTAAATAACTCACAAAAGATTTTTCAGTTGCGAAGGCTGAGCAATACTTCATAGATAACAAAAATCTTCAAGATAATAAACCAATTGGATTGTTCCCTTGAAATAATCGTGAGATTTCCAAGGTTTCGCTCTGATACCACTTGTAGGTTCCCATTTTCTCGATTGGATTGGTGCGGAAGATATTACCAAAAATATAATCGTGTATAAACATGATGAACAAGATACGTGAATAAAACTGTAGTAGATAAATAGAGAGATATAAAATATTACAAGAACACTCATGGGTTGGGAGAGACAACTCTTTCATGGTGGAAGAGATCTCACCACACTCTCTCTACACTACAAAGTCTACATAGTGCACTCTTACAATAAAATGACCATCACCTCCACTTTATATACCAGTGGAGGGAATATGCTTTTCATACAAGGGAATATTCTAACCTAATAAACATTCAACATTGTATAACATTTTCATGCTCCAACAAGAGGTGAAAGGTAAATTTACCAGGGGTATTAATTACCAGGGGGTTTTAATTTACCAGGGGTTTTAATTATTTTCATGAAGGACTTTTGGGTGTTGGTTTGATGCTAAAAAACAACCACTATTTTGGCTATGTTGTTGTCACTAAATTTTCTCAACAATAAGGTAAGATAAGAATAGTTTAGCTGCTATTTTGAGTCCCTAATTTAGAGTAGAATAACAACTAACTTTGAGGGGGTATTTAGAGGTGAAAATACCAAGCAAAAGGAAGGTGTATATAGGTGAAATGGTGGC
Organism: Lactuca saligna; assembly: GCF_052625555.1. NCBI lineage: Eukaryota > Viridiplantae > Streptophyta > Magnoliopsida > Asterales > Asteraceae > Lactuca > Lactuca saligna. The sequence goes on from NC_136420.1 coordinate 24,431,491, forward strand.
TGAAAAACCAAGGGACAACAACCCCTTTAAGGTTCACTATTTTGAAGAGATGGAAGGAAGTTTGTGTGGCTGAAAATGGGATGAAGATTGAGAGCTTTTACCTGAAGTATTGGCTGGAGAAATGAAAGAAGAATGAGAGAGAGAGAGAGAGATTTGTAGGGAAAGAAGAAGAAAAGATAAGATAGAATCAATTAGGTTAGATTTGATGGGATGTGATGATGATGAGATTTGATCTCCTACCCCACTTGTCTAGTTAGCTACTTAGATATAAGATTTAGTTAACTAACTAGCTACTAGTTAGTTAGTAGTTAGATGTTCTAGTTTTGGAGAGGGGTGATGCTATTCTCAAAATTATGAGGAAGAATAAGATGATTTTTCAATGTCTTAATAAAATAAGTGCTTAATTGATTTCCTTGGCAATCATCTCAAGTATTTTTACCTTTTTATCTTATCCCATGAAACTAGACACATTGTTCCTTACATGTATCACTTCATGTCATGCACCCATAACTAGTCATTTCTTAGATAATAATACATATATACACATACATGTATTGTTGGTACAAAAGAACAATGTAGTTTTTATGTATTTAAACTTGAATGTTTATGTTTGATTCTTTTATTTAAAAACATTTAGATACATTCTAATTATGCATTTAAATAATCCATTTTATATTTTTATTAATTAAATATAAAATTTATTGACCAATGTATAATTTCATAACATTTAAACGGTTAACAATATCGTTAACAAGGTTTGTCACTTTGGTTCGTATATTTGTCAAATTTGGATCCTTCACAACTATTAAGCACAAGTTTTATATATAATTTAACTTACTCATCAATTGGAGACATGTTGATACAGTAATTAAACTTTTGTGTTCAAATGACGTTATATGCTAACTTTCACAAACCGGTGTTGATTCGTAGTTATAGTCGTGACCGAATTTATCATTAGTCACATGTTTAATTTTTCACAAGAATTTATCTAGAAAAAACATGATAAATTTCTTCAACCCTTTTTGATAAAATATTCATATTGTTTAAAAATCGAAACATGGTATCGTATGATCATTCCTATTTTTGCCAATTGTTACATTCTCTCCCCGTTAAAAGAATTTTGTCCCGAAATTCAACTTGGAGATGTGATATTAATAAATAATTGGGAGTGTTTGTTTTGCATATAATCCTCGTGTTCCCAGGTGAATTGTGGTCCTCGTTGAGAGTTCCAACGAACTTTCCCGATAGGAAGATGGGTTTGTTTTAAACGCTTCACTTCTCGATCCATAATTTCCATAGGTTCATCAACGAAGTGGAGTTTTGTGTTTAGTTGTATCTCATAAAGAGGTATTACGTTGGTGTCATCCGGCAAACACTTTTTCAGGGTAGATACATGGAATACGTCGTGTACTTTGCTTAGTTCTTGAGGTAGTTTTAGCTGATAAGCAACATGACCAATTCTTTCAAGAATTTCGAAAGGTCCAACGTATCTGGGTTAAGCTTTCCTCTTTTGCCAAAATGAATCATACCTTTCCAAGGTGAGACTGTTAACATTACTCAATTTTTGACTTGAAACTCTAGAGGCTTACGCCTTATATCAACATAACTTTTCTGACGGTCATGCGCTACCATAAGTCGATCTTTGATTTGAATGATCTTCTCGTTCGTTTCATGGATTATCTCTGGTCCAATACGTAGTGTGTCATTTGTGTGTGCTTGGTCCAGTTAGTATCCCCGACCTCTGCCCAACATATAGGCGATCGACATTTGGGTCCGTATAAAGCTTCAAATGGTGCTGCTTTGAGGCTGGTGTGATAACTATTATTATAGGAAAACTCATTCAACGAAAAATGAGTATCCCATGAATTTCCAAAGTCAATTACACAAGACAATAACATATCTTCTAGGGTCAGAATGGTTCGTTCACTTTGACCATTTGCTTGTGGGTGGTAAGTTGTGCTCATATCCAAGTGGGTTCCCACGGATTTGTGAAGTAATTACGAGAACCTTGACGTGAAACTACTATCCATATCCAAGATAATAGAATTTGGCACTCCATGAAGCTTGAAAATTTTCCTGGGATATGTTCTCATCAGCTTTTCCATTTTGTCGGTTTCTTTGATTGATAGGAAATGGGCAGACTTAGTTAATCTATCAACCACTACCCAAATAATGTCCTAACCACTAAGAGTCTTGGGTAGTTTTGTGATAAAGTCCATTGGAATTTACTCCCATTTCCACTTGGTAATCTCATGTTGTTGCAGTAATCGCGAGGGCTTTCGATGCTTTGCCTTGACTTTAGAGCAAGTCAGGCATTTGCCTACGCAAGTGGCAATCTCAGCCTTCATATTAGGCCACCAATATAATTTTTTCAGATCTAGATACATCTTGTAGGATCCAGGATGTGCAAAATGCTTTGATCTGTGAGCTTCATCCAAGACTAAGCTATTAACGTTACCAAACTTTGGTGTCCAGATTCTGTTCATGAAATAATGAGTTCCATCATCTTTAAGCTCGAAATGTTTATCCATTCCCCGTAAGTATTCTTCCCCAACATTTTCCTCTTTCAGGGTATCTAGTTGAGCTTCACGAATCTGGGTATTAAGGTTGGAATGGATGGTCATAGCTAGTGCTTTTACTCGTCGCGATTTCTTATGCTCTTTACGACATAAAGCATCAGCTATAATGTTCGCTTTTCCCAGATGATACCGAATCTCACATTTGTAATCGTTCAATAACTCAATCCATCTTCTTTGCCTCATATTTAGTTCTTTTTGATCAAATATGTGTTGAGACTCTTATGGTCTGTAAAAATGATACATTTCCTTCCATATAAGTAGTGTGTCCAAATCTTCAAGGCAAAGACTACTTCTCGTAATTCTAGGTCGTGGGTTGTATAGTTGTTTTCATGGATCTTGAGTTGTCGTGGGATATATACAGTGGCCTTCTCCCTGTGCATTAAGATGCACCTTGAATTGATGCATCATAGTATACGACAAAATATTTGGTTCCTTTAGGTAAGGATAAGACTGGTGTACTACACAACATCTGTTTCAACTTCTGAAATGCAGTTTCATGCTCATCTCCCCAGTCGAACTTTATATCTTTTTGTGTTAATGCAGTGAGTGGCTTGGCTATCTTGGAAAAATTCTCTATGAATATCCTATAGTAGCCGGCAACGCCTAAGAATTGGCTCACTTCAGTTGGCGTCCTTGGTGCATCCCAATTCTTAATTGCTTTGATTTTTGTGGGATCCACATGTATTCATCTATTAATTACTACATGCCTTAGGAAGTATACTTCTCTAATCCGAAATTCACATTTGGAAAATTTTACGTACAACTTTTCCTTTCTTAGCAGCTCAGACATCAAATTTAGATGTTGGTCGTGTTCCTCTGTGATTCATGAATAGATCAGAATGTTGTCGATAAACATTATAACGAACTTATCTAAGTATGGTTTGCATACGCGGTTCATGAGGTCCATGAATACTGCTGGTGCATTGGTCAATCCGAAGGGCATAACTAAAAACTCGTAGTGACCGTATCGAGTTCTAAATGCAGTTTTCAGAACATCTTATTCTAGTACTTTTAACGGATGATATCCGGATCTTAGTTCTATCTTTGAATAGTAAATAGATCCATGGAGTTGATCAAATAGGTCATCTATTCTAGGGAGTGGATAACGGTTCGTGACTATTAGTTTGTTCAACTCTCGATAGTCTATACACATCCTGAAAGAACCATATTTCTTCTTGATGAATAAAACTGACACTCCCCAATGTGAGAAGATTGGTCTGATAAAACCCTTGGCAAGTAGTTCTTGCAGCTGATTTGAAATCTCTTGCATTTCCAAATGAGCCAATCTATAGGGGATCCTACCACTGGAGTTGCTCCCGGAATTAAATCAATTCGGAACTCGACACCGCTACTTGGTGGTGATCCAGGCAGATCATCAGGAAATATATTGGGATAGTCGCATACATGGGGTATGTCTTTAATTTCTTTCGTCTTGCCCGTCTTATTTACTGCATGCGCCAAGAAGGCGTAATACTTCTTTTATAGAATTTTTTTTGCCTTAGTGCAAGAAGTAAGCTTTAAGTTTTTGCCCGACTTGTCACTGTAGATTATCATCGTCTCCCCGTTAGATAGAGTTAGTCGTACAACTTTTTCGAAACAAAGAATTTCGGCATGATGCAGATACAAACAATCCATACCGATAATGATGTCAAAACTCCCAATATTCATTGGCATTAACTTGACATAGAATGTGTGGTCGTTCAAAGTTAGGAGGCAATTTCGTAATATTTCGGTGGTGTTTTCCATCTGTCCGTTTTCTACTTCACTTCGTATGCTACGTCTAATTTACTAGACTTGTGATTTAATAGTTGTTTAAATGATGGAGTTACAAAACTTCTATCAGTACCGGATTCAAATAGAACTGTAGCATATAAGTTATTAATGAGGAATGTACTGATAGTACACGGGGCTTCGATAAATAGTAATGTATTTTCGTGGTACATGATCCTTGTCTGGTCCTTATACAATCGCCTTGTGCATACACATTGTATATAATCAAGATCGAATAGATGGTCAAATAAGTGATTCTATTTTAAGCCTACAACCAAACAAGGAACATGAGGTAAAGCGGAGTCATAAATCCTAAGTCTATAGAATCTTAATTATATACAACCCTAACGTATACACTTAGCAATAATAGATTACCAGCAAGGGTCCTTAGTTTCTATACGAATGACGTGACTATTCAGGGTGAGAAGGTAATTGGTGAGTATTTCTAAAGTGCCTTATATTTGGTTGATTTGCCATATCTACAGTGTAAGTTGCAGAATTTGTGTTTTTGTCATGTTTCGAAACCTATGATCGATAAAGCTTTTATAGGTACTAGTATCAATTAATACCTAATCCTAAACGTTGTTGATATGAAACGTACCAATAACTAAAGGTGGTTCCTAGAGAGCATCTCTAATAGTGATCATAAGTACCCTTCCATTTCCACCCTGATTCTTTAGTTTTGGGCAGTCCTTCCTAAAATTCCAAGGTTGGTTGCATTCAAAACAGTTACGGCTTTCCTTCTGCTATAGTGGTTGGGGATTTTCTGCAGTACCTCGAGATGTGACCTCTCATGTTGCACCTATTGCAGATTATCTCCCTGTAATTTCCAACATGATGGAAATTGCACTCTGTCCAATGAGGTAAAGTCCTAGTGTAAGATTTAGCTGGGGTGGGAGTGTTGGTAATTGCGGCATAGACATCTACATGTTCTGGTTCATTTTTGTGATGCTTGAAGTCCCCCTTTGATTTCCCATGACATTGAGTTGGCCACCGAGATACCCAAAGTTTTTACATGGTCAGTCCACCATGTTAGAGCTCCATCAATCAAGGTGCATGCGGCGAAACGCACTTTGCTACCCTTAGCGCAGTAGCATTTGTCAAAAACAACTTCAACTTTTTCAAACCAACGAGTTAAACCCACAACGCTTTCGTTCCCATAAAAGTTTATTGGCGTGAAATTTATGAAGTCCTTGTAGGAACAAGTTCTTCTACACGCTTCTGCATGTGAGTGAAGAGCGCTTCCAGCTCCGTTTCCCAGTCCGTTCACTTCCACGACTTGTCTTCCATCATTTAAACTCCTTACAGTTGCCATTGCAATTGTAATGCGTTCTGAAACTAGTTGTTCCAATTTAGTTGTAGTCTGAGGAACTCCTGACTCGGGAGGTGGTTGAATTGGAGTGCTAGAAGCTGGCGTTTCTGGCATCACAACTGGCCTTCTGGTTGGTCGACCTCTCCAGGTTCGCCTCATAACTAGTTCGGTAGTTGATGTTACTTCGGGGTGTAATCCGGTGTTCCTTCTTAGAGGCATTTGGATTTTGTTATTTCTATTAATAGTAGAGATTAAGTTTGTGATTTTTTTGGTAGTTCTCTCATAATGTTTTTATTCACAATTACTCTTCATATAACAGTTCAAAAAGGTTTTTAAACATAATAACATATGATTCATTATATTAAGCATTAACATCCGAGTACATTAGTCTTTACCGTTTTCAAAATGTAAAGACTTACAAGTAGTGGTACAAGGACCTACTAACAAACAAATAAAGTTTACATATGCATAAATATCCTAATACATATCCGAAAACTTTGTCACCAAAATTTTTAGTGTCTCAAATATGTTACACAAAAGTTTTACACATATATACAAGAATATTGTATTTGCTTTTATTGACTTGTGATCATATTTTACATTTCTGAAAATGCCAAGATTTTAGTCTATCAACTACTTCATTTAAGTTGGATAATGCATAAGGTCCGACCAAAATAAAACTTAGGCGCACAACTAGGTTTAGTTATGGTATGACCCATGTTTTGTGAAACCTAATTGAGTATTTGATCTAAATCATTGTGTTTAAGTTTATTAGATTTTTATCTTTGAAGTGTTGTAACTGTAAAGATATTCCTAGACCTACTAGAGTAAGCCCTAGTATATAGTTGTAGTTTTCTTAAAAAGAAAATACGAAGTTCAATATAGTCATTAGCTCTTATACCAATCTGTCACACCCTAACCGACAGTGGAAAACGCTGGGGTGGCGACTTTTTACAATTAGATCACAGTCAACCACATATATCGAATACTTAACATATTTGAATCAATATTTTATAACCCTTTAAGTTTTGGAATTGAAATACATATTCATTTTAAACACACAACGGTAAACAAGTCAAGTTTATTCCCAAAAGAAAGGAACTATAATTTCCTTAGAACCGATGTCCAATCCCCGACTTCTTAGTTACCTGAGAATACACATTTTTAAAATACGTCAAGAAAAATTGTTGGTAGTTCCACAGATTTTGACTCTGTGAGTTTTATAAAAATAAATCTTTATAAAACGTGGAATGTTTAACAAAATAAGTTGTACAAAACATGGTCAACAATGTGACCGATATGCTTCGTGTGAGAACCGATACTTGAAATCCGATACAAGTATCCATGTTGATATAATTTTGATAAAAGTAAATATTAACATATTTTTGTGAAGCAAAATATTTAGTGTTTGTATAAATAGACACTAACAATCGGTTTAACAATCTACAAACAATATTTATACTACATACAACCTTATCCTATTTTGTATTAGTATTTTTGTATCTGGGTTTTTGTTAAAATTCTCAATTGTTTGTGTTCGAAAACTTTTGGTTGTACCGATTAATAATGTAAAGCTACCAAAGTTTTAACAGGACAACGGTCGTATGTGTCCCTATACGAGTTTAAACAACATATCGGTTGTAAGTGTCATTACACGAGTTTAAACAACATGTCGCTGTAAGTGCCCATAACAAATGTTTAGACAGTACTCCGACTGTAAGTGACTATATCAATGTTTAGACAATACTATGACTGTAAGTGACCATAACAAATGTTTATACAACACCCCGACTGTGAGTGACCAAAACAAACATGTTTCAAATCATTTTATGCCATAAGGTTTTCAATATGATTATATTAGAAATACATGTTATAATTAATACTTTTGTGACCCTAAAGTGTGTAAATTAAAAAAATATCATAATTTGGTGTTTCTATTATTTACAACAAATCTTAGTGTATATATATTTTAAAGACTAAACATCAAGGTTAATCAAAAGGGCAATTTTGTCCATGTTTTTAGAAAAATTATAGAAAAATCATTGTATGTCGAAATTAGGATCCGTAAACTCTCAAAGCTTAAAATATGAGTCTAATTTGTCCATAATTTTTACCATGACCTTAAGTGGTTCCTAACCAGAGTGAAAATGTCTATTTTTGCAGACTGGTCTGAAATGTTCTAAAATGATAGATAGTTTTGTAAAAATCACCATAAATTATAGAAAAACCGTATGAATGCGTACGAGTAGTCCTTAAAAATTTATAGACCTTAGCTATTTGCATATTTTACAGTTTTGAAATCCATAAGGTTTAAGAAAGGAAAAATAGTCCTTGAACATACCACAACTTTTCGGTAAAAAGCTGAAATTTAAGCTTAGATATGTTTAGTGACATAACTTGTATTTTCACTTAACTAAGCCTTTAAATCATTCATATATAATTTTTTTAGCGTGTATTCTCCCCAAAAACTTGTAAAACATAAAATAGGGGCTGTAGAAAACTCACTTTTGTCGCATAAAGTTATTCGGTTTGAGAGCGGTTCGTACGATTTCCGGTTCCACTCAAGCTCGCGATTTGAGTATTCTTTTGGATGTCTTAACACACAAAGAAATATATATATATATATATATATATATACATACATATATATATATATATATATATATATATATATATATATATACATCTAAGTTAGACTTTTATCACGTCTTAAATCACTTAAAATCAATGAACTTTATGATAAAGGTAAGAGTAGAAATCAAGAATATACCTAACTTTAACTTGGATCTAAAGTATGTTGCCAAAAGGACGTGTAAAACACAAGTTTTTTGAGAAGTGAAAGGTAAATTTCTCAGGGGTTTTAATTGTTTGAAAGTAGGTACATATGGTCTACTTTGAATCTCGAAAATGGGCAGCAAGATGAAGGACTTTTGGGTGTTGGTTTGATGCTCGAAAACAACCACTGTTTTGGCTATGTTGCTGTCATGAAAATATCTCAACAAGATGGTAAGATAAGAATAGTTTAGCCGCTGTTTTGTGTCCCTAATTTAGAGTAGCATAACAACTAACTTCGAGGGGTATTTGGAGGTGAAAATACCAAGCAAAAGGAAATGGTGGCTGAAAAACCAAGGGACAACAACCCCTTTAAGGTTCACTATTTTGAAGAGATGGAAGGAAGTTTGTGTGGCTGAAAATGGGATGAATATTGAGAGCTTTTACCTAAAGTATTGGCTGGAGAAATGAAAGAAGAACGAGAGAGAGAGAGAGAGAGAGAGAGAGAGAGAGAGAGAGATTTATAGGGAAAGAAGAAGAAAAGATAAGATAGAATCAATTAGGCTAGATTTGATGGGATGTGATGATGATGAGATTTGATCTCCTACCCCACTTGTCTAGTTAGCTACTTAGATATAAGATTTAGTTAACTAACTAGCTACTCGTTAGTTAGTAGTTAGATGTTCTAGTTTTGGAGAGGGGTGATGCTATTCTCGAAATTATGAGGAAGAATAAGATGAACTTTTAATGTCTTAATGAAATAAGTGCTTAATTGATTTCCTTGGCAATCATATCAAGTATTTTTACCTTTTTATCTTATCCCATGAAACTAGACACATTGTTCCTTACATGTATCACTTCATGTTATGCACCCATAACTAGTCATTTCTTAGATAATAATACATATATACACATACATGTATTGTTGGTACAAAATAACAATGTAGTTTTTATGTATTTAAACTTGAATGTTTATGTTTGATTCTTTTATTTAAAAACATTTAGATACATTCTAATTATGCATTTAAATAATCCATTTTATATTTTTATTAATTAAATATAATATTTATTGACCAATGTATAATTTCGTAACATTTAAACAGTTAACAATATCGTTAACAAGGTTTGTCACTTTGGTTCGTATATTTATCAAATTTGGATCCTTCACAACTATTTAGCACAAGTTTTATTTAGAATTTACCTTACTCACCACCGGAGACGTTGATACGGTAATTAAACTTTTGCGTTCAAATGGCGTTAGATGCTAACTTGCACAAACTAGTGTTGGGTTGTAGTTATACGTCGTAACATAATTTATCATTAGTCACATGTTTAATTTTTCACAAGGACTTATCTAGATAAAACATGCTACATTTTTTCAACCATTTTTGATAAAATATCCATATTGTTTAAAAATCGAAACATGGTATCGTACGATCGTTTCTATTTTTGCAAATTGTTACAAAAATAAACTAGGGAGGCTTTCTTACTTAGCCAATATAACACAAATAAACTTGGTACGCTAATTCACTTAGATGTTTTGGGGCCTTATAGGGTTGCTACTATCAAATGCTTGAAGTATTTTTTTTTACTATTGTGGATGATTTTATAAGGGCCACATGGGATTTTCTTTTGAAGTCTAAGGAATACGTTTTTAATTGCTTTATGTCCTTTTCAAATATTTTGTTGAATCAGTTTAATGTTAAAATTAAATTTGTTCGTTCTGATAATGGAATTGAGTTTATAAATAATTGAATGAAAACTTTTTTTGGACACCAAAAAAATGGATTTGTGGAGAGGAAGCATATATGTATTCTTAATGTGTCTCGGTCTCTTCTTTTTCAATCGAGTGTTCAAGTTAAATACTACCTATGTCCCTAATTGATAGTCCACTTTTGACTTTTGAAGTCTTTTTCTTCAATTTTAACCTTAAATATTTTTGATGTTGATAGATAATACTTAATGCAAAATATATGAGTAGATTGTATTTTAAATGTTTTTCATTGTTATAAGTTTTTTTAAGTAATATTTAACACAAATAAAAATATTTAAGGTCAAAGTTGAAGAAAAAAGACTTCAAAAGTCAAAAGTGGACTATCAATTTGGGACGGAGGGTGTATTAGTGAGATGTTGTTTTAAATTCTATTTTTTAATCAATCGAATGCCTACTTTTTTTTTGAAAGGGTTATCTCCTTAGGAATTTATTTTTAAATGAGCTCCTAATTTTGATCATTTAAGAGCTTTTTGTTGCTTATGTTTTGCTATTAAGCTTAATAGTAATGATAAAATTTCTTAATGCGCTGAAAAATGTATTTTAGTTGGGTATTCTGCTAAAAAAAAGGAATATAAACTTCTTAGTCTTGACACAAATTCGTCTTTTGTTTCCAGGGATGTTAAATTTTACGAATCTGTGTTTCCTTACAAGCTTAAGTAAACTTCGATTAATTTACCTTTTAATAATTTTGGTCCTTGTGATCCATTTTACTATGTTGAACTTAATACTAATGATTATCTAAATGTTTCAATCAATACAAAGTAAAGTCTCAGTGGGATGGTGCTCATGCAACCACAAACCATGATGAAACCAATACAAGTGAGGTCAACAACCAGAGTGGCGAGGCAACTATGCCTTCCACTGGTGGTTTTTTCATCCTTTGTCAGAACAGTCTGAGGAGAGTATTCATTTGAATACTTTTCCTTCGTTTAGTCAGTCTATTGGGTCCTCTAGGTCAAGACGTGAATCTCGCATGCTTGTTAAATTTGTTGATTATGTGGTTGAAGGAAAACATAAATATGGTATAGAGAGAATTGTTAACTATTCTTTGCTTAATAATGAAACTAGGTGTTTTCTGTCAGATTTAACAAAAAAAATTCAACCTAAGGATTATAATGAAACTTCCTCTGGTCCTAATTGGATCAAGGAAATGAATGAAGAGATGGAAGCTCTTCTTCGTAATCACACTTAGGATATAACTAATCTTCCTAAAAATAGAAAGCCTATCAGTTGAAAGTGGGTATATAAGATTAAATATAAACCTAATGGTGAAGTAGAACATTATAAAGCACGTCTTGTTGCTAAAGGGTAATATTAGAGGGAAGGTATTGATTTTGAGGAGACTTTCCTCCTGTAGCAAATATTGTTACTGTTTGTGTTGTTATATCTATATCTGTTAATAAATCTTTTTTTCTTATATTAGTTAGATATTAATAATGCTTTTCTATATGGAGATATTTTTGAAGATATTTATATGGAGTTACCTCATGTATACTACACTAAGAATGATACTAGGATGTGCAAGCTTGTTAAATCTCTTTATGGATTAAAACAAACTCCTAGGAAATGGAATGAAAAATTGTGTTCTTCTTTGTATATGTTTGGTTTTAAGCAAAGTGTTAGTGATTATTCTTTGTTCATTAGAAATTCTAAAGATTTTGTTACTGTGGTACTGGGTTTATGTAGATGATATAATATTAACCGGGAGTCATGAAAGTGAGTTAAAAAGGGTTAAAGATTTTTTGAAAACTCAATTTTTAATGATAGTGGTGTCTTTAAATATTTTTTAGGAATTGAAGTTGTAAGTATCGAAAATGGTTTATGCTTAAATCAAAGGAAATATTGTCTTGAACTCCTCCATGAATATGGTATGCGTGGGTGTAAGCCTATTACTACTCCTTTAGAAATTAATTTGATTATAAAATATGACGAAATTGATAAAAGTGATGGTTTTTTGGACAATATAACAAAGTCTCAAAAGCTAATTAGTAAGTTCATTTATTTTACTATTGCTAGACCTGATATTGCTTATGGTGTTCAGGTCTTAAGCCAATTCATGTATAAACCATTAAAATCTCATTTGAAAATTGCTTTTATATTATTAAGATATATGAAAAGTAGTCATGGAAATGGAATTTCAATTAGTAAGTCTAATGGTTTTGAATTAAAAAGTTTTATGGATGTTGATTGGGCGAAATGCATGTCTACAAGAAGGTTTGTCACTAGATATATGGTTTATTTTAACAACTCTTTAATTTCCTGAAAGAGCAAGAAACAATCTACTATTTCTAGATATTCTATCGAGTCCGAATATAGGGCTCTTGGGTCTATTGCCTGTGAAATTATTTGGGTGTTAAAAGATTTATTTGAATTAGGAGTAAAAGGTTTAACTCATGTTCCTATTTTTTGGGATAATGATCCAACTATTAAATTAACACTCAATCCTATTTTTCATGAACGTACAAAACACTTTGAGATATATTTATATTTTGTTAGGGAAAAATTTTCAAATGGTTTTCTAAAAAAGGTAAACATTTGTTCTTCTGATCAAAATGCAGATATTTTGATAAAGTCCTTAAGTTTTAAACAACATGATTTTTTGTCTAACAAAATGGGTTTAATCGATGTTTTTAATAAAAAGGAAATTAAATAATAAGTTTGAGGGGGGATGTTGAAAATAATAATATTTTCTATATTCAATCTCATTATTTATTTATTTGGTTATTATGTTTACCTTTATATTTACAGGGTAATTTGTGTCACTTCTATATTCTTGCTTGTCCTGAATATGAAATGGTATTTGGTGAAGGGGTTATTTGTGTTATATATGTGGTTTTATTGAATCACGCCTCATTTTTCTTATTCTTATACATGATATGCATGCGGATCTTATTATCCATGGGTAAGAAACTGGCCTAGATATTTAGATATTCACAGGGTAATTTGTGTTTAATCGATGTTTTTAATAAAAAGGAAAATAAATAATAGGATTGAGGGGATGTTGAAAATAATAATATTTTCTATATTCAATCTCATTATTTATTATTTATTTGGTTAGTATGTAGAACTTCATATTTACAGGGTAATTTGTGTCACTTCTATATTCTTGCTTGTCCTTAATATGAAGTGGTATTTGGTTGAGGGGTTATTTGTGTCATATTTGTGGTTCTACTGGATCGTGCCTCATTTTTCTTATTCTTATGCATTGATATGCATGCGGATCTTATGATCCATGGATAAGAAATTGGCCTAGATATATATTGAAGATGATGTTGCGTTTTGGTCATTAACTCATATATCTCATACACACACAATTAATTGTAAAAACTCTCTCGTTCTTTTTATATCATCTAACATGTATGTATAAGGGTTTCGTCCTTATTCTCTGGCGTAGTTTGATTGATGTTGTAGTATAGGATTGAGTGTTCATATTGAGAGCATAATAGGTGATTTGTAGTGAGGTTCTTGTGTAAGTATTTGAAAACATTCTGGTTCTTTGTCCTTAAATGATAAAAGAATCGTTGATGTTGGGAATGTTTGATTTATATACTTTTGAACACATTTTGAAAGTTTCATTTTGAAGGTAATTTTGAAAAGATATATAACACATACCATTCATGAACCAGTCTTCTCATGTCTACCATCAAACCTTAAAACAATTAAGGAACACAAGTATATTACTAGAAGTGTTTATCATAAAAAGCTATCAATATTGGTGGTTAACCATAAAATTAAGAAACATACCAGAATTGGCTTCAAACATTAGGAACCTTAATCGGTCCTACTCACAACATTTTTGGTTCAAAAATTGGTCGTTGCAAACCACTCCCGGTTCCACGAGTGGGTACTCGGTCTCATTGCTCACCCCCTAATGGAAACAACAAGACAATAAGAAAAATAGAAAGATCAACAACAAGCTTTTTTTAAAGGTAGCTTCTTATAATGTACCAAGTCATCATTGTGACCCATTTGGACGAGTTTTTTTCTTTTCAATTATGATGTTCTAGTACGTACATGTGTTAGAAAACAACTAAACAAGAGCAAAAATATACATTGTTATAAATATATTATTATCAGACATTATTTTACATTTGAGAAATTAATTTAATTTTTATTTAGAAATTTGGTGTATAAAGCTGGGGAAATCTCCAATAAAGTCCTAAAATTTTGGTCCGGTTTACGTTTTAGTCATAAACTAATTTTTGTTTACGGAAAAGTCCTAAAAACCGGCAAAAGTATGCATTTTGACCCCTTTTGACCGGTTGGAACCGGCAACAAGTTAATTTGAGACTATTTCATAAACTAACCTAAAATATTGAGACTATTTCATAAAATGACCTAATATATTGGGATTTTATCTGCAAAAAAATATTATGATTTTTCTGCAAACAAAAACCTTATTATAATTATTATTATTATTATTATAAACAAGTATACTAATTTTTAAATTCATTATTATTAATATTTTTAATAATACATATAAATACACTTAAATAAAAATATATTAAAGAAATTATTTAAAGGTGAAAGTGGTAGTGATGGTAATGCTTTAAGCATTGAAATCACTGTTTGTATGTCCACACTTTGTATATGATCATTTCACATTTCTTATTATTGTTTTCAATTCAAAATATTAACACTTAACAATTTAAAAGAAGTTGCCTATTTATAAAATTATGTATAAATAGTTTAAGATAAAAGGATTTCTCACTTTGTATATAAAATTTCTTAAGGTGGAATGATTTCTTTTCAAATCCAACAGATCCACAATAAATATTTACATTGGTGGCTCATATCAAAATTCGAAAATATTAATTAAAATATCTTATTTAATAGAAAGTAATATGATTTATTTTGCTTTATCACACTATATCTGTTATGTTTTTAAAAAAACCACAAGGATAAAGTAATGAAAAAGAGCAACACACATGTTGGTAATTCAAAAATACTTACACACAAGACATACACGCATATCACATGCTCAATATTTGTAAACAATTTGAAAAATCAGTAGCTTCTTTTAAATTGAATGTTAGTATTCTGAATTAAAAAACAATAATAACAAATATGAAATGACCATATACAAAGTTAGAATATACAAACAGACATTCATGATTTCAAAGCTTAAAGCATTACCATCCGCTCAACCTTCATCTTTATAAAATGTCTTTAATATTTTTTTTAATTTATATGTATTTATATGTATTATTAATAATATTAATAATAACAAATTAAAAAAAATAGTATACTTATTTATATTTTTAATATAATAATAATAAGGTTTTTGTTTGCAGAAAAACCCTAATATTTTTTGTTTTTGCAGAAAAGTCCCAATATTTTGGGTCAATTTATGAAATAGTCCTAAATTAATTTGTTACCGGTTCCAACCAGTAAAAAAGGATCAAAATGCAAACTTTTGCCGGTTTTTGGGACTTTTTCGTAAACAAAAATTAGTTTAGGACTAAAACATAACCCGGGCTAAAATTTTAGGACTTTATTGGAGATTTCCCTATAAAGATGCTACCTATTTGGCATTCTTTGGAACCATTGTTGTGTATGTGAAAGAGGTATCCTACCTATACTTGGTTGGTAAAATGGTAAATGACTGAATGGTCCCAAAATGGACGGGAAAAATCCACTAGAAAGAAAAAGGAAAGAGGGGGGGGGGGGGGGGGTCATCCGCCAAGTATCAAGTCGGGTAGTTTGTAGTCACTTTATTCGTGAGTATATTTAAAAATACCCCACCCAACTTGAATACTCGAAACCCGAAGGTATCATTTATATTTCCTGAAAAAAACTACCTGAAACAGAAAAAAACTACCTGAAACCGAAAAAGTAACTCCCATTTTTAGCTTCCCATTAGATTCTTTCCTCCATATTTTTTGTTTTTTCAATGAATTCATTCATTCTCTTGGTTTACTGGAAATGAAAATGGGAGGCCGCAGATTCACATACATGAACTCAACTGGTGACAAAAACAGCAAGCTTGACAGGTTCCTTGTATCGCTCAATTCCATCGAAGCCTGGCCAACTCTAAACGTCACAACCATGCCTAGAGTACATTCTGACCATTCTGCTATAATCCTTTCTTCCCAGCAACATGATTTTGGTCCAACCCCATTCAGATTTTTTAATTCTTGGCTAAAGGACCCTGGATTTGAGGGCGTCCTAAGAAGTGGCTGGGCGGTTAGTTGCAACCCAAGACGGCAGCTGATTCTTTCCCCCCTCTTTTTGGTTGCCGGTATATTGAAGAGCTTAAAGGAGCATATAAAATTATGGAGGAAAGAATCTAATGGTAAAGCTAAAAAAGAAATGGAGGAGCTTACAAACAAAATTAAAGATTTTGACCTGATGGCTGAGGAGGATAGGGTCAATAATGAGATGCTCAAAATTCGACAGGAGGCCTACCAAAAAATCATGGAAATCGAATCCAAACGTATTGAAGATTTATAGCAAAAGTCTAGATCTAAATGGGCTCTTGAGGGTGACGAGAATAGTGCATTCTTCCATGGCCTAATAAATAAGCATCATAGATCTCAGAGGATAAACGAAATTAAGGAAAACGAATTCTGGATAAGTGACCCTATTGAAATCAAGGAGAGGGTATTTAAACACTTTGCTGGGAGATTCACTGAGCCTATTAAATCACGGCCTAAATTCATCAGCTCCAAATTCTTGAAACTACCCCCATATGCGATTGAGTATCTTGAGGAGCCTTTCTCACTTGCAGAAGTTAAATCAGCTATCTGGGCTTGTGGCCCGGACAGGGCACCAGGTCCGGATGGATTTTCGTTTGCTTTCCTAAAGCAACATTGGGAGATGATTGGAGGTGATTTTTATCTTGCGGTGAAGCATTTTGAAGCTTCCGAGCATATTGAAAAAGGGTGTAACTCATCCTTTATCACCCTTGTTCCAAAGGTCCAAGACCCAATCACAGTCAATGATTTCCGTCCAATCAGCTTGATTAGGTGTTTATATAAAACAATAGCAAAGATCCTAGCTGAACGACTAAAAAAGGTGGTTCACCTGGTGGTTAGCCCAACCCAAAGTGCTTTCCTCAAAAATAGGCATATCCTTGATGGACCACTTATCTTAAATGAAGTCATTTGTTGGCTAAAAAAGAACAAAAAGAAAGCTTTCACGTTCAAAATCAATTTTGAAAAGGCCTTTAACAATCTTAGTTGGGAATTCCTAGACTCAATCATGCAGCAAATGGAATTTGGGGCTAAGTGGCGACTATGGATCCATGGATGTCTTTCATCAGCAAGGGTCTCGGTCCTCGTTAATGGTTCAGCAACAAAAGAGTTTGGTATGGAGTGTGGGGTCCGACAAGGGGATCCACTATCTCCATTTTTGTTTATCATCGCAGCTGAAGGACTCCACATTGCTATGGAAGAGGCGGAAGAAAAAGGTATTTTCAAAGGTCTCCAACTCCGAAATCATGGACCTGTAATCTCACATCTTCAATACGCTGATGATGTAATATTTATGGGTTCATGGTCATCGGAGAATGTAAAAAACCTGATCAGAATTTTAAGATGTTTCGAGATGTCATCGGGGCTCAAAATAAATATGTCAAAAAGCAGATTATTCAGGTTTGGCGTGCAGAATTGTGAGCTGGATATGGTAGCCCGGAGTTTCAACTGTTTGACAGGTTCGCTCCCCTTTATCTACTTAGGTCTCCCTGTCGGTGCTTCGATGACTAGAGTATCCCTTTGGAAGCCCATCATTGATAAATTTAAAGCGAAATTGTCTAGATGGAAAGCCTCTACCTTGTCTTTTGGGGGTAGATTGACCTTATGCAAAGCAGTTCTAAGCAGCCTTGGATCTTTTTACTTCTCTATATATATAAGGCACCTATAAAGGTGATCAAAAGCCTCGAAAGAATTCGAATGAGGTTTTCTGGGGAGGCTGTATGGAATCAAATAAAATGGCCTGGATTGCTTGGGATAAGATCTTGACAGCAAAAGAAAAAGGGGGTCTCGGTGTTGGCAGCTTAAAGGCGCAAAATTTGGCTCTCCTGGGGAAATGGTGGTGGCGCTTCAGAAAACAGCCTGACAACATATGGGCTTTGGTGATCAAAGCA
The DNA here is from genome assembly GCF_052625555.1 of Lactuca saligna. Lineage (NCBI taxonomy): Eukaryota > Viridiplantae > Streptophyta > Magnoliopsida > Asterales > Asteraceae > Lactuca > Lactuca saligna. The sequence goes on from NC_136420.1 coordinate 24,449,784, forward strand.
ATTCATGGACCTGACGGTGGTATTTCTCGTCCTACGATTACAAAAAGGAGAAGTGGTTGCTGGGGATCAATTGTATGCCTGCCAGCATCATTAGGGAAAGATCAAGTGCCATTCTTGAACCATTTTCAGCATGTGTTAAACATTGACGGATCATCAAAATGGATCTGGTCACTCGATCCATCGGGGGAATATACTGTTTCTTGAATGCGGAACTATTTTGACAACCTGGTTCTCCCTCAAAGTAATGACAGTTGGTTGTGGAATCCATTGGTGCCTGGTAAACTAAATATCCTAGCCTGGCGAGTTTGTCAAGGAAAACTCCCATGTATGGACAACCTCTTCAAACTTGGAATCAGCTCATCGAATTTGTGTAAAATATGTCATGAAGCCCCTGAAACGGATGACCACATTTTTGTGGAATGCCCGGTCTCAAAAGATGTTTGGCTGCAAGTATGTAGCTGGTGGCGGCTGTTGGATCCCTCCCCTGCCTCATGCCGGGAGTTGTTAAAAGGTGAATATATGGTAGGTGGTGATCAAAGGCTAAAGATGTTTCATGAAGCTATAACTCTAGTATTCTTGTGGGTTATTTGGAGATTCAGGAATAAGAAGGCCCATACTCTAAATCCAATCTTTGTATCAAAAACGGTGCTGGCATACGAGGTACAAGCTCATTCATATTTATGGATCAATGCTCGGAATCGAAAAGGAAACAAACTAAAGTGGACTGAGTGGTGTTGCGATCCTATCCTGGAATGCCTTGGTCGGCATTAGTATTCTCATTTCTTGTATGTGTTGTTTTTGTGTTCTTGCTTCCTTTTTAGCTCTAAACATTATGTACCTCCTAGCCTCTGGCTACTTTTTCTATTAATATATTTGCCTTGCCGTTCAAAAAAAAATTAGGATTGTATAAAAACAGGAGAAGTGACAGTGGAGGTCATAAATGTTTGTTTTAGAATTCAAACCCCGGCATCTATAGATTTCTCTAAATAGAGTAAATATGCTATGGGTATATAATTATGACTAATCATGGTAAGACCACCTAAGACTAATAATCTTACGATAATCTTGCAAATAGGTATACATCTCTCCGGTACAAACAAAAGCGTAAATGAAATTGCTGAAAAGTAACAAAACTAGAATAAATGATATTACCAACACTAGAGTTTTAAGTAGCCGTGAGTTATGGAGAAATAGTATATCACCGAAAGCTATGCTAATGTTGTACAAGTGTAGACTTGTCAACTAATGAAATCTTGAAAAACGTACAAAATGGTTAATTATGCAATTATGTAGTTTTATATACGTCAATTCTTGCCATGTAAATAAGGGCGCCAAAAGCATATGGTGACTATCGAAAACCACAAGAGTAAAGTCATTGACTGTCTCGTACTTTATTGCTAGATGACGGATAATGGTGTCAATCTCACAACAGCTTTGCAATCAGGTAAAATCAAGAGAAGCCTTAGACAACGGCCTCCGATGTAGCAACCAAATTGAGTACACATAATGTGAAAGTTGTTGGAAATTTATATATAAAGGAATTGCAAGTTGGCAATTTCCTTTGTATCCCACATTGGTGGGGGGAAGAAACTTTTGTGGGTTTATAAGCCTTCAAAAGCTTTAGTGGATCAAAGGAATGGATCAAGCCCATGCACACCTAGCTTAGCACTAACTGATGCTGCAAGTGCGCGATTTAGGCGCACTTTGCATTGGTCGCTGGGAGCTGAGGAGCTTTTATTTTTGACGAGTTCGAGTCAAGCCGGTTTGACCGATCCGGTCAAATGGTTGACCGCCGTTGACTTCGTGGAGGCCAAGTCAGGGTATTCTAGAAGGATCAGGAAACAGCTTGCTTGGAAAGCAAGCTGTCGCCATAGGGTTTCTGGGGCCGGCCTATGGGGGCCCGTTTGATGCCTCTTAGGGTTACGATACCTATAAATACAGCTCCCTAGGAGCCATATGGATACTCACGAAAATCTGAAAGCTCTCCTTCTCTCTGCGGTTTTTTCTTATAGTTTCCGAGTAGTCGCTTTGTGTTTGTCGATTCCAGTGTTGTTGGAATATCGATCTAGCTGCATTAAATCTTTGGTTTTACTCTGTTGCTTACAGCCAATACAAGCGAAATAAAAACCTTTAAGGACAGGAATCTGATCCGTGCAGTTGCTTCAAGATCAAGTCAACAATCAACATGTCGGTTTTACTTTTCTATCTTGTGTTTAATTCGTCCAATAACAGATTAGTCTTCTTCTACCTTTCTTATAATCAGATCTAATCGAGAAGGATAGATCTGATTTCGGACGAAACTTGGTAAATTTAATAATAATAATTGAATTTATTATTCACAACTAATCGACATATAATTCACAATATTATTTGTCGATTTCCTTGCGTGTCTTTTAGTTTAATTCACAACAATCTTAAAGGTTTTTATACTTTGTGATCAATCAACAGACTAATGGACTCTACTGCTAGCCTCCATTTCATGAACCAAGAGTTTGCTAAACTTGACCAATTCGATGGCCAGAACTACACTCGTTGGGCCGAAAAGGTCAAGTTCATGCTTCATGTCTTGAAGCTCTCCTTTTTGTTGGACCCAAAACTGACACCAATTCCTGATGATCCAATTCCAAAGGAAGGGGAATCTGTGGACCCAACGGTCATTACAGAATTGGAAAAACAAAGGATTCTGCGTAGAGAATCCGAGGAATTGTGTGTGGGTCACATCAAGAATTCCCTATCTGATCGGCTCTATGATCTTTACTCACCGGTTAAAAATCCTAAAGAGCTATGGAGTGCGTTGGAACTCAACTATAAGGCACATGAAGAAGGTACTAATAAGTACCTTGTGTCCAAGTACCTTGAGTTTCAAATGGTTGATGACAAACCAATTATGGAGCAAGTGCATGAACTCCAAGTCATGGAAGTTGAACGCACTCACCATCTCTCTTCCAGAACTCTTTCAGGTTGGTGCGATCATCGCAAAACTGCCACCCTCGTGGAAAGATTTCTCTAAGAGAATGATGCACAAATCTGAGGACTACTCCTTGGATGATCTGATGAAACACCTCCGCATTGAGGAGGAAACTCGCATCAGGGACAAGCGAGGTGAAGTTGGACAAAGTGTGCATCATGTGTCAGGTGGGAGTTCTAGCCACAAAGGCAAATCTGGGGGACAGAACAAGAAGAATTTTGGGCCCAAGAAACAAAGCTTCAAGAAACCGGGTCATCAAAATCCTAACTCAAAGCCAAAAAGGGTCGGTCCTTGCCACGTCTGCGGAGAGATTGGGCACTATGCGAGAGAATGCAAAGATCGCAAATCCATACCGGTTGCACATGCAGTTGAGAAGATAACTGACATGGTGGCTAGTGTGAACCTTGGAGAGATTTTCATGATCTCCTCTCTTACTCGAGCAATCTGTGCTCGAGGTTGGTTCGTGGACACTGGAGCCACTGTGCATGTTTGTGGGCAACGAGAGAGCTTTCGCACCTACCAACCCGTGCCTCATGGGACGGTTGTCGTCTGTGCTGATGGCCATAGAGCTGAAGTTCTAGGAAGGGGTGATGTTCGGTTGAAGTTCACACGTGGTGAATGGGTGACTCTTAGAGATGTTCTTCATGTTCCTACTATCTCGAAGGGTTTGGTTTCTGCGGACAAGTTTGACAATGGTGGGTTCAAGATGGTGCTTGAGAGAGGCAAAATTGTGATCACTAAAGGCAGAAGATATGTTGGGAGGGCTAACAACACTTCGGGAATGTATCGTTTATGTCTTAGTGATGAGGGTAATATGAGTGGTCCTAGTGTTGAGAGTGGTGTTGCTAGTGTGTCGAGTGTTGGAAATGATGTAATTGATGGATTGATTGCTAATGTGAAGGAAGTGAATTTTTCTTGTTATATTGTTTGTTCAATTTCTTTATGGCATAAACGTTTAGCTCACACTAATGTTAAAAACATTGAAAAAATGCAAACTAAAGGTATGTTAAAATATGACTCAAAAGATTTTGAAAAATGTGAAACATGTGTAAAATCAAAGTTCACTAAGAAACCATTTCCATCAGTTAAGAGAAACACATCTTTACTTGAGTTGATTCATTCTGATATATGTGAGTTAAATGGAATCCTTACTCGAGGAGGAAAAAGGTATTTCATCACATTTTGTGATGACTTCAGTAGATATCTACATGTTTATTTGCTGAGATCAAAAGATGAAGCTTTTGATGCATTTAAACGATATAAGGTTGAGGTCGAAAATCAACTTGAAAGACACATCAAAATTCTTCGCTCGGACAGAGGCGGAGAATATTTCAACCAAGAGTTTGACACATTCTGCGAAGAGAATGGAATCAAACATGAGAGAACATCACCATACACCCCTCAATAGAATGGTTTGGCTGAAAGGAAGAACCGAACTCTTTGTGAGATGGTCAACTGTATGTTGAACCAATCGGGTCAACCAAACAATCTGTGGGGGGGAGCACTATTAACTGCTTGTTATGTTCATAACAGGATCACTAGTCGTGTGATTCCTACAAGCCCTTATGAGTTGTGGAAAGGTAGGAAGCCTAACCTATACTATTTGAAAGTGTGGGGGTGTGTTGCTTATTATCGGACTCCCGATCCTAAGCGAACCAAATTGGGAGCACGAGCTAATAAGAGTATATTTATTGGATATGCTCAAAATAGCAAGGCTTACCGATTACTAGATATTGATTCTAGTGTTGTTGTGGAATCCAGAGATGTGGAATTCTTTGAGGACAAGTTTTCTAAGGATGAAGAAAACTCTAGTCATACAACACCTACAAGTACCTCTCGAGAAATACTCCCACCTCCTCCCATTGTGGAGGAACCAAGGAGAAGTACTAGGGCTAGAATTGAGAAAAGCTATATTGATAATTACATGTAGAATAATAAGAAGTTACTTTGTAATAACTATACTAAAAGTAAGTTTCATAAACTATATAAAATATAGTTTTATATGTTTATTTCATAGTAAAGTATTACATTTATTTTCTGATGATTGTTTTATATGTTTATTTCATAGTAAAATATTCAATTTGTTTTCTGATGATTGTTTTAGCATGTATTCTATTTGTATTATACTATGTTTATGTACTTTGAAACTTGAAACCAAAGAATGTGTTCTCTAAACTATACCTATTATAGTTTAGTTGCTTGTTATTGTAATAAATTCTGAACCGGTAAAATAGTTTGTTTATAATAATCATAAACTAAATAATCAAATTTTTGTTATTCAAACGAGAAATCTTTGTATTTTACTTGTATTTTCCCCCTTAAAACATTATAAAAATAGTGAAAATATAGGGGTATAAACTCACTTGATAGTAGTGAAGAATTGAATAACACTTCGTTGCTAGAAAAGCTTTATTTCTAAAAACCGGGCCTTGTGAGGGTTCGGATTTGGAAACTGAAAGACTCTATTTTTATTGACTTCTTGCGTCTCAGGATATCTTTTAAGTGTTGAATATGATACCGGGGCTTCAGGGGGTTGTAAATAAGTTTATGGGGGTAGAAAGTGTGAAATTTGGGGTGAAAAAGGTGTAGGAATCGGGAAATCCCATATCCTTATATAGGGGCAAAAGGCTGAGGATAAGAAGGGAGGGGCAGGCGAGACATGCGACTCGCAAATGAGGGGGACACGAGGCGCACTCGGAAGGGGCCACCGCGAAGGCACGTGTCGGAGCTGGAGTGGACTGCACTTCGGGTGTGAAGAGGAGGCGACGTGGGTCTGACACTCTTCGGATTTCCGTTGGACCGCACATCGGACGAATCAGAGAAGGACACCGGGGGTGGGGGGGGAAGAGTCAGCCTTGCATGTGAGGTGACGTGGCCGAATGCTGTCCATGCGAATTTTCCCGGTTTTCCACTATTTTTAGGTTTTTGAGCCAAAAACTTCCGAAATTCATAACTTTTGCATATGAGCTTTGTTTTTGACGTTCTTTATATGCACGCGTAGGTGGGAATATAATTTACAACTCTCGTTTACACTTAGTCGACTAATTTTGAATTTACTTTTAATATTATTATTTTTAACAGACCGGGATAGGAAAATCCGTTAAAAGTTCATAACTTCTTCGTCCGAAGTCTGTTTTCGTCTGTCTTTTTACTGTTGTACTACTATTGACGAGACCTTTGATTCTCGTTTAGGTTGTGTCGGCTAAAAATCACTCGATCTTTATTTCGAGTTTTTAGTTGTCGACTGCTATTCCGAAATTTAGAAAAATCATAACGTCGTTGTACGAAGTCAGATTTTGACGTTCTTTTTACAGACTTTCAAGATTTAACGTATACTAAAACTTTCATTTTGTTACAACCCGAAGTTTTCCATCATCGAAAAGCCATTCTACCCGTAAAAATTCGCCATTTGTCAATCCGTTCCATTTTCGTTTTGGGTTAAATTATTTAAATTTATATGTTTATAATAATCCAATGAGTGTCCAAACCCTTTAGGAACTCATGAAATTAGCCCAAAAATGTTTATTTCAAAAAGTTAGAAATGTCCCCGTCGGGTTACGGAAACTTAATCGGGTGTGACCTAAAGCCCCGTTTAATGTCGGTATCAGGTAGAATTCCTCCGTGTCCAAGTTTTAGGACCTATTTAAACGTGTTTAAACATCCATTTGAAGCTTTTGCTTCCTTTCTCTCTACTCTCTCTCTAACCTCTCTCCTAAATCCAAGTTTAAGGGTCCAAATCATCAATTTAAGGCTCCAAATCATTGAGGTACCTTCCCTAACTTGTTATGCAACCTCTCTAGCCTTCAAATTCGAGTTTAAGCCATGGATTAGGACCATTATCATGAGTTTAAGGCCCTATAACAGTCCTAGGCCTTAAACCCATCTAAATGGGATTTTTAGAGCAACAAAACCCTTCCAAACCACAATTGGACTTTAGATATGGCTAGGTGACTTTATGGAATGAACCTAGAATGCATTAAACCATAATTTAGAGCCTTGTATATGAGTTTACGGCCCCGAATGGTGCTTAGGCCGTAAACCCATATTTAAAGGGTTTTTATGCCCTTAAACTCTTCCAAAACACCAATGAGGCTTAGATACGACTTGTAGAATTATGGTTTTGGCCTTGCAACACCTTGAACATAAAATTTGAGGGTTAAATGGGAGTTTATGGCCAAGGCACATGCTTAGGCCATAAACTCAAGGTTCTTGGGGAGTAAACTCCTCTAAAGGTGTTAAAATGCCACTTTAACACACCTAAAGCCTTGGGATAAATTCTAGAAGTGTTTACAAACAAGTTTTGGACCTTAAAACATATTAAATCACACATCAAGGGAGTTCACGGCCATGAGGTGGTTCATGGGCCGTAAACTCCAAAAACCTTGTCCAAAGTCCCTCAAAAATCCATACAAGGCTAGGAAAAATCATTAGAATCACATGTGATTGATTGAGGACCAAAAACATTAAGGATTCTATGTATGGGGGAGTTTACGGCTGTAAACTCCATGTTTATAGCCATAAACTCCAATAAATGGTCCCTATGAGAAGTTAATCCATTACAAGGCCTTAGATTTAATCCTAGCAAATTTTCCCTAGTCATATGAAGCCATTTAACAACCAAAAACACCCCACCATGAGTTTACGGCCGTTAACTCATGGGGAATGGGTGTTATGGGCCAAAAACTCTTATATGAGTTTACTCCTGGGGAGTAAACTCAAATTCCAAGTCCCTAGTGCCATTGCGCGTCGTAAAACGCTCAGACGACGCGCAAATGCGTGTCAAGGAAGGCCCTGTCATAAAGAGAGACGACGCGCATTTACGACGCGCATTTAGGACGCGCATTTACGACGCGCGGTTATGACACGCAATGCGTATCAAGGAAGGCCCTGTCATAAAGGAAGACGACACGCATTTGCGTGTCGTAACCTTACGACGCGCGTGTTTATGACACGCAATGCGTATCAAGGGAGCCCCTGTCAAGAAAGGCCATGTCATAAATAAAGATGACACACATTTTTGCGTATCATAATTTTAAATGTTTAAAAAAAATTATTTATAGATTTACTAATTTTTCATATTAAATAATACATTAGAAATCTCATAATAATAAATAAAATACCATAAATAACAAAGATAATTCATTTCACTAATATGTCAAATACAAATAATTATTCCAATAGTGAGTAAATGTTATAAAAAATGAACTCATTTATATACAATTGCATTATCTAGCTTACTATGTGCCAACAACTTCTATCTTTTTCATCAGCAACATCCTCAAAAACTTCTATCTTTTTCCTTCTCTGCATAAACTTCTATCTCACACTCAATGTAGTTTTAAACATCAGGTTTAAAAAATCAACTTTAAGGTTGCCTTGTTAAAGAGAATGACTAGAATAGATTTCCCTTTTTCACAAGGCATGTGCTTGCTTGCACATATATATGGAATCATTCTAACAAAAAAAAACTGTTCATGTCAACTACTCCAAGGACTATTACGTAATTTAACATGAAGAATTTTGTCCAGATGAAAGGATTGACTTTAAACTTTATAAAAATCATTTAACAGAACTTACCTGACCATGAAGCGTGTTGATCCAGGATCTCCTTGCCTTCCTGCTCTGCCACGAAGATTTGTAAAGCAAGAAATAAATTAAAAAAGTGAGTCTGAAAGTATATGCTAAATTTATGTAAAACCTTAAAACACAATACTGATGTAAAGTTACCTGATTATCAATTCTTCGGGACTCATGCAGAGATGTCCCAATGACATGGAGACCACCAAGTCGTTTGACTTCCAATCCTTCATGAAAGCAATGAATCTCACAGTCCTTTAGAACCGATAAATAGGCAATTGCAATGCAAGGACCAAGAGGGTACATCTCTGCCTGTTCTTCCACAAGCCTTTGCAGTTCATCTAAACCCATTGACTGGCTCATTTCAATTGACTTTGAAATTATAGATTTTGCCTTCTCATATGTCCAACTCTTGTTCTCACTTTTGCCCACGTATTTAGCTGCGTTATTTACCCAAAACCATATACCATTCACATTAACATTAGGGCCAAATGAAAGAATAGCTACCTATTTCTAATTACCAGCATCCTACTCTCAGTACAACATCCTAAAAAGAAAAAAAAATGAAAGTATACAGCTATAACCATAAGTGGTATAGTTTTCAAAGTACAGTGCCTTATGAAAGATATCTTTTTTAAAGAGTATGCTAGTATGGTAGAAAGCAATGAAAGTAGGATGCTATAACACACAAATAGATGAAAACAAGTAGTTATTGTTACTTGTTATATTTTTAGCCCATATAGAAAGTGAATACTTACTTCAGTTTTTGCAGTTCCTATCATCCCTGAAAGCTTTGGATAAAGCTTAAACATTGATTGGTATGTGATTTGTGCCACTACAACTGAATCAGCCTGCAAAGCCCAAGAGGAATACAAGGCAATAGCTTTAAACAAGAGTTGTCAAAAAGAATGATGATGTGGCAGGCAATCGCAATATATACCTGGATTGGTAACCCTTCTTTTGCCTCCACAACCAGGTGAATCCCCTCTGACCATCGTCTTTTTTTTTCCACTCTCTCCGTCAACTTCAAATGAACATTAATTTACAGCAATATAACTAGTTTTTTCTCCTAAAATAAAAATACGATGTTTTTAATACCTCGTTTATTATAAGAGCTTTCCCATTTTTAACAATGTACTGGACATCTTGGCGATAGAACTCCCATTTTTAACAATCTGCAGCTCCTCCAGCCATTGTGCCCAACATATACAGATTAATTTCAATGATTTTTTTTCACAGATTGAGATGCTGCAAAAAAAAAAAAAAAAAAAAACAAAATTAAACGAGTGTTTTTGAAGACTATTTAATGCTTTCAAATCATGTTGCTTTCGATTCATAATTAATTATTAATCAAGTAAAGATATATTATAATTTAGAAGGAGAAATGCATACATATATAGCCTCCCATGCTAGCTCGGGAATCTGCAACAACCATCACACCTTCCTTAAAAATAAAAGCCAAAGTTGTTGTTCCTTTTGCTGGTTTTACCATTTGGATAGAATTCTTCTGAAATCCATCAAACTGAAGCAAAGGATTTGATGTAGTGTTTTAGCAATATATACATTCACTTAATATCTAGCAGAAAGGAAAAGAGAAAAAGGCAAGAATTGTAAAGAAACTCACATCTGATGTAACTGGTAGGTCAAATGAAGGGGCATCAGAAAGCAGGTCGTCACTTCCTCCATAGAGTGGTGCACTTGTGCAGTTTGATCAGATGCAAAATAAATCGCATACGATAATAATTACCTTTGATGAGCTGCAATACATCTTATACTCCAAACCATTCACCACATGTACGCCTTCCATGACAGCTGATATAGCAGAAGATTCATCAATACCTGAGAATTGGCATTTATTTCTGCATGTAATTAGGAAACAAATTAAATATGAACATAAATAGATACTTATTTACTCAATGTCATAAGAAGTATTAATATTTATTAGTTATTACCTCTGCAACATAATACCAGAATCCTTTTTTCCAGGCACAACAGAAAGAAAACCATTGTGAAGATAAGTTGAAAAATTATGATCCACAGAAACCGCAACCACATCAGTCTTTGCATTCCCAACATCCATCAGTTGAATGGTTAAACAACATGGGCCAGATGACTGCAAAAAAATAAGGAAAAATAAATAAATAAACCAGAGTTCTTACAGGATACAGAGACTGCTACATATGATTATACAGTAATAATTTATGTTTATTGTTATTGCTATTGTTACTCTACCTTCACTGTTTTTGTTTTTGTTAATGTTATTATTCCTGTTACCTAAGTGTTAATGTTATTGTTTGACTGCTTTCTGCAACCATAGTTATCAGATTTGTGAGCAAAAATAAAGATAAATAAGCTTACCTACCATTAAGCCAGGATAAGAGTTTAGGGCATCAATGGAAGATGTCTCCTGGATTTTATTACCTCCTGGACACACACCATAAATTTTCAATAACTTGGTTCCAAATACATACCTGTAAAGGGTATGTTTGTAAATTGTGTGTTAAACAACCTCAAGAGGTCCAACAAAAGAATTGTTGAAAACATGGAATATGTAAAGAACCAAAGTCTCAAGGGCATAAGTTGATATGAGCCCATGGTGAACACCAAGTATGCGGCTCTCATAATAACACCAGGCTTTGATTAGTATAATGCTCCTCTTAAACAAATGGTTATGGTTTATCAGATTATCAACCTCCTCAAGAAAGCAAAGGGTACACAATCCTCCAAGTTGATTAAAAGATATATCTACCATAATGTTTTCAACAAGGCACTTTATAATCTTCACCTGTAGTTAAACAAACCATAAAGAAATCATCTTGTAAACAAGTTGAGAAAAAAGATTGATAAGGGGGTGTACCTCAATCAAACACAAATTAAAATTTGCACAACGCACTTTAATTTATTATTACCAACCATTTAAATCCCCCATTCTTTGCATTTATCAATACATTTGATTGCCAAAGCAGCCTCCTCTTGAAGCTGAAACTCACAGAAAACATTAGGGGTGTATATGTCTTTTGTGTTCTGGCATATAAAAAATGATAAGGGGGTGTACCTCAATCAAACACAAATTAAAATTTGAAGGGTAAATTAGTAGCTTCTTCATCACTGCATACTTGTATTATGGACGGACAATCAATCACCTCTTAAGTTACCTAAATGCTTTGCATTTGAACTCATCAGCAACGGTTTATCATCATAACCTCCAAACATATCTGAATGTGATACCTGATATTTCTCAGTTGTATGATATTGTAAAGGTGAAACACTATTTGTAAAACCTGAATTATGTCTGTCAAAGTTATCTACATAATCAAATTTCAGTTCTTTGTGGATATTATTTGAAGGTCCAGTCATAAGGCCATGAGATTGTTCACTAGCACATTCCTTATTCATTGTTATGCACTTCTTTTCATATTGAAAAAACATGTGGACTAAATTCATAAGTGTCTATAAGGTTCTACTTATAAATCTTTCTATTTTCTGTTTTTCTAGTGCAAGGCATAATATAAACCTGGATAGCAGCAGTTAAAGCATGACCAATGTGTAGAGCTCCAGTAACATTAGGAGGTGGAAGAACCTGCATTTACACATAAACAAGACATCCATAACTAAATTACATTAATCAATGGTTTTTTACAAGCCACAAGCCACAATCCCAAAATCAATCTGTTTAAAAAGGTCTATAGAAACGTCACTGTTTATGAACATTTATAGACACGAAATAGCAGAGAAAATCACAAGAGACTCGTGATGGTGAAAGGAGGTTTAGAACTAAAACTCAGAATCTGTGATTCCAAAGTCATGATAGGCTCTGTTTTATTTTCAATTCCATTTCCATCCATATTGTCTGTAACAGTAGGAACTCATTGGAGGGAAGCTTCTAACGCGTATGGAAGCCTTAACAGAACCTTTCGCCTCTTCACCATCATTTATGTTTTTCTCTTCTGCTTATAGAGATGCTTCCATAAGCACTGATAAGCCTCACTTCTACTCTCTAAGCATCTCAAACTATGCAGGTTTCAATGGCGATTTCCTTATCATTCCACAGTCCTCACTTCTACTCTCTAAGCATCTCAAACAATGACACTTGTGAAAACCTAACCGACATATGTCATTGAATTAATATAATTTAGCACAGAAGATTGTATCTTGAATAAATGGAATTTTGGTTTAGGAAAAGGTGAAACATCCGAACCCTAACGCACCTAAGAAATCAAACAAGAAGAATTAAAATAAGGGAGAAGGAACAAAGCATACCTGAGATGCTTAAAGAGTAGAAGTGAGGGCTGTGGAATGATAAGGAAATCGCCATTGAAACCTGCATAGTTTTTGAGTTAGGGTTTTCACAGGAGAAGATGAGAAGATCCAAAATCGAAATCAAAGCTATGAATAGAGGAGAGATTAAAGAAATAGAAGAACAAAAACATTAGGAAGAGAGAATAAACGTAGCATATCTTAGTCGCGCTAGGGTGTGGAAATTTGAGCAGTCTCTGACGAGGTCACATGAGCCCGAGGTCGCCGGAGGAAAATACCCCTAAGGTCGTTGAAGGAGAAGTGAGCAAAGATGTTGCCGACGAGGTGAGGCGAGATCATTGATCGATTGTTGCAGAGGCCAGAGAGCACCAAGTGTTTCCGTTCTTGAAAAAAAGCCCTAGTCCCTGCGATTTTGTGGAATTTAGTAGTATTATCCTTGCTTGTCTTCTTCTTTTCTTCTTAAATCTAAATAACAATCTCTATGAAATCGCAGGTTGGCTTTTTAGGTTAGAGAGAGAGAGAGAGATAGAGAGAGAGAGAGAGAGAGGAAGACGAAGAGGAGCGGGTTTTAATTTTCACATGGAATAGGCGGGGTTTTAATTTTTGGGGATTTCATTTCCCCCTTTCAAGAACGCGCGTTTTGAGTAAAACATAAAGCGACATTCACAGAGGGTGCACATTTTAGATAAAGTGCCCTCCGTGTTTTTTTTTTTTTTTTACATGAGACACTAATCTAAGGGCACGCAATAATGCGTGACATAAATCCTTAAATTTTTTGAAGAGATGACACTTTTTTAATATCACTCCCTTTTGCGTAACATAAATCACCGAGTGTCGTGGTTTGCGCGTCGTTAAAGGCTCTTTTTCTTGTAGTGGTAGATGTCACCCGGGTCCTTCCAAACACTTGCAATGGGGTGTTTCCGCGACCAAAAGTGTTTGTCCCTAACAATTAAGTAATCTAAGTCCTAATTAGATACAAATGTGTATCTTTTCATTATACATAGGAATCTCGTACGTTTGCAAGCCCCGAACCAACGTTTAGCATCCGAAATCGTCACATTTCTCGTCCGGTGAGTTCATACCCCTACCCTTTTTCAATGGTTTTTCAATGTTTTCAGGGGAGGGGGGGGGGGGAATACAAGCAAACTACAAATGTTTTCAATACATAACATTGATGTATTTCAAAGAATATCTGGCAAACTGTAAATACCTTTACCCCTTATGTATTATGCTGAGCATAAGGGATGATTTATCAACTACAACTATATGAATTTTAGTTAAGGAAATAACCAAACTAATCAAATTATTATGGGAATAATTTGGGATTCATTAGTTCTTGTTTCATCACGTTCCGATATGTATACAAAGTTATTAGATAAACTATGTCCGGTTCAGTTTATCTCCGTTTCATTTTGAGTGTATTGCCAAATGATTTCATTGTATATAGTTGTATTCACTGTATTATGTTTTATAATCTTTTGTATGTTTGATATCATATGAGAACCCTGCGAATACTTTAGTACTAGCTTGTGAGTTCGTAACTACCCTTTTTGGATGATCAGTAAATCCTCCCTGGAAGTGTAACCAGAGTCTCCTGTAGGGAGAGCGAGGAATTTGTGAATAGATCTATTCGGGACTGACAATCCCACACCTTAACTGCTAGCTACAGTTAGGCGGGCACGCCTGGGGTGACAAATTTCTGGATATCATTCGACGTCTGACAAGCGTCAAGGAGGTCTCTTTGTTGTATCAGCATGGTTACCCGACTCACAATACGTATTAATATAAGTTTATTCACAATATTGTTTTGGGGTTTGGTTTAGACTTTGTTTCAATTCCATATCTACTTTCTATCTATAGTTTCCATATCTAGTACGGGATTGTAGTCCCAAGGTCTTTAACTTATATCTAGTACGGGATAATAATCCCATGATTTCAACCTATGTCTTATACGGGATGGTAGTCCCAAGGTTTTGAAACTATATCTAATACGAGATGATAATCTCATGGATTTGAATCTATATCTAGTACGGGACGGTAGTGTTGGGTTTTGAGCAATCTAACACTTCCTAAGTGTGCATGCAACCCTAATAAACCTTGGATCTATGTTTGTCTAAATACATGCAAAATAATAATTTTCCAAGGTTTATAACCTATCTAACATGACATGGGGAACATTTCAACATAAAAGAGTTAGAAGAGATTACATACCTTTTGGTGAGTTTGGTTCTAAGGAGTTTGAGGGCCAAGCACCAATAGTGTGAATGCCTCAAATGGAATCACAAACACCACAAACTCTTGGAAAACTTTGAGAGAGTATACACCTTGTATAAAATCGGCCACACACATGCACACACACACTAGTTCACTAGTTTCCTCTTAGGCTCCATTTCATGCTCCATAAGCATGCTTATATAGTGTGCATGGTTAGGGTGAAACCCTAATAACCCATGTCTTTTCCTTTCCAAGGATCCATGGGTTAAAAGCTCCATGGATCATCCATGGACTTCCACATAAGCCTAACCCATTAACAAATGAGTATTAACCCTAACACATCGGTTTAGTTCTGACCAGGCCTGGTACATGGGTCAACACAAAATCATCGAGGGGCCCAGATATCGCTTCTATTTCTAGAAGGAACAATAAAACTTCGACTGATATGATTGTTCTACTACTTATTGAATTGTACACAAAGGCACGTTTTATAACATCAAGTTACTGATGTGTTTACGTGCAATCAATGCACAACCAACTCATAGGTAACAACTCATATCTCTAGGTTTAAAGATTTATATGATGTTATCGTCTCACGATCACTCGAGATAAATTCCATGAAGTGATACAAGTGAGCGTGGGTTTATACCAATACTCATAACTTATGAGTACTCATGAATGTTGCAGCAAGCATTGCCATGTCTAAACACCTTTAGGGCATCTACAAACCCAATTCATGACAATCTTGATTCATACCTACTTCCGATGTATGATCGATTGTGGAGGTTTGAATAAATTAATTATTCTGGAAGTCAAAACATGCAAAACTGAAACAATAGTAAATAATTGACAATGATAGTAACACTTTACTCATAAATAAATCACAAATTTTATTCATCATCAAACGTCGATTACATTTTACAAGTTTCAGGAAAACTATCTAATCTGTAAAACTAATATCGTTCCTCAGCCCGATGCGTATCGCATGCTGAAAATGCTTAACCCTCGTCAGTCCCTTCGTAAGGGGATCTGCAGGATTCTCATCCGACGATATCCTCCTTGTCACAAGGAGTCCTTCTTCAATCTTGTGTCTTATGAAGTGATATTTTCTGTCAATGTGTCGGGATCTGCCATGATCTCTTGGTTCCTTGGCTAAGATAATCGCACCATTGTTGTCACAGAAAATCTCTATAGGTTCCTTAATAGCTGGTACAACCCCAAGGTCTCCGATGAAGTTCTTTAGCCATATCGCCTCCTTTGCTGCTTCACTCGCTGCTATATACTCTGATTCACAAGTCGAATCAGCCACCGTCTCCTGCTTGGAACTCTTCCAAGAAATTGCCCCTCCATTTAAGGTAAAGATCCAGCCCGACTGAGAGCGGAAATTATCCCTATCAGTCTGAAAACCAGCATCACTATACCCTAATACTTTCAAGTCATCACTGCCACCAAGGGTAAGGACCCAATCCTTAGTCCTCCGCAGGTACTTGAGAATATTCTTTACCGCGGTCCAATGAGCCTTGCCAGGGTTCCCCTGATACCTGCTGACCATGCTCAAAGCAAATGCCACATCAGGACGGGTACAAGACATAGCATACATGATCGAGCCAACTGTGGAAGCATACGGTAATTGGCTCATCTCAGCTATCTCTGCCTCTGTACTCGGACCCTGAGTCTTACTCAGTTTGGTATTGCTTTGGATCGGTAAATCTCCTTTCTTGGAATTCTCCATGTTGAACCTTTTCAACACCTTATCCAAGTAGATACTCTGACTAAGTCCAATTAGTCTTCTACTCCTTTCTCTTAATATCCTTATCCCTAGGATATAGGTAGCCTCCCCTAGGTCCTTCATAGCAAAGCACTTCCCAAGCCAGGACTTAACCTCCTGCAAGGTTGGGATGTCATTTCCTATGAGTAGTATGTCATCCACATACAGTACCAAGAAGCTAACTATACTCCCACTAGCTCTGACATACACGCAAGACTCATCTTCGCTTCTCGAGAAGCCAAACTCTTTTACCTTCTCATCAAAACAAAGATTCCAGCTACGAGATGCTTGTTTTAATCCATAAATGGTTTTCTCAAGCTTGCATACTCTATTAGGGTACTCTGCACTGACAAAACCCTCTGGCGGATTCATGTACACATCCTCAGCCAACTTTCCGTTAAGGAAAGAGGTTTTGACATCCATTTGCCATATTTCATAATCATGAAATGCTGCAATCGCTAACATAATCCTAATAGACTTAATCTTTGCTACCGGCGAGAAGGTTTCATCATAATCAATACCTTGAGTTTGAGTAAAACCCTTCACAACCAGTCGAGCCTTATAAGTATGCACTTTTCCTTCCATGCCTGTCTTCTTCTTGAAGATCCATTTGCACCCGACTGTTTTACGGCCTGGTACATTGTCAACCAAGTTCCAAACTTGATTGTCATACATGGACTGTATCTCGCTGTCCATAGCCTCCTTCCACTTAGCAGACTCCGGGCCTGCCATGGCTTCCTTAACACTGCTAGGTTCATCCAAATTTACCAGTGTACTATCACTAATAAACGTATCACCTTCCGTAGGAATATGAAAACCATAATAAAACGAAGGTGTGTTCCTAACCCGTGTGGAACGCCTCGGAGGTACAGACTCGTCAGCTGGATCAACAGGAGTTTCCTCCTCAGGTTGATTGCTAGTGTCTGAGGTTCCTTCACCAATTGATTCTTGAATTTCTTCAAGATCAATCTTCCTCCCACTGTCTCCTTGGCTTATAAATTCTTTCTCGCGAAAGATCCCTCTTCGTGCTACAAAGACCACATTCTCACTGGGTCTGTAGAAGAGGTAACCGAAGGATTTCTGTGGGTAGCCGATGAAAATACACCTTTCACTTCGGGGTTCAAGCTTATCATGAGTTTCACGCCTCACGAAAGCTTTGCAACCCCAAATTTTGATGTGGTCCAAATTGGGAACCTTCCCAGTCCACATCTCATGAGGTGTTTTGGTAACCTTCTTTGTAGGGACTAGATTAAGGATATGGGCGGCAGTCTCTAAGGCATACCCCCAAAAAGAGATTGGTAACGAAACTCAACTCATCATAGAGCGAACCATGTCCAACAAGGTTCAATTACGCCTCTCAGCTACATCATTCAGCTGTGGTGTCGTGGGAGGAGTCAATTGTGAGACAATCCCACACTCCTTAACATAGTCAAGGAACTCGGTACTAAGATTCTCACCACCTTGATCAGATCGAATCATCTTAATGTTCCTGCCCAATTGATTTTCTACTTCCTGTTTGAATTCCTTAAACCTTTCAAAGGTTTCTAACTTATGTTTGATTAAGTAGACATACCCATATCTACTAAAATCATCAATAAAAGTCACATAATACCGATTAGCATCCCTTGTGGCGGTTTTGAATGGCCCACATACATCAGTATGTATTAGGTCCAACAAACCCTCACCCCTCTCACAAGTTCTAGTGAAGGGTGATTTTGTCATCTTTCCAAGTAGACAAGATTCACAATAATTATCCGATTTAAGGTCAAATGATTCCAAGACTCCACTCTCTTGGAGTTGGCCTATGCGTTTCTTGTTTACATGTCCAAGACGACAATGTCACAATGATGCTTTATCTAGGCTAGTAGAAGAATCAATATACAACACATTATTTCCTAAGTTGTCTACAATCGACACAGTTTCATAAACACCATCATAAGGTAATGCTTTAAAATAAAACACATTTTTAAAGAAAGCATTAATACCACCACATTCATTATCAAACGAAAAGGTAAAACCTTGTTTGTACAAAGCATGAAAAGAAATAATATTCCTTGCCATTTCAGACGAGTACACACATTTATTCAAATCTAATTTTAACCCATTATTAAGCAACAAAATTATAAACTCTAATCTTGGAAACAGGTGAAGCCTTCATATTCCCCATGATTAAGTTTATCTTTCCGTGCTACACATCCTCACTTCTTCTTAGGCCCTGCAAATCAGAACATATGTGAATACCACATCCTGTATCAAGCACCCAAGAGTTAGAATATGTTGCATAATTAGACAATATAGTGTAAATACCTGCATGGGTGGGTTTCACTTTCCCATCCTTTAGATCCTGCAAGTACTTAGGGCAGTTTCGCTTCTAGTGTGCCTTTTCATGGCAATAAAAGCATTCAGCATCCTTGGGAATGGCAGAAGGAGTGACAAAACCGTTCTAGGTCTTTGATGAGGAGCCTTCAAGAGACTTTCCCTTGGTACCCTTCGAAGGGTGCTTCCTTTTCTTCCCTTTGCCTTGCCCAATAGCTAAAACAGGGGTAGATGTTGGAGTAGGAGTAGTAGAGGTAACAACCGCTTTACCCTTAAGACCGGTTTCAGCGGTCTTCAAGAGTCCTTGAAGCTTGCTGAGGGTAACTTCCTCCTTGTTCATACGATATGTCATTCGAAAATGATCATAACAAGAAGGCAAGGAGTGCAAAATGATGCCAATTGCCAACTCCTCGGGGATGTTAACATTCAGCTTCAGCAAACGGTCCACATATCTTTGCATCTTTTGCATGTGGCCCGTGACGGATTCACCATCCTTCATGCGGGTAGTTATTATGGAGGAGATTATTCCATACCGCTCCTGACGAGCACTCTGATGGTACCTTTCCACCAGGTCTTGGTGCATTTCAAAAGGGTAGAAATCTTCATATGACTTTTGGAGCTCGACTGTCATCGTGGCCATCATGATACATGCCACCTTAGTAGCATCTCTCTCATGAGTCTTGAATTCAACGATCTCCTCAGGAGTAGCAGTAGACTCATCAAGTTCTTTTAACGCCTTATCGAGGACATATTCCTTGTCCTCGTAACGAGTAACCATCCTGATTTCCTAATCCAATCCATGAAGTTGGAACCGTCAAAGATGACCCTCCCACAAAGATTCATGAGAGAGAAAGAACCAGTTGGGTTAGAGCCTGAAGCATTAGTGTTGGAAGACATCTGAAAGAAGAAAGTAAGTTTAGATTAGATATTTAGGATCCTTAATAAGACACCCAAATGTAATATTAAGGCTAGGATCCAATCATAATATATTACACTTAGAAGAGGGATGCCGTAATCTAAGTAATAATATATTTGAAAGGT
Organism: Lactuca saligna; assembly: GCF_052625555.1. Taxonomy (NCBI): domain Eukaryota; kingdom Viridiplantae; phylum Streptophyta; class Magnoliopsida; order Asterales; family Asteraceae; genus Lactuca; species Lactuca saligna. The sequence continues at coordinate 24,469,925 of NC_136420.1, forward strand.
AGGTGAATGATGATTCACCAATTTCCACCATGAAAACAAAATGATTTATTAGGTTTAATTGGATTTGAAATTCCTAGATTCTTTTGAGATTCATTGAACTTTTCAATGGCATGTTTCAATCTCGAGTGTGCCCTTCAAGTTTTGTGACTGGGATGCCGAGGATCACAAAACAAGGTGTGAATAACCATGCTAATTCACTTGGTACTCTTAATATTATCACCTAATCAATGTGTCAGTTAACCACACACGCTCCATTGATCTATGACAAACATTAAGTCACCCTTCGTGATCCTTACTAGTCCTAGTTAGTGTGCCGGTTAACCACACACGCTCCACCAACGACTTGGTAAGGTACAAAGTGTGAATTCCATGGACTAGCACCATGTTCACATTTTCCTAAAATAACTAAGATTGGGATCTAAAAGAGTTTAGTTATTTTATAATATTCATTATACTTTTAATGAGGATTTAAAGTCATTGTTCTACCTGTTCGGCTAACGACCCTCCACCGATCAAGCAAGCGGTGGGTGAGAGTATACACCCATTAAGTCGCCATTTTATAGGCAACAACCTTATACCCACCTTATAGACCAGCTTCGTGAATGAGGCCTACTAACGGTAAAACGACTTATTCTTATACATATATATAATAATTAACCATTAATGTTATAAATAGTATAAGGGTTGAATTTTAACTATTAAAACTCTAAGGGTTGGAATTAAAGTTTATTAAAGTGTGTGAAACTTTACAAATTCCAAAACTTGAGGGCAAGTTTTGTAACTTTGCAAATCTCTTCATTTCATAACTTATGAATTAAAGGTTCATAAAAATGAAGACTCTTCATTTTCATGTAACTTATGTGTTTTAAGTGTGTGTTAAATAAGAGTGACCTTTGGAAATCCATAACTTGAGGACAAATTATGGACTCCATTAAAACACATAAATGATCAAGAATTAATCCTAAACAATTCAGCAAATAATTCCTATCATTTTCTAAATTCATAAGAACATGAACATGATCATCAAAAATTCAAGAATTATATGAACACATAAAATCATGGAATTTTGATATATGCTATTGAAAATGGATTAGAACAACCATTACACCAACTAAAATAAGTTTTATAACACCAAAACAATTTAGGGTAATGTTTCTAGTCCATTTCCAGCAGCAAAAGTCGAGAATCTGCACTCTTTCGATCCTACTTGTCGAGTGCATGAACTGACTCGTCGAGTAGGTTGAAGTTTGCCTTGGACTCGTCGAGTCCCCCCAATGGACTCGGCGAGTCCACCATGCAGACAGCAACGATTTCGACTTTTTTCACTATTTTGCATCAAGTATCAAACAAGCAAGCCTAGGCTCAGATACCACTGTTGGGTTTTGAGCAATCTAACACTTCCTAAGTGTGCATGCAACCCTAATAAACCTTGGATCTATGTTTGTCTAAATACATGCAAAATAATAATTTTCCAAGGTTTATAACCTATCTAACATGACATGGGGAACATTTCAACATAAAAGAGTTAGAAGAGATTACATACCTTTTGGTGAGTTTGGTTCTAAGGAGTTTGAGGGCCAAGCACCAATAGTGTGAATGCCTCAAATGGAATCACAAACACCACAAACTCTTGGAAAACTTTGAGAGAGTATACACCTTGTATAAAATCGGCCACACACATGCACACACACACACACTAGTTCACTAGTTTCCTCTTGGGCTCCATTTCATGCTCCATAAGCATGCTTATATAGTGTGCATGGTTAGGGTGAAACCCTAATAACCCATGTCTTTTCCTTTCCAAGGATCCATGGGTTAAAAGCTCCATGGATCATCCATGGACTTCCACATAAGCCTAGCCCATTAACAAATGAGTATTAGCCCACACTATATAAAACAAATAGCCCATAATCTAATTAGTCTTCCTTTTAATCTCTAAATTAATTCATAATTAATTTAAGACTAAAACTAATTAAATAACGTAACTTCATATTAATATATTATAACTCATAATATATTAATAAACATATGTGTATAACTCTCATAAAATTATCCATAATAGTTTGGATGAGATGCAACCCAAAGGGACCATGCCGGTCGGGTCAAGTATATACCAAATAAGTTATGGACTTAGACACCTTATCCAACAGGTAGTCCCATGGTTTCCAATCTATAATTCCATGAATATTAAACTATACTGTATCTAGTACGGGATGGTAGTCCCATGGTTTTCAATCTATATTTTCATGTATATCAAATTGTCTTATACTTAATACGGGATGTGAGTTCCATGGTTTTCAAACTACTTTCCATATATAGATCACACATTTCAAACTGATTCATATTTAGTTCGGGATAGTAATCCCATGATCCTCAATATATAGTTTTATGTATTAAACTATACTCTGTTTTATACAACCAGTCTTACAATTAGGAAAATGTGGGATTTTCCTGGGGTAAAATACAACACATAAACGAATTGGTAACAAGTGATAACTAAACTAAGTCTACATAAGAAAATATGGGATTTTCTTGGATAACAACCTCTTTGGTAAACCTACCTTACATAAGAAAATATGGGATTTTTTTGGATAACAACCTCTTTGGTAAACTAAAGGAAACTGGTACATTTTCAGAAAACAAACATCTTATGAACTCACCAGCTTTATGCTGATTTTCAAACCGCTTGTATTCTCAGGTCAACGATAGACAGGTACCCAACAATCCTTTTTGGAGAAGACGGAGCGTACTGAAGATCTCGTCTTTACTTTTGTTAATATGATGCATATGTATATTACTTGTACAACTTTACTTTTGAAACAAATGTAAATTCTATATGTAATGTAATGGTTGATTACTTTACTTACTATGTGCATTGGATTTGATACTTAACGTGGAGTCCGCCCCAGAAATGTTTTTGCCTTTGGTTTTCGGGGTGTGACAGATTGGTATCAGAGCCCTTGTTTATAGTGAATGAAGTATACCAAACCTTACATGGTATAAAACTATAAATGCTAAAGGGCCTAAGTGCTCTGAACTAAAAGTATCCTTCAAAGAATAAGTATTTTCAAAAGTATACAAGTATACCTAACCGTCGAGATCCGTAACTACAAGTAGAACAAAACATAAGTAAATGGGTGTTGTGCACTGCGGTTAAACATGGGCAGTTATGTAGTCGTGTCTAGGATCAATATAGCATGGCCAACTATATTCATTCGAGACACGGCCAACATGTGCTTGGGAGTCACTGTGGTGTGCAACACACCTAAAACTTACCCAATACCCAAACAATGAGTCGTTGTTGCAACAAGACAGAAAATACTATGAGAGTATTTCTCGAGTCAATCCTTTATAGAAAATCCCCGTATACGCGTTGTTACTTGATCATTCCTCTAGCGATAAAATGTTCTGCCTTGATAACTCTTTCCGGATTTATCGTTTGATATAATGTTATATCTGTCTTGATGAGATATCCCCTGTTCCATATCTCTTGATTCAATTCAGAGGACTTATGATCCTCTCTTTCCTTTTCTTTTTAGATCACGATGCCTCCAAGAAAAAGACCCAGCTCGAAGAACAACGACAATCCTCCTCCTCCACCACCTCCTCCTCAATTTGATCTCGCATCACTTCAGACAGTTCTGACTACCGCAATGGTGGCAACCATGTCGCAAATGAACCCTGATGGCTCAGGAGGTGGTCCCCAGCCCCAAAATCCAGAAGACAGCCAGGGACACCGAAAAGGGGGTTCCTACAAAGAATTCATGAACGCGAAACCCACATCGTTCGATGGCACTGGAGGTGTCATTTCCCTAACTCGATGGTTTGAGAAAATCGAATCAATCTTCGAGATATGTGCCTGTTCGGAGTCTGACAAAGTAAATTTCGCCGCTTCCACCTTCCTTGACAAAGCCCTAACTTGGTGGAACGGCCGAGTCAAATCCTTAACTCTACCTGTAGCAAATGCCATGGGTTGGGAAGCCATGAAGGAGCTTCTGCTCGTAGAGTATTGCCCTCGGGGCGAAATTCAGAAGCTAGAACACGAACTCTGGAACCTTAAGATGAAGGGTTCCGACATAACCGCTTATACCTCAAGATTCGATGACCTGGCATTACTCTGTCCGGGAATGGTTACCCCGGAGAGTAAAAAGATCGAGAGATTCATCTGGGGATTGACCCAGCCAACAAAAGGGAATGTCTTGGCTGCGAAGCCAGACACCTACGACAGCGCCAAGTGTCTTGCACAAATCCTGATCGATCACGAAGACAACTCTGATGAGGAAGCCACCACTCCTGAGCAAGTCACAAGTGAAGGTGGAAGTAAAAAGAAATTCTGGAATAAGCGGAAGGCACAGAGTACGCAAGGTTCCTCTAAGAAACAGCAAACGGTAGCAGTCCATGCTGCTACTACCCCTTTTTTTTGTTTCAACTGTCGGATCCACGGCCCAAACTCCTACCAGTGGATACACCGGTACCCTTCCTTGGTGTGGTAAGTGCAACTACCATCACCGTATCCCTGGTCCATGTCGCGAAAGGATCTGTGACAACTGTGGCAACAAGGGCCATCTTGCTCGAACCTGTAGAAAACCAGTCAAATCAACAAACCAATCATCCGGAGCGGGAATCAGTCCAGCCTGCTACAATTGTGGCGAAGTAGTCCACTTCAAAAGAAATTGCCCTAAAGTAGCAACAACCGACAACACCGGAAGAGTCCTAGCAATAGGACGATAGGAGACAACTGCTGATCCTACTGTCGCCGCAGGTATACTCCTCTTTGACAACTTTTATACCTGCAACTCTTTTCGATTCTAGTACCAGAAGGGTAACCTATTATCTATCTATTCGAACACCTGTCTAAACTTAATCTTTTGTTGGTAATCGAAAATGTGTACCGTCGAGACGGCTAACCAGCAAGATAGAGAACACTAACTTCGTACCTATAGATCGTATTCTCAGTTCGGAGGATCATTCTGTTCCATTCGATTAAATGGGAAACTTTTCACGAAATGCTTTGATGCTATGTTTGACATGGAATGACCGAGCTTCATTCATGTTGTTATCCTTGAATTCGAAAGGGTCGCCTGTCTAGATCTTCCCCGACCCGACTCTCATGATCTTCGACATCAAACCTTCGTATCATTTCATACTTTAAAGCTCGAAAAGTTTTCCTAATAAGAATTGACACGTATCCCTCGTTCCTGTGATCATCGGGAAACGAGAAGTCTGCGGCTCTTTTTTCTTTCCTAAATGTTTTTCCCGAAGGATTCCGAGAATTCCTTCCGAACGTATAGCCAAGTCTCACGCCGGTCTAATCTCCGAAACTACCTCGTAACCGAACCTCAGTAAAAATAACATGTCCTTGTCGGTGACCAAGAATTAATATGATCACTACGGGTTAGTAGTGATATCCTTTCGGTCAAATCATTCTCCTTGATCATACAGCTAAGCAAAGCAGTCATACCCGTGAACCTTCCAGCAACTAAGGCAATAGGGAATTAGTCGACACTAGAAATACCCATAGAAACCCGTCGATTCTTGGGTCCCATCGATTATTATCGCTTGCATATCCATAAATTTCTTCTAGAACCATCAGACCCTTTGTGATCCTCGTAGAATCGATTCCGCAATCTTCAAACTTCGACTACCCTCAGAACTTAGTAACATACACCCAATACTTCACGTCTCGAATCCTTAGAAATACCTACCCGACGAAACCCTAGTGATTTCTTTGAGGAGATCAAAGTCATCAAGGGTTGGAACCTTCATGGGATAACCAATTGAGATTATGGATTGAAGAACCTTGTGACAAGTTATGCAGTAAAGAAGGGTTACACCTTACTTTTTCTAAATTTCATGTTTGCTTTAGGGGTGTGAAGGATGGTTGGATTAAAGGTTGTATAAGGGTAATATAAGTAGATAACTATTTTTTTGAAGGGTATATATAGAGGTCAACTGCTAGCAGTTGTTTGTAGGGATGCAAACAACCAGTGTTGAAAAACATGGCCTAGGCGACCAATTAATCAAATCGGGTATGGGCCTAGGCGCCTAATTAGGAATCATCCAAAAAATTCAGAATCAGCCAAACTCGATCAAAATCAGAAAAAATTGAAAATAATTGGAAAACTCGGAAATTTCGATTTGGTTTTTAGAAAATATTTATAATTGTTATTTATATTCAACCAGTTTGTTTTAATTTTTACTAAGCTTGTTATATTTATATATATATATATATATATATATATATATATATATATATATATATATGTATATATATATATATATATATATATATATATATATATATATATAGAGAGAGAGAGAGAGAGAGAGGGTCAATATCAAATAAGAATGAAATTTTTAGTAGGAAGGTAAGAAGTTTTTTTTTTCTACATATTTTGTTCGCGAACAAACACAATGAATCATTAAATGATTCATTTGTAAGATGATTCACAAGAAAAAATTCTCAAAAAAAACATCTCGATGATTCATTTATATAATGATTTTGTTGTTATTTACTAAAATTATCATAAAAGTGATTTTTTTCTTAATTTACTTAAAAATGAATCATAAAGATGTTTTTTTGAGAATTTTTTCTTGTGAATCATCTTACAAATGAATCATCTAGTAATTCATTTTTTTTGTTCGTCAAAAAAATATGTAGAAAAAAAACTTCTTACCTTCCTACCAAAAAAATTTTCTTACCGGATCTATATCTTATATATATATATATATATATATATATATATATATATATATATATATATATATATATATATATATATATATATTTCTAAAATTAATTTCATATAATTTATCAAATTCGAGTGCTCATTGCCTAGATCGAATACTCATTAGACGCTAGTTGGCCGACCTAGGAATACCTAACCAGTTTTGCAACATTACAAACAACCATATCTATCATATTGAATGGGCTGTGGCAACACTTGAAAATAAGGAAACCTCGAAGTGGTTTCTTGACCTCCTGTTAGATGGCACTGAAATGGGAATTGGTCCTGGTTTCTTGAATATGTGAATAAATATATGAGATTCACACATTCAACATATTACATAAAATCTCAATTTTATTTCAAAATTTCAACCTCTCATGATCGTTAAGATTTTGAATTTTACTTTATACAAGAAGGACCAAAATGCATAAGGACTCATTCATTTTTGGAAAAACATTAATTTCTTCTTTATATCATTCAACCTTTCATGGATCCATTTGGACACTCTTTCAGTCACCGTATGTGACCCAAAAACTACACTCACTAAGTCAAAATTCACATGTAGAAGCCAACTAGGAATAGCCTAATTGGTAATAACCTCATAGTTTGCGATGATAAGCATGACAAGTTTGATCCTTGGTGCTAACAAAAATTTGAGTAGCAATACTAACACCTAATTAATCAAGCTACCATTCAGAAAAAAAAAAATTATATGTAGAAAAAAATTTCATATAATCTTTGATTGCAAAGAAGTTTCAATATTTTATTCATATAAATAACAAAATAAGTGTAAATTTTTATATATTTACTTAAAAAGATGTAGTGGTTTTATTGGATGACTTTTTATAAATAACAAAAGAAGTTACAATATTTGATTCATATCGAATGTCTTTGATAAATAATAAATTTATTTAAAATAAAAAAAAATAAACAATAACAGTCACCGTTGAAATTTTGTAAATTTTAGTGGTTTTATAGAAAAAAAACATGCCAAATAGAAAGCAACAAATATAATGATCGCGATAAAATTATTTGAAAACATTAGTGATAATTTAGAAGAAAAAAATATATGACAGTTAAATTGGATATTGACCAAATTATATTGATTTTATGCAATTAGTACTTAATTAAAATTATAACTAACAAATATTGATCTTTTTTTTAATTTACTCCATGTTGACATAATTTGTTATTAAAAGTTTGAAACTCATCAATCAATTATATTTCATTTGTCTAAATAAAATATCAAAAAATTCAATAATAATTATTCACTTGATAATATATATATATATATATATATATATATATATATATATATATATATATATATATATATATATATATATATATATATATATATTTTCTAAAATTAATTTCATATAATTTATCAAATTCGAGTGCTCATCGCCTAGATCGAATACTCATTAGACGCTAGTTGGCCGCCCTGGGAATACCTAACCAGTTTTGCAACATTACAAACAACCATATCTATCATATTGAATGGGCTGTGGCAGCACTTGAAAATAAGGAAACCTAGAAGTGGTTTCTTGACCTCCTGTCAGATGGCATTGAAATGAGAATTGATCCTGGTTTCTTGAAAATGTGAATAAATATATGAGATTCACACATTCAGCATATTACATAAAATCTCAATTTTATTTCAAAATTTCAACCTCTCATGATCGTTAAGATTTTGAGTTTTACTTTATACAAGAAGGACCAAAATGCATAAGGACTCATTCATTTTTGGAAAAACATTAATTTCTTCTTTATATCATTCAACCTTTGATGGATCCATTTGGACACTCTTTCAGTCATCGTATGTGACCCAAAAACTACACTCACTAAGTCAAAATTTACATGTAGAAGCCAACTAGGAATAGCCTAATTGGTAATAACCTCATAGTTTGCGAGGATAAGGATGACACGTTTGATCCTTGGTGCTAATGAAATTTTGAGTAGTAATACTAACACCTATTGTGGCAAGTCTTTTTTTAATTTATTTTCTAAAAAAGAATGAGATGATGAAGGTAGGGCCTAAGATTGATCAGTTCTCAAACCTTGTGATTCTAATAATAGCAAAGGTCCAATCTATCACTCATCTTGCAGTTTTCTTGTTTAACTGTTGGATTCATAACAAAGATAGTCTATGTTGAATGAAATCTATGTTGATCCTAAAAACATTTGAATTCATTTTGATAGGTAAAAAAGATGTGGTTGATCCATGGTTCTTGAAAATCAAAATGGATTTCACGCCTGTTGGTTGACACAAGGATCTTCTATTTACATGGTAACAAAATTTACAGCTTCATTCATTTTCTACTATAAATTATCTTTCATATATTAACAAAATTTATAGTCCCTGTGGTTTGTTCATTTTTACGGTTATGGTCCAGTTGTTTGATATTTAACTGCTGGATCCCTAAAGCATAGTTTCTTCACACTTGAAGTTAGATGGATGTTAAATTACATGTAAAAATGACCATTTTGTCCCCCATGGCTTTATGTTTTTAACATGTCTTTGCTATTTTGATCTTAAATCTGGGATTAATGTCTTTTAGCTTCTAATACATTTATATTTAGGTAAGTTACAGTTTTCTACCTTGTGTGTTTCTTGATTGTTCCGGGTATGACTTAATACTTTGATTTTTAACTTTTGGTCCCTGAAATGTTGCTTTTATTGTATTTTTAGTCCCTGACTTTAACACTGTCAATAGATGGATATTAAGTGTGTGTAAACTGTAAAATGACCATTTTTCCCCAGTTTCTTAGCTAGTTTGATCATTTATCTGGGATTAAGTCTTTTAGCTTATACTACATGTATTTTTTAGGCAAATGACATTTTTAGTTCCTTATGTTTATTGATTTTTACAAATATGTTCCAATATTTCGATTTTTAGTGCCTAAAATGCAATTTAGTCATGCTTTTTGTCCGAATTGACACTATTAATTGGATATAAAATGACCATATTGCCCTTCATTTCTTTCGCAGGCGGATATATGTTGTTTTGACAAGACGGGAACATTGGCATCTGATGACATGGTATTTACAATTCTGCCATTTTTTTTTTTGTTTTTTTTTAGGAATTCTATGGAGTTGATGGACTGAGTGCCGATTTAGATCTTGACAGAGACTAAAAAAAATCCCAACTCGAACTTTGGAAATTCTTGCTTCTTGCCATGCACTTGTTTTTGTGGACAACAAAGTGGTATATAAAATATTATAATAATTATAATCTCAAATTATAATATTATGATCATAAAGAAAATGCATTATGCATATTTATATTTATACCATTGCTTTTAGGTTGGTGATCCTCTTGAGAAGGCTGCAATCAAAGGGATAAAATGGAGCTATAAATCTGATGAGAAAGCCATGCCTAAGAAGTAAGACCCGTGATCAATGAAATAAAACCCTAATTAACATTTTTTTTTTTTTTAATATATAAGTAGTTGAATTTTTTTTTTTTAGGTTGGTGGTAGTGCAGTTCAAACAGTTCAAAGGCATCACTTTGCATCCCACTTGAAAAGAATGGCAGTTGTTATTCGTACAGAAGAGCCGTCGTTTTATGCGTTTGTGAAGGTATTTAAAATGTTAAATACTTAAATATAATATAATAAAGGAAATGAGAAAAATATATGAGGAATGAACAATCAGACAAAGAAAATAGTCCTCAACAATATAAAACAATCAGACAACAATATATGAGGAATGGAATGGAATAAGCAAGGGAATGGACTTGATGATTACCTGAGATAATTATGTTAATGGTTCAATGACTTTTTGTTGAGCATGACGAGTACATAAATAAGAATAGAGCACCATGCCAACAACAACAATGAGGATTCCAAGAAAAATGTAACCACTTCTAACAAGATATAGCAAGTGATGGTTTTATAGTAACCATAAACCCAAAGGTAGCCCTTTCACACGTTTCTTCCAAGTGGTTGTTGCTTCTTCTAGAAAGAAAAGAATCAACATCCCACCGGATTCATCGCTTTTGTATGAGATTCATGATCATGCTATTCTACAACCAAACTTAATCATACAAGAAATTTCAGGTTGATATCTATTTTCTAAAAAAAAAATTATATATATATATATATATATATATATATATATATATATATATATATATGGAAAAGTGAATATACCCTTAACGGTATATAAACTTAGGCACCCAAATTCACAATAACACGTTGTTTTGTGTCATATAATACAGTCTAATTGTCCATTATTCTTATAATTTAACTTTTAACTTGATTTACTTCCATAATTTTTATAAATTACATATTTATTTTTCTCTTATATAATTTTCATTTTCAACTACAATATATATAGGCTAGTAGGTGGTCGGCAAAAAGATTTGATCTAAGAGGAAAGTAATAGTGAAATTTCGAAAACCTTGAAAGTAAATCAAGTTAGGGTTTGAAGTTTAATAACATTATAATGAATATATCAAATAAAACGACGTATTATGTTGTGTTTGGGTACCTAAGCTTATATACCCTTAAGGGTATATTCACTTTTCCCATATATATATATATATATATATATCCAACACCTTACAAGGTATTCTCCTAAGCCTTTGCCATGTCAGCGCCATGTCATCAACAAAAATCTTTTTAATTTTTTTTATAAAAATGAAACAAAACGAAAAGTCAAATTGTTAGAAGTGGTTATGTTAGCTAATAAAGTAATACTAACTTTTGGTTTGGAAAAATTAACTGATAATTTAGTAGGGCCTACTATATATAATTTTTATTTGAAAACACAAAAAAATAATGTAAAGAGTTGACGACTATTTTGTATTTACGCACATTTATTTTATATATAGCAAACTGATAGTACGATTAGTAAAAACCTTGTTCATTAACTTGATCTTAAACATGCTTGGAAATAATGTACTTTCTAGTTTCTTCCAACTTGTGAAATATAATAGAATATGCTACGGAAGAAAAAGCTTTTTTTTTTATTTATTTATTTATATTAGCGTGGAAAATATGTTTGACTGATCGAGGCATCACGAGTACAGAAATAAGATATAGTAAGTGATGGTTGTTCCCTTCTTCCAGACCTTCCAGCTTGTTGCCATAAGCTAAAAATTGAAATTTTATTATTATAATAATGAGAATAAATAAAAAAATTCAAAAGAGTATAAAATTAACATACCTAGCTATAGTTCCAGGAAACCCTAGATGAAGAGTGACATCAATGTGTCCAACATCGATCCCTAATTCAAGAGCATTTGTAGCAGCAACACCACGATTTTTCCCACTAAAAGGGTCACTTTCAACTCTTCTCCTATCCTATTTTATCATTTACGTAAACAGAAGATCAATAAATAAATAAAGTTTCAACTTTTTAATAAAGAAAACGAATGTTTATATAATTATATACTAACATGAGCAGTGTATCCAGCAAACACGGAATTTACAAGATTGGGTGCGGTTTTCTGAAGAATTTCGCACCTGATAACAGGCAAAGGTTAATTTTGTAATTTCTCATATTAAGTATGTAAATCGAAAAGGACACATACGTATAGCTCAATACGAGTTCAGATAGTTTGCGTGTTTTGCAAAACGTGATGCAACGAAGTCCATGTTGAATAATTTCTGCAAACAGATATGAAATTTCCAATACAGGACTACCAAAAAAAAAAAAAAAAAAAAAAATTATAATCATTGAAGAGCTAATTCAAAAATCAAAAGCAAAATATCTTAAATATGATTATATACCTTGATCGACCATGGAATTTACATTATTGGTATCTTTAAGAATTTGTAATTGAAGATGCTCTGATCAGTTAGTTATTACAAGCATAGTATATTAGTATTATATTATGAAGATCTTCGACGAAAGACAAAGTTTGATATTTTTCTAGCTAGCATTTGCAAACTTATTATAGAATGATGAAGAAAAGTAAAAATAAATAAATAAATAAATAAATAAACATGTTATAATGTTATTCATGCTCTATTTACTGGAATTGATTCTGTTTTAAAATTGAAACTGACCTTCGCAGCAGGGATCAAGATAAGGATTGCCCTGATAACCTTCCTTGCAGCTGTAGTGATACCCACTAATACTGGCATTCTTACGGAAGCTAATTTCCCAATCCAGAACCCTGTGGACATTGGACCTTGTCTTTCTATAAAACTCTGTAGCATTAGACATATCACGAGCACCACCAAACTTAAAGCTCTCTTCCTCACCAAGAAATGCAAAACCGCAACGATTCCAAACTGCCATGGTTATTGAAATAATATTGATATATTAGGCACATGACTTGGGTTGTTACATATCCCCATACAGCCACTAGCATAGTCGGATCGTGGTGGAACTCTTATCCATGCATAATCATTGCATCCGATGAGAGTGAACTTGTTCTTCTGGGAGGGGGAAACTCTCTCTGCTGGAATGTTAGTCCAGGAAGTTTTATTCTCACTTATATTCCTATAACTGTCGTAGCATCTGAAGGCAATTGAAATGGAAATTCTCATCTCTGTGTCTGAAATATCGTATAAACAAATCAATCAAAGTATGTTGATGTTTCTTGCACTGAACTTCAAGTGCTTAAAAGGAAAACGGAATTTTTGGTACTAACCAGCACTAGAGGAGTATATTTGAAGGCAAAAACATTCTTATTTGTCAAAAGGGCATCTAAAAATAAACAATGTAAGAGCATGATAAGGGCAAGATTGGTATAGAAGTTGAGTTGATGAAACCTTGTATTTCTTTTGGATTGTATTTGTCATCTGAGATACATCTGTTAAGATTCAACATATGGGTCCATGACATAACATAGCAAATGTCAATGTGAAAAATCAAAAATATTGTAATTTTTTTTATCCTACCCAAAAAGACATAAATACCCTTGTGATTCTCACCATTAAAAAAAGGCCTAGAAAGCTTGTCAATGGGACAATCTTTTGCCTCACCCGAAAAAGGTGGTACAAGGATTTGATTTGGACCTCTCATATGTGAAAAAGATGTAAATACCCTTGTGATTCAAAATATTTAAAGCTAGGATACAATCTGAGCAACACAAGTTGTAAGGACTGCTAGCAGGGATAAAAATAAAACATTGCCCAACATGTTGAGTTGCAGGTCAGTTACAGTTGCAATACCAACTCCCATGAGAAGAACAGTAAGTGAGAAACGGATCTTCTTGCTGTAAAAATTGATAAGTCATGAGGGTAAAAATTGTCTGAATGGACAAGAAATTTGGCATTTGTCTGTATACATTGCCTAAAAGATCCCAGATTCAACAGCAATAAATGTTGCTGGCATATTATTATGAGTACTCTCTCTGCATTCAAAATATTCTTCAACTTTGATTCCAGATTCAGAAGCAATGAATGATGCTGGCCCATTAAATTGAGAACTCTTTCTGAATTCAAAAGACTCCACTTCACAAGATTCGTCAGCTTTGAAATTAACAGATCCTGGAAAACATTCTGTTGTAGGCATCTTCTTGGGTGAAGTCTTTGGAGCCTTGACTCTAAATTTAAACAATGGTTGACTCAATCCAAACATTCAAACCACAACAATATCTACATGTAAAAAGAAATACAATTATAAGTATAAGTAATGAAATGCGATGATATAGAATGACTGGTTTTGAGCCCGGTCCGGTTCCCGGTTTTGAGCCCTTTCTACAACTGTTGATATATAGGGTAAAAAATGAAATGTGATGATATAGAATGACATGTGTTTCTATTTATACAAGACCTCAGTTTAGCCCTTTCTATTTTCTAATGTTTTACTGCTTTACTAAATGACTGAAATGTTATGTGCAAGAGGTTATATTTGTCATGATTAAAACTACAGAAAAGACTCTAGAAGGTTTACCTGATTTGATGGAGCAGTTTGGTATGATTATGTGTTAATTCCAGAGCTTGGCATATGAGATTGATTACTAGTACCAATACTATCAGCTTGTTGCTTCTATATCACAGGCAAACAAAAAAATTTCAAGTGTTCTATATCACAACTGCAAATTTGAGTTAAACAGGGGAAGTTAGATTCAGGTGTACCATGCCGTTAGAACACATGCGATCATTATCGAACCTAGGGCTTATTGAGACAACTAATAACACCATAGATGACACCAACCTCTTTCTATGATCGATCTTTAGGGTAATAATCAAGGTTCCCTTAAAAAAATTTAAAAAAAAAAAAAAAAAAAACACATTAGTTTGTAGGATAAGGTAAAGAAAGAAACCCAAAGATCATCGTATGGGTGTTATTCGCTCACCTAGACCCCACCGACCAGTTGGCCTAAATTGTGACAACGACATTTGTCCCTAGCCAAAACAAAAATCGTATTTTTTTAATTTACGTATGAAGGAAGGAGAAGGCGATTCATCCCATTGAGGCGGAAAAGGGGGAAGCAGGCGTAGGATGTGTTCCATGAAAGCATCATCCTCTCAGGTATGATGGAGGAACGTTATCTATCCTGGACCTCTGTCCCTAGCATACAATGAGAAGATCGACTGTGTTTGGAGCAAATGGGATTAGTCAATAATAGAAAGAAAAATATAGATGTAAGTGAAAGTGAAACATAAGGCGGTGATTTGTGGCCGCAAGACGAAGCAAGATGTGGGCAGAAAGCGGAACGGGGTTGGAAAAGAGAGAGTGACTGACCTTTAGGCAGCTAATTGAGGTGGTGATGCAGGACAAGTTAAAGAATGGGCGGCCAGAGCAAACCCACTTAGAAGCACTCATATTTCTTCAATTGAGCCTCAGATCTCCTCTTCACTCAAAAGACCTACTCATGGATTAACACAGCAGGTCCAGAAATTCTGTTTGTTCGCTCTACTTCTTCTTCTTCTTCTCTTCTTCTTCTTCTTCTTCTTCTTCTTCTTCTTCTTCTATCTTCTATTTTTCCTGTTGTTGCCGACTAACTGATACATCATCGGAATCATCAGAAGCGTTATCCAAAAACTCATACCCAACATTGTAGTGAACTATCGATCTAAATCAAAATGGAAGAGAATGTTGCTTAATTTTTGACTGATAACTAATAAAGAAGAAGACGAAGGCCCTAGGGCTTTTTCTTGCTAATGGAAGAAAGGGGGTGATTTTAATTTTTAGGATTCCATAGGCGGGTGAAATCCCGCGTTAAAAACGTGTGTTTCATTAAAATGTTATAAAGCGACACATTTAGACGACACACATTTTATGAAAGGCGCCATCCGCATTTCCTTTTTTTTCTTTTCTGACACTAATTTTAGGGCACGTAAAAATGCGTGTCCTCTATCCTTCAAATTTATCAAAATTGACATTATTTTTAGGGCACGCACAAATATGCGTCCTCTATCAGCAAGTGTCATTGTTTGCACGTCATTAAAGGGTTGTTTTCTAGTAGTGGTTCTAGGTTACTCTGATATTAAACTATTTTGAAAACACTTTGTAATAACTAATGGTTTTTGGATGTTTGAAGAAGTTTTAAATTGACTTGATTTTTATGGGTGTTACAATATATATATATATATATATATATATATATATATAATTTATTTTTATATATAATATGTATACATGTAATCTCAAAAGTTGCAAGGTGGGCTAAGGCTCACTCTTGCCTCTACATGTCTATGTCGTTGCTAGGGAGCCTGCTTTAAGCCATAGACAGTTTTATCAAGACGATACACATGATCTGGAAACTCTTCATTTTCAAACCTAAGAGGTTGTTTCAGAAAGACTTTTTTCTTGAAGAACTCCATGTAGAAAGGTAGTCTTGACATCTATTTGGTAGACTTTGAAGTTTGAGAAGGTGGCAAAAGCTAGAAACAGACGAATTGCTTCAAGTCTTGCAACCGGAGCAAAATTTTCATCATATTCTAACCCTTCAAGATGACAAAAACCTTGAGCTACAAGCCTGACTTTGTTCCTTATGACGATTCAATCTTCATCTATTTTGTTCCTAAAAACCCAACGAGTACCAATGACAGTCTTTCATTGAGGTTTGGGAACAAGAGTCTGCATACGATGACGTTCAAATTAATTTAGATCATCTTGCATGGACTTAATCCATTCAGCCTCTTTCAATGCATCAACGACATTCTTTGCTTCAATCATTGAGATGAAGTTAACAAACATGCAAAAGATGTTGCTGACTCTACTACTAGTGAGAATCCTAGAATTTACGTCTCCAATGATTTGATATTCTGGATGATCTCGAAGGATTCTTGGGTTAGAACCTTCATTTGTATCACTTTGGGCAGAGTACTCCTAATTTGATGAATTAGTTTCTTCATGAACAACAAGCTGATCTTCAGGGATAGGCTGAGAACTAATTAATTTATCAATATTAGGAACAATGGGATCATCTTCATTTTACAAGAGTTCAGGAATTGGGTCTGAAGGACTGAAAGTAAGTTCATTTAGACTTGACGAGGAGTGATCAACTCGATCATGAATGAATGAATCCTCATCAAATGCGACATGAATTGTTTCTTCATCAATTTTTCTTGGAAGATTAAATATGTTGAAAGCCTTGGATATGATGGAGTATCCTAGAAACACCCCCTCATCAACATTACCCTCAAACTTCAAATGCTAATCTCTTTGATTCACATCCTTGGATTAGTGACTTGGGCCGTGGTGGACCATCTCGAACTGGACTAATGGGCTAGAGAAATAGTATTGGGCCTTAGGCTAAGGCCCATGTGAAAGGATTAGGCCCAATTTGAAATTGGGCCATATGTTAGGTTTCATGGGATTTTTTAGTCATGGGTTGTGA
The DNA here is from genome assembly GCF_052625555.1 of Lactuca saligna. Lineage (NCBI taxonomy): Eukaryota > Viridiplantae > Streptophyta > Magnoliopsida > Asterales > Asteraceae > Lactuca > Lactuca saligna. The sequence continues at coordinate 24,487,404 of NC_136420.1, forward strand.
TTTAAGGACCAAGTTATGTTAGGGGTAAAATAGTCTTTTACCCTTTATTTATTAGCTTTTATTTGGAAATTGTTAGCTTAGAGAGCCGTAGGATCAGCAGATAGAGATCACTCGTTTCGATCAGCTTTTCAAGGTGAGTTTTCCTCACCGGGTTTAGCGGGTCTAAGGCATCAAGGTCGACCCTTATTGATTATGTTGATATACTTTTTGTTTGTGTGATACTTGTATGTGCTTGTATATGTATGCTTATTGGGCGGGGTTCGTATTGCGAGTGTGGGAAGGGCTCGTATCTCATTGGTCGGGGCCCGCTTTATGAATGTGAGCGGGGCTTGTATCTCTTTGCGCGGGGCCCATACGTGAGATGATGGTAGACCTCTCAATGAGGTGGGTTTTGACCCTGATTCGCTCCAAACCCGTAAGAATTTAATGGGTTTGGATTTTAATTTTTGATTTGTTTACCTGTTTACGATCTATACCCGTTTACCCTTTTAGCAAATGGGTCGAGTATGGACCATTGTCGATCCATTCCACTTATGAACCTCCCCATTTTATACATATATATATATATATACAACACACATACATGACACAACAAAATATACAACTTGATGTATAAGTAAAATGTGATTATTATTGTATTAGACTTTGAGTATTAATTAATGTACATCTTGTTTAAGTAGACATTTTATCCTTTTCGTAAATATTACTTTGTGGAACACATAAAAATTACGAAAATTTAATATTATAAAAGGGTCGGGTATTCGTTGATTCGGTGACTATGGGTATGGATTCAACTATTCAAGACTCTGAGGGTTATTGGAGCGGGGCGGGTTATGTTTTTATTTTTTAAACGGGTTTGGATCAATGGTGATTCGCTCCAAACCCTCCCCATTTACAGGTCTAGATGATGGTATGTGGTATCTTGGGGAAACTCACTAAGCTTTGTGCTTACAGTTTTCAGTTTATGATTCATGTACTTTCGATTTCAAGGGAAAGAGCTCGGGCTGACCACATCATACACACTACAGAGATTCTGCGTTTCATATTAACTATGATTTTGATACATTGGATACATTGTTTTGATAAGATGTATGAATGATGTTTGAAAACACTATTTTTATCTAATATAAAATGAAATTTTTGGGACCATATTTTTGGATGTTTCATAAAAAATGTTTGGTTTTCTTCCTTTCATGTAACATCCCAAAAATCACAACAAATTTAGTCTTTTAAAAACAACCCATAATCATAAAATGTTTACAAAACCATTCTTTCCAAATTGTTTATCCATATCCGAGTGTCCCAAAATCATAGAGCCATAATACGGTCACGCCTTCGCCTTCCCACGATCATGGGAAGTACCTGAAACAACAACTAAAAACTTTAAGTCAAATCTTAGTGAGTTCCCCCAAAGTACCACCACATACAACATATCAAACAACATGAATAACTAATCCTTCAGCCTAACTGGACCTCCTTGTTGAGCTTATAACCTATCTTACCGCCCTAGGTATCTTGGTCTTCAGCACAAAGTAGGACCGCCTCAACCCAACCAATCATAACATGTCGACATACACATAACAAATAAACATATAACCAGGCATCAGCCAAACATGCAGGTTCACAAATCATTACTGCATGCTAACATCCTATATACCATGATACTGATCTAACAGATCTATACAACATAACAACATACTATCATGTAATAGGATATACAATCCACTGGGCCGACCTTGGTGCCTTTGACCTGTGAGTACATCGAGGAAGACTCACCTCACAACCTGACGAAGAAAACTAATCAATACTCTGATCCCGAATACCAGCTCCACCCAGTCCTAAATGTCCAAAATTTTCCCATTAATAAAATAATCAAATTTTCCTAAATTAACCTTGGTTAAACTTGATCAAAGCTAACAAGTCAACTGAGTCAACCCAGTCGAGTCAACTCAACCTAGTCGACATAGAATGCATACACGAGGCATACTTAAGCCTTGACCACAATCGGGATGGTTGACCTCGTACACGCTGCGTACTCTAGGTATGCAGGGTGTACTCCCAGACCTCTGAAATCTGCATTAAGAGCTTAACACCTTAAGCTTTCATGTCCATCTCTCAATATAAGGATAAAAATGTAAGTACCTCAAAACACAATGTTACATTTCAATAGCTCATAAGTAGCTTTCCCATGATGTTTGACTATAATAGACCGGTTTTAAGTATAACATGTTGTATTGACCACTTCAGCCCAAAATGACAATGAAAGACCAGCTTTAACAACCATAGTTATGTCAGATTCAATAAGAGTTATGTTTCTTCTTTCTATAATACCATTTTGTTAGGGAGTTCTAATTGCTGAAAAGTTTTAAGAGATTCTCGAGACAGAGCAAAAATCTTCCAGAGAAGAGTTTCTGAATTCAGTGCCATGATCACTATGCAATTGCTTAACTTTGTGATCATAGAGGACTTCCCATTGCTTAATGAGAGCAAAAATTTCATCAGCAGTATGACTTTTCTTTCTTAAAAACACTACCCATGTAAACCTTGAAAATTCATCCACAATGACAAGAGTGTATTTCTTTCCAGCTCTTGACTTGATCGGAACTGGTCCAAAAAGGTCCATATGAAGAAGATGAAGAGGTTTGATGATTAAAGAACAAGACTTTAGCTTGAACGAAGACTTGGTTTTCTACCATTTTTCACACACTGAGCACACTTTGTCTTTGAGAAATTGCATCTTAGGAATTCCTCTCACAAGCTGATTCCCTACAATCCTTGAGATGTTCTTCAAATTTAAATGTGATAGCCTTTTGTGCCATATCCAATTTAGATGAGACTGAGCACGAGAGAGAAAGCAACGACGAAGAGATTTGTCAGCAGAAAACATATCCAGAACTTAAATGTCTTTTTGTTAACTTGCAGTAAGAACAATAATGTTCTTTTGATCAACAACTTTTCCTTATTGCTTTTTAAAGGAACTTCATAGCTAGCATCACATAGTTGGCTGATAGAGATGAGATTATACCGAAGACCTTTAACAAAAGAGACATTCATGAAAATAATAGAATTGCACTTGATTGTTCCATAACCCTTTGTAGTTCCTTTGCCATTATTGCCATATGTAACTTACATACCATCCTTCTCTATGACATTTTCCAGGAGAGATTTGAATCATGTCATACGTCTTGAGCAGCCACTGTCTAAATACCAATTATGCTCTTTACCCTGAAACTAAGATGTACAATAAGTCTAAAAAAATACACTAAATATATACTGACCCATTTGCAAAGGATCACTAAGAAAAGATGTTATAAGAATCATCAAGGAGACAGTTCAATGAGTTTCCCTTTTTGATCCACTTATCATTTCGAGTCAAGATATTATTAGCGTGAATGATGTTCTTTTCAAAAGAACACTCACTGAATTTGTGAGAGGCATCACCACATCGATAACAAACTTTAATTCGTGGATTTTTTCTTTTAACATTAGATTTTGATTTCTTTTCATCTGTTGAATCTAAAGAACTTTTGATCAATTGATTTATGATTTCTTGATTTAGCTTGGGAACAATAAGTGTTATCAATGGTATGCCTATATACTACCTTGTCATGAGACTCATGATCCTTTGAAGAGCTGTTAAGAGTAGAAGGCTTTGACTGATCTTCAGGTTTAGAATTGGTAACTGAGCACCGAAGAAACATGCTAAGAATTTCGTTTAAAAAATGAACTTCACCATTACATATAGGAAACTTTAGCAAAGTCTTAGTGGAGGGAAGAACATACTCATGATGTGAAGGTTGGAGAGAAGGATCAACAGCAAACAATTTAAGAATTTTATGCTTTTAAGATTTTTATTTATTTTTTATGACATTGTGTTAGAATATGTGTAATTGTATTAAAATGTACAAATCTATTATTCTATAAGAATGTGTATGAATCTATCTTTACATTTAGATGTCTATGAATATATATATATATATATATATATATATATATATATATATATATATATATATATATATATATATATCATGTCGTTTTTAAACTAATGGTTCAAAAGTGTTGTTTATCTTCAAAATATTCATTCATTCAAAAGATGTATTTTGTCAAATAGATAATTTGACATTCTCATAGAATATCATTCTAACAAAGTTATCTTAGAATTAAAATTTATTAATTTAAAAAAATCAAAATTCAAAATTAAGAAAATCAAATATCTCTTAAAATTTGAAATTTTTAATAATTAAACTTGTGTTTCCTAATTAGTAATTTTTTGGTAAATTAAGAAAGTGATTATATATAACGAGGATCGAACTACGAACCTTAGGAAGAAGAGTTCAATGCCTTTTCCATTGAGCTACAACATTTCTATGTTTATTAACCCTTTCAATTAATATAGTTAGATATAATAGCTAAAATTTGTATTACATATAACTATTTTTTTTCATATATTTTTATACATTATTACATATAAATATAAATAGGTAATTTTCTTATATATTTGTATTATTAATGTATTAAATGCAATTTTTTCGAATTATTCATATATTAAATAAATATTATTATGTATAAATGTATTTCTATATGTAAAAACTCACACAAAATACACATTGTTCTTATATATTGTATAAATTCACACCAAATACATTTTATGTGTACAATTACATCTTTAAACACATTTCAAATGTTTAAATATATTTTTAAAGGTATTTATATATTTGAAAACGTATTTATATATGTAAACTTATATTTATATATTTAAAATTATATTCATATATTCAAATAATATTCATACATTTAATAGAATATGTATATCTTTAAAATTATATGTTTAGAAGTATAAATATGTTTGTTTTTTAGAAGTTTAAAAGATTTAAATAGGTGAAAATGTATGTATATAGGTAAAAATATATTTTAAAATGTATTTAAAGCTTTAAACATATTTTAGCATTTAAAAACATAATAATAGTAGTAATAATAATAACACTAATAATAGTAATAATAATAATACCATGTAAAGTCTTCAGAAATAAAGATTATATATACGAAATTAGGATTTTAATCACAATTTTTTTTTCAGTCTAGTGGTAAATATCTTGGTTTGAGTTATGAAGTTGTAGAGTTCGAATCTCCCTTGCATCGTTTATTCTCTACACATAATCCTTTTTAATTTATGAAACTAATTTATACGTTGATGATATATGGTCCATTAGCATGGCCTAGACCACTCTAGAGCGCCAGCCTAGCCTGGCGCGCTCCTACCAACCTTGTCTGGCATCCCCTTGCCAGCCTTGCCTAGTGCTCTCTTGCCGACCCGCTCGCCAGTCCTGCCCGGCGTCTCCGGGCGGCCTCATCCAACTCCTTGCTAGTTTGGCCTAAATTCGGTTGGCTTAAGGCCTGACCTAATTCCCCCTGACCTAATTATCCACTATAAATAGAATAGTGCCTCCTCCATGAAGGAGGACTTTTCCCTAGGACTTTTCCTGGGATCTTTTCCCTAGAACCTTTCCCTAGACTTCCCCCATGGCTCAACCGCCACACTATACTCCGGCCGGGTGGCTCAGCCGCCACCCGCCGCCATCAGCCACCATACACCACCACCAGCACCAAGATGGTTCTCTCTAACTATGGATGACCATCTCAGATCTTTCAGCTGATCTAACTTGACCGTCGGAGTCTGCTTCCGGGGCAAAGTCCCTGGGGCGGCTCTAACGACTTTGCTCTATGATGTCCAGATCTCCGACGCAACAGAAGACTAGAAGACTCGCCGGAGGTCGATGTCGCATCATACCTCAATTAGATATCAAATATTATATACTAGGTGTAAGACTCATTTATTACATGGGTTCATTTAGAAGAAAAATAAATATGAAAATTCTAAACATTTGAAAAAGTTTAAATTTATAAAAAAATTAGAAAAATACTGAATTATTAAAATTAAAATAATTTTTATATTTTCAATTTAAATAAATAATTTAGATAAATAAACAAAGGAAACTAATAAAGTTTTAATTTAAAAATATTGAAATTAGGAGGAAAGTCAATTATTGAAATTGATATGCATTTATTATTATATCTATTGCAATTATTACATATAATATTTAAATATTATGTGGAATTTAATGAAATGAAAAAAACCACAAAATGTCATGTGGAAAATATTTAATTGAAAATAACCACAAAATGACATGTAGCCAAATCAATGTGAGTGTGACATGTGGCAAAAAGTTTTTGTAACATCCATAAAATTCGAACCAATTTAAAAAAAATTTAATTCATATAAAACCATTCAATTATTACAATTTGTTTTCAAAATAGTTTAACATCAGATTTCCCTGAAATCATAATTATCAATCGAGGAAAGTGTACGGTCACGCCTTCGCCTTCCCGCGGTCATCCGCCAAACCTGAAACAATAATCGATAAATGTAACCTCGAAGGCTTGGTGAGTTACCCCCAAAATACCAACCTCATATAACCGTAATTATATCATATCTACAACTACAGAACAACCATGCATCTCGAGTCTGCAATGTGGCTGGTCCGCCCGCACCGGGCCTTCAGTCCACCTGGTCCACTCCCTGAGTCTACAGTATGAATGGACCGCCTACATCGGGCCTTCAGTCTGTATGGTCCACTTTCCGAGCCTCGGCACGTCTGGACCGCCCTCTCAGGCCTTCAGCTTATCCGGACCGCTCGCTGGGCCCTCGGCCTGACCATGTACCCTTCTGGGTCTGCAGTCTATCCAGTTCGTCCTGGGTATGTTGGCGTACAACACAAAGCAGGACCCGTCTCAACCCAACCCCAAACAAACAACCATGTGCACATATAACAGATAATCACAAAACAACCATAGACAACCAACCGATCTAACTAGCCCTATCGAAAATACCCGATACCCGAATTACCCGCACGATTTTTTCAGGTATCGGGTAAATTATTCCGGGTAATCGGGTTACCCGATTTTTTTCGGGTCGGGTAAAGGGTACATTTTTTGGGTTTCGGGTATACCCGAATTACCCAAATTATTTTAAAAATTCATTTTTTTTGTAGAGCTTGTACTATATAACAGTTATTTGATCACGCTTAAACTAACTATGATTATTATAAAACATAAATATATTTATTATATCAATAAGACACTAACAATATTAAAAGTAATTTTTATATATCATCACGTTTTTTAAAACTTAACTATTTTCTAGGTTATAGTTTTTATTGCAACTAACAAACTCATTATCTTGACGAAACTTCAAAACATGAAAAAACTTATGGCTACATTTATCTTAATCATTTTAAACTTTTAAATTAAGATCTTTAGGTATTTATTTTTTTAACATCTTATTAGATTAGATTAAGTTGTTAAAAAATTACTTGATATCTTATGTATTATTGACTAAAAAATCTTAATGTTCAAAGCTTGAGTAATTTCGTTTATGTCTCGTTTGTTTATATAAACAAGACTATTAAAGCACGATGTATTTATTTCATTAAATTTATTTTCAGGTGAAATTCAAAAAAAAAAAATTATATATTTCGGGTAATACCCGAATTAGCCAAACCCGACCCGATACCCGAATTATCCGAATTTAGTTTGGGTAGGGTAACGGGTAATTTTTCTAACATGAAAAACCCGAATTACCCGACCTGAATTACCCGAAACCCGAAAAAATTACCCGTTCAACACCCCTAGATCTAACAGATCATATAACATAGCAACCCCTAACCAAGATACTGACCTTATCGGTCACCAGCAATATTCCATCCTAATTACCATGATGCAGATCTAACAAATAAATAAACATATCAAACAAAACCAGTAAACAATCTAGGAAAGGGTCGGCCTTGGTGCCTTAGACCCTGTTGATATAGTGAGGATAACTCACCTCGAAATGCCGACCTGAACCGAAGAAGCAGATTCCCGAACCACTGCTTCACCGTAAATCCCAAACTTCTGGAGCTTTAAGGACACAAAACAACTTCAGATGTACAAGCCAATCTTCTTCTCCAACTTCTTGGTGCAATGCCTTCACCTCCAAGAGCTCAAAATACCCACCAACTCACACTCTCACACAAGAACTAGGGTTTGGGACGTTTCAGGAAGATGGAGGCTGAGAATGATGAGAGAAAATGAACCATAAGGACGTTTATATAGCCCCAAACCCGAGATATTAGGGTTTCCTTCATTTATGATTACGCCCGGCGTACACATTGTACGCCCAACATACTGGGGCGTGCCCTAGTACGCCCTACGTACCCTTATGTACGCGTGACGTACTCCCCCTGGTCCCAAAATTACAAATTAGCCCTGAGGCTCTTCATGTCTTTACCCTTTCATCCCCAGGGACTTCAAATGACAAAACTTGGGATGTTAAGATTTTCATTTATTAGAGTAGATAAGAAACACATTCACAATCACTTGTGCGCTTTGTCAAGAAACAGAGGTCGTGAGTTTGACCTCTGTCTCACTTTTTTCATTTCATATACATTTATTTTTCATAAAAACAAAACTTACTGACATGGCAGCCACATAAGCCCCACGCCAGCCACAAATGCATAAGAAACACATTCACAAACACATGTGTGCTTTGGTGGTAAGACATCTGCATTAAGAAACAAAGGTCGTGAGTTCGATCCTGGTCTCGCTGTCTTCGTTTCATATGCTTTTATTTTGTAAGAAAACAAAACTTGCTGATGTGGCAGCCACATAAGCTCCACAACATTTCTTAATGCGGATGTCTTACTGCCAAGGCATTCCTCGAAAATATTTGAAAAGATAAACAAATAAAAAAAGGAAAAACCTCATGAAAATCCTTACATTTTAACGTCATAATCAATTAACTCATTATATATATATATATATATATATATATATATATATATATATATATATATATATTGCATTTTCACCCGGATAAACAAATAATTTTTGGATTTTTACATCTATAACCGGCAACGAACCGATTACTAGTGCTTTTTCATAAATGTAATCAAAATTTAAGTTAATACAATACAAAATATGCCATTAATTAATCCAATACAAAATAACAGATAATAATTAGTCCAAACCCCTAAACTTTGATCATATTTAAAAAAAGTATTCATAATATGTTGGTGATTAGTTTATCGGGGTAAAACCTAAAATTATCGGTTTACTAGGGTAAAAAATAAACATTACTGGTTTTTTTAGACTTAATTGTAAGTAATTGATAGCGTTTTAGGCTTAATTGAAAGAATATAGAAATTTAATTAAGACCAAAATATAAATATTTTTCTAAAGTTTATTTAATAAAAAAAAGTTAAAATTCACTCTCACTTTTTCAAACTCCTTTTTAGCCTTTTGGAAACTTTTTGAAAGTAAAAGGACAAAATTCCCCTCTCTTTTAACCTGTAATCAACATACTAACATTGCTTTTTTCTCCATCGACCATCGTGCTTCGTACCCATTGAATTGGGCTTGTTCTTCTCCAATCGGCGGTGCTTCTACAAATCTGTTTTTCAACGTCGACTCCCTCTTATTCGTCAATTTGCTTCCACAATCGATTTCCTGATTTCGAACTGCGACAATTGATTTTTTCGTGGTAAAAAATCAAAATCAGAACAGAAATGAAGAGCATGCCTGTTCATCGTCTTGTTTTGTATCCCATCACGCCTCCCTAAATCTTCCCACGCTGATCAATAGCAAATCCGACATCCAGAATTTTACATCAAACTCACTAGTAAGTAATTTCAAACTATTGTTTCTAGTACGTGTTGCTGAAGCAATTTATTTCTACTACTTGTTGCTGAACCAATCTAATTTTCTTTTTGTACTTTTCGCTTAAAGAATTATTGCAAGAAAGGCTCACAAGCTGTTTGATAAAATGTAAAATGTTTTCTGCTGGTGCTATCTCCCTTTTTAGGGTTGTTTATTTGTGTTACAATAATTTCTTTTTTCTTTCGGTGTCCGATTATGTATTTGATATTCTTCTAAAAAAAAACTCTTAACATTTTCAAATTTGCTTAAATGTTGTAGTTGTCTAGCTATTGGTGTGTAATCCATTCATCATAATATAATGAACAATTTTATAATGCATGAGTTGCGATTCTAACAACTTAGTGTTTGGAAATCATGTGATTAGGGGTGGGAATTATTTGGTTCGGAACCGAAAAACCTAAAGACCAAATCGAACCAAAATCGATTTCAGACCGAACCGTATTCAAATTCGGATTTCGGTTTGGAATCAAACCGATTTGTGAATTTGGTTTTTGGTTTGCGTTTCGGTCTATGAAGTTAAAACCAAAACTAACCGAAAAAACCGAATTTCATACATTAATTAATTAAAAAATATACTTTATATTTTATATTAAATAAAAGTATTAATTATAAAGTAAAAATCATTTTAACTTATTTACTCTTTTGGATCATTTTGTATGAAACTTTAGATATTTCTGTTTGCAACTTTAGGTTTTTATGTTAGAAACATTTTAATTTATGTTGAAAATTTTTTAAGTTTATATTTGGTTTCGTCGGTTTTCAAACCGAACCAAACCAAAGTTTTATTAGTTGACTTTTCCTCATGTGGTCCTTTTTGAGCAACCAATTCCTATTTGTTGGATGCAAGGATTTATATTTCTCTTTGATGTTGCGATAGATATATATATATGGCTATTGTCTAATACTGAGAATGAATATTATGCAAATCTCTTTTCCTTTTTCCTTTTTAAATTCTACTTTTCAGCCGTGTGGAGGTCAGACTTCGAGGTAATGGTGGAAGTTCAACCCCAAATTTTGGATAGAATCAGCACTCTTCCTCAAGACACAATTGAAAAAATTCTGACTCTTATTCCAATCGAAGATGCATTGAGGACGAGCATTTTGTCAAAGAAATGGAGGCATTGCTGGAAGGGCATGCATAAACTTGTGTTTGATGACAAGTACATGAATATGTCATCAAATAGCAAACAAATCAAGAAATATAAGTTTGTCAATGCCATCTTCCATGTTTTGTTGCTACACAACGGTCCAATATCAGAATTTGGTATCTCTATTAATACTAATAAAAAAATTTATGATGAGATTGACCAAATAATAGTTCATCTTTCAAAGAGCAAAAAGATCAATAAATTCATCTTTAAGAGTTGGTCAAATGACGTCATAGAGTTATACTATTTTAAGCGCTACAAGCTACCCTCTGTGTTCTTTTCATTTCAAGGACTAGAACACCTACATCTCACATATTGTGTCATTGAGCTTCCATTAACATCTGATGGATTTATTATGTTGACGAGTCTCAGATTATGCAGTGTCAACATCACTAAGAACACGCTTCTACAATTACTTACCAATTGCCCACTACTTTTAAAATTTATCCTGGTAAGTTCCATACAACCACTTATGAAAGTGCCTTCGGTTAAAACCTTCTTACAAAGGTATATTGATGCAGATGGGATGTCAAAACGATTCTACTACACAAGGAGACAAGTGTACATTTCTTGAGCTATCGGAGCGTTTACCTTTGGTTCAGGTTCTGAAAATCTCTAAGCATTATATGGAGGTAATACTTAACTTGATGGTTTTAGAGTAAATTACATGAATGCTCCTTGTGGTTTGGGGTAGTTTGCGCTTTTGGTCCCTAATTTTTTTAACTCGGAAGGTCCCTGTGGTTTGGTTTAGTTGCACCTTTTGTCCTGTCACTCTTAAAAATACTATTTTCCCTCTCTTCCTGGTATTTTGTTTATCTGTGGTCATCTGGTATTTTGTTTATCTTGGGTATTTATTGGTTGATGCAGCAACCTGATGCTGCAGTTGGTATGGAGAAACTTCCCAATTCACTAGTTCACTTGAGGATACTTGTTCTTGATGTGTGTTTTCTGGAACAAAATGGGCTTTCTTATGCTCTCAGTGTGGTCAGCAGCTCCCCAAATTTGGAGAAGATAAAAATCGAGGTAGATATGAATTTCACGCAATCACACACATACATATATATATATATATATATATATATATATATATATATATATATATATATATATATATATATAGTAACAACAAATATTAAATTCTGTTGACATTTTGTACATGTCTTCTGATCAGTTGGGTTTGAATGGTCAGCCTTGGGTTGGACAAACTTGCAAGGACTTGCTTGATCTTCAAGACTACTCAGGCCGCCATTTGGATCATCTTAAAGAACTGGAGATGACAAGTTTCCATTACTGTCCCCCAGAGATGGCGTTTGTGAAATTCATCATGGCTAAGTCACCTGTGCTTCAGAAAGCACGAATAGAGCTCTATACAACTGTTTCTGTTGACGAAGAAAATAAGATGCTTAGAGATTTGCTACGATTAACATTTCCACGTGCATCACCAGCTGTGGATATCATTATCGAACGCTAAATTTAATTTTCTTAGTTAAATAAAAGGATTGTTTAAATGTATTTTTGGGTTGATTACAAGTATTATGACAACTGTTACTTTCTACCCCCTGTATTTTCGACTAATAAAACACTAGTGAAAGCTATAGGATGTAAGTGTTATATAATTTGAATACAATACTAAAAACAAAATATGAACACAATCGCAAAGGAAATGTTATAAGATGTAAACGTTATGCATTATCATGTGTAACAAGCTACTTTCTGTAATCATACCTAAATATGCGTTCTTTGTTGTAAACCCACATCCATCTGACTCCAAGCAGAAATGGTTCACGAAGTCACTTTAATACTCCTTGTCCTAGCGATTATTGAATGATCTAAGGGCATTCACAATCCATTGAACTCTAAGGGGTTCAATAGATTGCCACATCACTGCCACATCAGCATTTTACTTATTATTCAACTATACTCTTTAACATTCAAACTCCATTAAACCCCACAAAGTTTAATGGATTTCTATATTTGGTTTGAAATTTAATTGAAAAACAAAATAGTAAATCCATTGAACCACTCAATGATCATGCAACTCTGTCTTTCAACTCTCATCAATGTGACTCACACTCCATTAAACTTCTATTGAATCATAGTCATCATCTATTCAACTCTTATTAAACCCGCATTGTGAATGCTCTAAGTTTTAAGGGTTTTTCATTTCTTTAAACTTGAAAACATAAAAAAATGTCCTTTTTTTTCAACTTCCGAATAATAATCTTCTTCATTTTAAAAGGTATCTGAAACATTTCAATCACCATTGCTTATCCTGTGGTCTGGCTAATTTCTTGAACTTCCTCCCACATAAGATCCAAAGAACCTGGAGGTAAATTTATTTGCAATTTCTTTTGTAGTTCTTATGTATCAAACACCCAATAACTCGACATGTACTACCATTGATTATAATTTCTATTAAACTTATATTACTTATGTTAGTTTAATTATAAACTTGGAAATTTACGGAAAAGGAACCTATTTAAAGTTTTCATTCACTATGTTTGCTTTATGTGAAGGTGCACGAACAAGATTTTGATCTTCAATAATCAATATACTATAAGTGTTACTTGAAAATTCAAACAACTAAATTCATGAGTGGAATTTCATCTTTTATATTTAATTAATGGAAACAGAAAACTATAAACACCACTCTCGCTCTTGATTCTTTGTTTTTCCCATTGTGCATATACAAAAACATTTATAAATATATATCATCTTATTAATGGAATAGAAAACTATAAGCACCACTCTCACTCTAGCTCTTGATTCTTTGCTTTGCCCATTGTCAATGGCTATGTGTATATCTTCAATCAAACCAAGGTTTTATCTATATGTTGGGTAATATATTAGTTATTTCTATTTGACAAGGAAAGAGAGGAATAAGATAATTCCAAAATCCAAACAGACCTTTAAAATTTAACATTTTTAATACCAAAAAAGAACAAATTGCCAATTTTTCCAACCAATATGGAAGCAATCAGTGCTTTGAACTCATACATCTTTACTCATCAAATAAAAGGTTTCAAAATCCAATGAAAAACGGTGTTCAAAATCAAAATCTTGTAAGTTAGTAACTAGCTCCGGCTCAAGTACAAGGTGACAACCATCGATATGGCAATGGTTGCTAATGGAACTAGGGTTGCGCATGGGTCAGTTTGGGTAGTTTCGACCTAAAACCGAACCCAAACTGAAAATGATCGGTTTCTGAAAATTTGAACCCAAACCGAAACCCAAACCAATGGGTTCGGTTTATCGGTTTTAGGTTTTAAACTTCGGTTTCCGATTTGGTTCCGGTTTTATAATTCAAACCAAATCTCAAACTTATTTCTTAATGCCACCTCAACTCATCAACTATATAATGGTGAGGATAAGTGATATTTAGATATCCCAAATAATGTGGGACTCCATCAATGTTAGGGAGGAAGGAGTGATTCCCTCCCGACCCATTGAACCTACTGTCACATCAGTTTTTGTCTTTTTTTTTTTCTTCATCTTTCCCAACCTACAACACACAAAAATCTTATGTTTCTCAACCCACTCAATTAAAAAAACACAAAACAACTAAGGTTTAAGTTTTAAAACACATGGTACAAGAGAGAGATGATGAAGTGGGTTAGTGAAACCAATTAAACAACCCGCTGAAGAGGGAGTGGTACCGACAGTAACCCTATTGCTAATTAAGATTTTAATTTGATTGTTTTTTTAATTGAACGAGTTGAGTGTGTTGAAAAAGATAGAGTTTCCATATGTTGTTTGTTGAGAAAAATAAAGAAAAAAACTCATGTGTTGGGAGGGAACGACTCCCTCCTCCTCCCTTAGAGATAATAGAAAGAAAAAGGATGGCGAGCTTATGTAGAATAGAATATTGGCTAAGTTTCAGTAATGGGGCAATGTGGGATGTAGTTAACTGGTTGCCAAAATAAATAAAGAATAACGACACTAGCAAGTTTCGAACTTGCACCATTTCATACAATTGCCAAACACATTAACCACTAGAGTAACCCAAGGAGTATCTATATACACACATATATAACTCACAAAATACATATAATATATGAAATTCAGTTTGGTTCGGTTTCTTTCGGTTTTACCAAACCCAAAAACCGAACCCAGATCGAAAATTTCGATTTTTGAAAATTCTAAACCCAAACCGTCGGTTTACGCTTCGGTTTCGGTTTTTCGATTTTCAGGTTCGGTTTTGCTCACCCCTAAATGGAACAACCCATTATTGTTTTGGGGCCCTCCCTTCACTACTCCCAGGGTCCTTAGAGACCTTCGCAACATAATATCTCTTCGTCATCTCCCTAGCGACTTCACTATGCCCAAAATCTTCAAAACAAAATGTGGAGTCTGTGCCTTTACAATCAATTAGTTTCTTAGTTTAAGGTTTGTACAGATAATGTTAATGCTTAAATGATTCGGTCCATTCCTCCACATGAAAATGTTAATTCTATTTCATGATGGACTGAAAAACAAAAACACCCTATAAGTTAACAAAATGGAAGGACTCATGTTTCCTACAGGCAAAACAGAACATATATTCTTATGGAATGAACCATTCCTTTTATGATTTTACTCATATAAAAACACTACCTTACTCAAATATCTTAGGAATCATACATTTAACAATGCCCATTCCATTATACCATACACTACTTTAAGTAAGTTTGGATAATTTCATCAGATAGAGTAAGTACAAGAAATTACCACTTTGACACAAGATACAATGTTATTAATGGAAATGAGAAATGTTATAATAAAGTCTAAATCAGTTTTGGATATGAGATGTAACATGCTATAACTAGAATTCAATTCTCTTCTTTAAATGCATACACCAAGATTCGCATTCGTTAATTATAAACTGAAAATAAAACAATTAAATGAGCACATATACGGTGGTGGATCTAGAAAAAGCGATTAGGTTATGTAGTGTTAAAATATTAAAAGAAAAGGGATCTTAAAAATAATTTAAACGGTATAAATGTTGATAATAAAATTAAAAATAGTAAAAAGTAATTAGATTATGTCAAAGTGAGAAACAAATGAACCTTTACGTATATCTGTACCCGTTTATTTTCGAGTGATTCATTAAAAAATAAAAGGCTATACATGAATGATTAAAACAAGCTTTTGAAATAAAAATGGCATCCCATCGTACACAAATCGAACTATTTTCATGACATGATCCAATCTAAGCAATGTATATAAGAAAAATGAGAAATTAAATTGCATCATATTTTTTATGCTTGTAAATATTCCTACCCAGTAACATTATGACACGTATTATTATTCCAACATTCAATTTAAATATGATTTTATATATTCCTAATAATGACATAGTTAAAAAAATATATGTAATTGTGACACTTGTAATAATATTATTGAGTATGAATATTGGTAGGTATAAAATGTAGCAACCAATTTAATTTCTCTTAAAATTTGTAAGGATATGAATGAAATTTTCGGAAAAAAATAGTAGTCAAACCCGAATTCAACTCGATAGACGTAAAGATTCTTCCGTTTTAGAATTTAGGTTGAGCGACGCCAATACAGGCGGACGGCAACAGTGAGACAAGGCTTTGACGATGGTGGGAGTGGGAAGGGGCGGGCCCAGCTTCAGGCGCTGCCACGGTGGGCGAGTGAGAAGTCGTAGTCTACTCCTCTTTTACTGATTTTCTTCTGCATGCACCTCCCCTTTTTTCCTAGTTTGCTGTAGTCTATCTCTCTTGTTACGGTGGTTTATTTGTGTTATAATAATTTCTTTTTCATTTCGGGGTCGGATTATGTATTTTATATTCTTTTAAAAATAACTCAACATTTTCAAATTTGCTTAGGGTTATAGTTGCCTAAAGTAAGCCATGCATCATACCATATGATAAGCAATTGTATAATGCATGAGTTGCGATTCTAACAACTTACTTAGTGTTTGGAAATCATTAATGTATTTCAGATATAAAAACATCCAAAATTCATATAGTTTAACGGAAGAGTTGAATGAACTAAAATTGCTGGTTGACATTTACTTGATTAAACTCAAGTGGGATCAAGTTGACATTTAATGGATATGGAGTTGAAGGATTATTGAACTCTTCAATTGGACAAAAGGGGATTTTTTTTATGTTTAAAGTAAATGTTCCATTGAAGTCTTGAAGAGTTTGATGATTGTGGAAAAAAAATGGTAGAGTTGTATGAATAGTATGATAATGATATGGAAATACATTAAACTTTATAGAGTTCAATGTATTATGAAAGCCACATATGGGGAATTAGCGTTGTAGTATTCACATAGAGCAGCAGACTTAGGATATCTAGTACTATTGAGCATGACCATATTTAATTTTAAGTGGTATATTTGTTCTCTAGTTTTATTAGTTGACTTTTCCTCTCGTGGTCCTTTTTTTGAGCAACCAATTCCTATTTGTTTGATGCAATGATTTATATTTCTTTTTGATGTTGCGATAGTGTATGGCTAGCTATTGGCTAATATTGGGAATAAATGTTATGCAACTCTATATTTTTTTCCTTCCTAAATTCTACTTTTCAATCGTGTGGAGGTCAGACTTCAAGGAAATGGTGGAAGTGCAACCCCAAAGTTTGGATAGAATCAACACTCTTCCTCAAGACACAATTGAAAAAATTCCGACTCTTTTGCCCATCCAAGATGCACTGAGGACGAGCGTTTTGTCAAAGAAATGGAGGCATTGCTGGAAGGGAATGCCTAAACTTGTATTTGATGACAAGTACTTGAATTGCTCATCAAGTAGCAAAGAAATTAACAAATATAAGTTTGTCACTACCATCTTCCATGTTTTTTTGCTACACAATGGTCCAATATTAGAATTCAGTATCTCTATTAATATTGATACAGAAATTGATGAGTGATTGACCAAATAATACTCCATCTTTCAAAGAGCAAAAATATCAAGAAATTCATCTGTAAGAGTTGGTCAAATGACATCATGGAGTTATTCTCTTTTAAGCGCTACAAGCTACCCTCTGTTTTCTTTTCATTGCAAGGACTAGAACACCTACATCTCACACATTGTGTCATTGAGCTTCCATTAACATTTGATGGATTCATTACCTTGAGGAGTCTCGAGTTATGCAATGTCAACATCACTGCGAAGACGCTTCAACAATTACTTACCAATTGCCCATTACTTGAGAAATTAAATTTATACTGGTAATTAAGTCCCATATAACCATTTATGAAAGCGCCTTCGGTTAAAGACTTCTTACAAAGTATATCGATGCAGATGGGATATCAAGACAACTCTATTGCACTAGGAAACAAGTGTACATTTCTTGAGCTATGCAAGTGTTTACCTTTGGTTCAGGTTCTGAAAATCTCAAAGCCTTATATGAAGGTAATACTTAACTTGATGGTTTTATCTTGTGGAAGAATATTGTGTCTGTCTTAATTCTAGTTTTGGTATTCGGCTAAAGCAGTTCGCTAAAGGAAGTATGCAGAAACTCCCTACTTTACTAGTCCACTTTAGGATACTTTTTCTTGATGTGTGTTTTCTGGAACAAGATGAGCTTTCGGATGCTCTCAGTGTGATCAGAAGCTCCCCAAATTTGGAGAAGATAAAAATAGAGGTAGATATAAACTACATGCAATCACATACATAGTAACAACAGATATTCAATTCTATTGACATTTTGTACATGTTTTCTGATCAGCCGTGTTTGAAGCATGAGTTGTGCTATCGAGAAACTTGCAAGGACTTGCTTGATCTTCAAGACTATTCAGGCATCAACTTGGATCATCTTGAAGAACTCGAGATAACAAGTGTCCATAACTCTGCTCCAGAGATGGAGTTTCTGAAACTCATCATGGCGATGTCGCCTCTGCTTAAGAAAACACGAATAAAGCTTATTTCAGATGTTTCTATGGATGAAGAAAATAAGATGCTTCGAGATTTGTTGTGATTAACATTTCCACGTGCATCGCCAGCAGTTGATATCATTATTGAGCGCTAAATTCAGTTTACTTTTTAATTTAAGGATTGTTTAAATGTGTTTTTGGGTTGATTACAAGTATTGTGACAACTGTTACTTTTTACCCTCTGTATTCTTAACTAATTTTTCTGCCCTGTTTTGATCCCGAGTAATAAATAAGATGTAAATGTTATGCATTTACATATGTATAAGAAGCTACTTTTTGTAATGATACGTAAATATGCATTGTATGTTATAAACCCACATCCATCCGTCTCCAATCAAATATGGATCACGAATTCACTCTAATAAACCTTGTCCTATTTTTTGTCGCTGCATAAACCATAATCCATATTCAAGGGGATTAGGCACCATTGATGGTTGAATGCTCTAAAGGATCATCAACAACCAAATCATATTGATTATAGGTCAACAACCCTTCACCATTATCTTTTCACCATTGATGGTGATGGGTTATACTTAGTGGTGGATGAAAAGGGAAAATTTTGTGAAGATAGTTTTCAATATGCTTTTAATGCTCTTGTTCATGCTAATGATGGTGACAAGAAGAAAGATAATGGGAAATGGCAGAAAGGGTTAGTTAATGATAGAGTTGGTGAAGATAGTGATATATTTAAGATGGTGAAGGTGATTATTCAACACCGATATGATCCAGTAATAATCTTTAATTTTAGCAAAAGAGAATGTGAATTTCTTGCAATGCGGGTAGGTTTCTTTTTGCACCTGTGGTTATTTATTGATCAAATCATAATTTTTAATCTTAATTATCGTGTAGATGACGAAAATGGACTTGAATGAGGATGATGAGAAAGTGAACATGGAAACCATTTTTGAGTTCTTTGGACATGCTATTAGATGATGATAAGAAGATACATCAGGAAAGATCATCCTACCTCTCTGTTCATATATATTTTAGTGTTTTATTATTATTATTTTTATTCTCTCGTAATTTTGGTTTAGCCGGGTATCAAATATGCTTCCCCTCCTCAAATGGTGAATATATACAGATGAATATCCATGGTCATATTTAAATTGATGATCGTGGTGTCTGCATTCTCATGATTGACAAAAAATTAGAACCTTCAACTATTAAAATGAAGGCCAAAGGATAAGAATCTTGAATTGCAGAAATGATTTTTTGATGTGAATATGTGAGATTTGATTCATATTTGTGATGAGTATTTTTGTACTTTGACACTGAGGAAATATTCCATTCTGTAGCCAAGAATGCTTGAGTTTAGATATCTACACTTATATTTTTATTTTATGTTCTTTTAAGCCTTTTATAAAAAAAGACTGGCAAAAGATAACGTAAACCTATTAGAATCGAAGTTAAAAACTACTTATTGAATTACAAAAAAGTAATTAAGATACAATAGTGATACAATGCAATATAATTAACATACATTAATCAATAAATAAAGAAATAGTACATGATATGTACTAGGTTTATGAATTTACATACAATAGTATTTATTTTTGTTTAACATTTTTTTGTTATAAAACCAACTATGAATGAATCTATTTGGCTAAATATGATTACAAAATGATATTTGGATAAATATAATATTTTGAGAGTTTATAAACGGCATAGATGATATTTAAAAGTTAGCTTCATAAAAGGATATAATAGTAATTTGATAAAATATAAGTACTTAAAATGATTAAAAACATTTTTTGGGCAAATATGATATTTTGTTATTTGTTTAGAGTATATATATATATATATATATATATATATATATATATATATATATATATATATATATATATATATATTAAATTTCCCCATTTAAAAAAAATATATTTGAAAAGATTAACCTCTCTCTCCCTCTCTCTCTCTCTCTCTCTCTCTCTCTCTATATATATATATATATATATATATATATATATATATAGGTTAATCTTTTCAAATATATGAAATTTCCCCATTTAATATATATATATATATATATATATATATATATATATATATATATATATATATATATATATTTGAAAAGATAAATCAATAAAAAAAAGGTAAAACTCCATAAAACACCTTACAATTTAAAATCATAATCATTAAATCTTTATATTTTTTTTTTCTTACAATTAAACCTAAAAAACTGACAGTCGTTTACAATTAACTCCCCAAAAAAGGTAATTGTTTATAAATTTGGTTTTTTTTACCGGATCCTACGTAAGATCGTTTTTGGGTTTGCAAGATCGAGATCGAGATTCTAAGATCCCACAAAATAAAACATGATTTGATTTTAATTTGGGTTTTTTTTTACCGGATCCTACGTAAGATCGTTTTTGGGTTTGCAAGATCGGGATCGAGATTCTAAGATCCCACAAAATAAAACATGATTTTAATTTATAATTTTAAAACATAAAAAATATTTCACACATTTAATTTTTTATTCAAAAGTTATAAAACTTTAAAATATTAGTGATAAGTCACAACACAAATGATAAACGTTAAATTGATAAAAAAAAAAAAGTAAAAGACATAAAATGGTAAAAAGTTCATTTAGAAAAAAAAAAAAACAAATGAAGGAAGGACCGGATCGGATCGGATCCCGATCCTACGATCTTCCGCTCTTACCTGCGATCATATCTCAAATACGATCCGTTAACGATCTGGCTCTTTTTTCATACTTATGATCGTAGGATCGTATGATCGTACGATCCTACGATCAGGATCGCAATTTTGACAACCAGGGAGATGAACCATTAATTTGTTGGGTTTTCATCCCGATAACACAAGCTACGAACTGAATACTAGTGCTTTTTCATAAATGTGATTAAAATTTAAGTTAATAGTGTTTTTTCATAAATGTAATCAAAATTTAATTTAGTACAATACAAAATATACACTTAATTAATCTAATACAAAATATTAGATAATAGTTAGTCCAAACTAAATTTTTTATTATATTTATGAAAAAAAATACACATAATATGTTGGTGACGAGAAAAATTGTCCAAAATTACAAGTTTCCTAGGGTAAAAAACCAACGTTGGTTATATAAAAGGAAAATGTAAATATATATTTTTCTAAAAACTATTTAATAAAAAAAATTCATTATACTTCTTGAAAAATAAACAATGTTTCGATAATCAAAGGTGTCACTTTTCAAAGGGAAAATAACGTAATGCCGTATCATGTATTTCGATTTTACCCTTTCAGTCCCTAAAGTTTTTTTCATGTCTTTTAAGGGAATGAAGTTATTTCTGTCGGATCTAATTGGTCCTTATTGTCAAAATGAAAGGGTAACCCGGTTATCCTTTATATCAGCTCACTTAATTGATCTATTCATTTATTTGTTTAGTATAAAAGAAATGACACATCTTTTTACCTCACAATGTCACACTCTCTTTCTCTCACACACACACTCACACACATAGCTCCTATTCATCATCTTCTTTAGGCTGCATAACCTTTTTTGATCCAAATCATCTTCTTCAGGGCGTATCATTAATTTCCTTAAACTTATTTAAGAGCCCAGATGAGATTTGACCTAAGATTCTAAGCTTAGAATTTTTTTTCACATATTTAATGAAAATTGGATCGAGATAAAAGCAAACGATACTTGGATTAGAGCATACCTTAAGACTTTCCACCACACCAAGAACAACCTCATGTTCGAGCCCTGCGTATTCCCCTTCTATCTTCTCTCTAATCACCACAATATCAACATTTTCAAGGCACGTGGGTAAGCCTAGCAAATCAAAACAATTTAGAAGCGAAACGTACATATCACATTCAACGAACTAACTGTTGGATTAATGTCTAAGTCCATAACTATAATTGGTAAGACTTGACCCGACCCGACATGGTCCATTTGAGTTGCATGACATCATGCACTTGGATAGACTATAATGAGAGAAATAAGACACTTACGGTTATTAATATATTATAAGTTCTAGTATATTAATAATAAGAATAATGAGATTATTTAATTAGTATTGATCAAGAATTAATCTAGGATTAATTAAGTGATCAAAAGAAGACTAATTAAATATATGGGTTGATTGTGTAAATCATCCATACTTGTATAGTGGGCTAATGCTCCATGGATTATCTAGTTGGGCCAAAACCCATATGATGCTCCATGGATGCTCCATGGTGTATTTGAACCCATGGATCCAAGGAAATGGAAAGTCATGACAATTAGGGTTTACCCTAATTGTATAACTATATAAGCATCTTATTCTTGAGGAAAATCGGCCACTAGTGAGAGTAAGAAAGGGCTAGCTGATTTTCATGAAGTGTAGAATTCTCTCAAGTTATTCCAAGTGTATTTGGTGTTGTGTGAACCATTTGAGGTGTCACACTTGGGGCACTAGGCACTCAAGCTTCATGAAGACATTCTACATCAAAGAGGTATGTATTCTATCTTGTTATATTGATAGTTTTGTATGCTAGATTAGGATAATACCTTGGATGTTCATATTTGCTGTATAATAGAGAAAACATAGATCCAAGGTATTTAGGGTTGCATGTACACTTAGGAGTGTTAGAATGCTCATAACCCAACAGTGGTATCAGAGCCTAGGCTTGTTTTCTTGTTATACCTGCAATAGAAGCTGAAAAATCGAAATTGGTGTTGTCAGCCCAGCAGACTCGCCGAGTCCATGAAGGGACTCGACGAGTCCAAGGCAAAATGCATCCAACTCGCCGAGTTATGTTCATGCACTCGACGAGTTGGACCCCAGACAACATATTTTCGAGGTTTTTGGCTAGAAATGGACTAGGAACATTACCTAAGTTGTTTTTGAACTTATAAACTTGTTTTTTTTAATGTGGTAATGTTCATGCTAATCCATTTTCAAAGATAATTGTCAATAGATTCATGTTTTGTATTAGTTTAAAGGTTAGACTAATTACATGAAAAAGTTTGATTTGAATTATCTTGTTCTTATGAGTTGCTTAGATTAATAGAAAAGTTGAATGAAATAGTTGTTTTCAATCCAAATTAATCTAAGAGTTGATTCTAAAATGTGTTTTTGTAACTTGTCCTCAAGTTATATGAAAAGTCACATTTAAGTTTCATAAAACTCATAAAAGTTGGCAATGGTTACAAAAGATGAAGAGTCTTGTCCTTAAGTTATGGAGGTTCAAGAGTCACTTCATTAATAAATAAATAAATAAAATATGTAACCATAATTAAATCCATAAGTTATAAAATAAAGAAAAGTTAATTCTTTTATTAGTTTAAAGTCTTCCATAACTTGTCCTTAAGTTATGGAACTTGAAGAGTTTTTGGATTAAAACTACTTTAAACACATAAGTTATGGAATTAATTAGTTTTGAATAGTTTCAAAACTTGCCCTCAAGTTTTGGAATTTGTAAAGTTTTCTCTTATGAATACTTTAATTCCAAGTTAGCCCTTAGAATTTTAAAAGTTAAAATTCAACCCTTATACTTTATAATATTATAAGTTAATAATATATATATATATATATATATATATATATATATATATATATATATATATGTATGTATGTATGTATAAGAGTAAAGTCGGTCTTACCGCTAGTACGCCTCATTCACGAAGCCGGTCTATAAGGTGGGTATAAGGTTGTTGCCTATAAAATGGCAACTTAATGGGTGTCTACTCTCACCCACCGCTTGCTTGACCGGTGGAGGGTCGTTAGCCGAACGGGTTTGACAGGACTATAATTCTCCCTTCATTAAAAGTATTAATGATAAATACTAAGTAACTAAACCTTTTATAAATACCCAATCTTAGTTATTTAGGAAAATGTGAATAAGGTGCTAATCCATGAAATTACACTCTGCACTTTGTTTAAGTCGGTTAGTGGAGCGTGTGTGGTTAACCGGCACACTAACTCGTATTTAACAAGGTAGGCAAAGGGTAACTTAATGTTTATCATAGTATCGATGGGGCGTGTGTGGTTAACCGGCACATCGATTGAGGGATAAACACTTAAGGGTACCAAGTAATTTGCATGGTTACTTCACACCTTGTTTTGTGATCCTCGGCATCCCAGTCACAAAACTTGAAGGGCACACTCGAGATTGAAACATGCCATTGAACAATTCAATGAATCTCAAAAGATCTAGGAGTTTCAAATCCAATTAAAACCTAATAATACATTTCGTTTATCTTGGTGGAAATTGGTGAATCGTCATTCACCTACCTTCAAATTGTTTTATAGCTTGGATTACGGCATACCTCTTCTAAGTTATAAAATAGTTTGTTGGGTCCTAGCCTTAATATTTCATATTGGGTGTCATATTAAGGACTTTAAGATCAACTATCTTGAATACCTCCCAAAACATGTCTGGTTTAGACATTTATGATCTTCCCAAATCTCCTGAAACTAGCTTTCCTAAATGAAGATGATATTCCAATGGAAATCATACTTCTTTCTCCTCCTCCAACTATTCTCCCTAACCCACAAGTTCTTGAAAAGTTTAAGGTCACTCAAGCCCTATTGGCAAGGCAAGGTCTAGGTGTGATCACATCTTGGAGATGTAGTCACATATTGACAAGCCGGGAGAGAAGGGTGTCAAAGTCTTGAGAAAGTTGTAGGTTTAACTACTTTCTAAGTCACATAGTGAGTTCTTTTGGAACACCTATGAAACAGACTATGACAAGACCCTTAATGATCTTATCTATTTGCTAAGATCAACTTCCTGAAACTTGATGGACATTGATAATAGTGACACAGGAAATACAGAAAAAACATTCTCTTCCCAAGGAAAGGGGTTGACCATAGTCAACTAGGTTGACCAAATGGTAAAGAGAAAAGGCTAAGTCTGTAATAGTCCCGTGTACCATTATCAAAGAGTCCATATGTTTATATTGCCAAAGGAAGGGTCATTAGTTGCGAAGCTGCCAAGTTTACCTAAGGATGTTGAAGTCAATAAGTTTGACTCTACTTCAGGTAAAGTCCACTATCTAACTCTGCTAAGTTTCTATTCTGAAATTCTTATTACATGATGTGACTAGGTCACATGTTAATGTTTTAAGAATCAAAGAAAAGTGAAGGAACTTAAAGAAAGAATATGCTGAATCTGATTGCATAGATGGATTTCTATTGCGCAGTTTGAAAATCGGATTCTTGAGCTAATTCTTAGGAGTTATGAGATGTTGCTTAGGAATAGATAACAACAAGGTTTTCATGTGGATTGTAAGGATAAGTTTTTCCGCATAGTTTTAAAATAAAAGAAAATTTTTGATTTTAGTTATTTTAAAATATCCTTACAATGGCATTTGAGGAAAAATTGTTGCTTATATGATTCCATTAATAGCAAGAGTGGAAATATGAAATTGATTCTTTCATTTGTGGTAATGTCTAAATTTACCAAATAAGGAAAGATTCTCATCACCCAAGTCTCAATTGGACCGGAACTTGGAATCATGCAAGTTGTATAGCATGATGAATGAGAACTTTCAAGTATTGGAAAATTAAGACTAATTACTTATTCACATGGATGTGTGAGTCAAGTAATGGACTAAGGGATCGAGTACATAGTCATGTGCACTGATTAAGTCCACCACAAAAGATATAAGGCTATTCGTCATAGTTTACTAAAGCTCAGTAAATATGATTATACTTACAAGCTTAAGTGTAACTCTGAGACATTGGAAAAGGTTCCAATGTAAGGTAGAGCGAATAAGAAGAATCAAATTAGGCAGAAGGATAAAAGTTTCTCAAATCTGAAAAGATGGGAGAGTACTTTAGTATCAGTTTTGTGATCATCTTAATGATTAAGAAACCATATCAAAATTTGTTCTCTAAGGAAGTCTTAGTGCATTCTTATGACTAAGAAGAAGGGATCTTGAATTGTTGAAATGGTTAAATCAAGAAGATGAGTCATACTTCGTTCCAATACAAGTCTTAGAGTCATACTCCAAGATTGTAATTTGAGTGACATGTCTTTAAGAAGGTTTAAAACACGTGTCAAATGTAAGAGTAAAAGTGTCCTACTCTTGTTCATTTGAAGTTGGTAAGTTGTGATGTTTTGGATAAAACAAAGACCAACTTAGGCCAACTATGTGAAGCGTTTGTCTTGATTAGAATCCGCACTATCTCTTGAATGTTTGACAAGGGAGTCTTATAGGTCAAGAGGACAGTGGGAGTCTTAAAGGTCTTGAAAGTCTCAAGAACTAATCAAGAATAAAACCTGAAGTTCTTCACTAGCACACGACTTGAGGTTTATAACCTATCATGTTGACATAGTCTGTGCCCATTCCAGGTAAAGTTGAGTTCTTAGAGTTCTCAATTGGTTGCAATGTTAAAGTTGAGTTCTTAGAGTTCTCAATTGGTTGCACAACAACTTGGAAGCAATGGCAGGCCCTTGAGCTGCCAGGTGGCAAGAAATTAAGATTGAGTTCAGTCCATATGAGTTTGGATTTGTCATTATCCTTGTCTTGTGACTATGGTTTTGACAATTCACATGGATAAGAACACTTACACCATTAAATCTAAGTGTCATAAGGTTTCTCTCCGATTCATGAAAATGTTGGTGAGGAAACACTTTCACTAAGTAGATTTTAGCTAGATAGCAATTGTGATATTTGCATTCTCAAAGTCGTTAGTAGAGCGTGTGTGGTTTACCGGCACACTAACCTAGACTTGTGAGAAGTGGCAAAAAGGTCTAACCATTATGATTACGGCATCCCTATTCATAATTGTTTAGACATACAAGTGTGCTATCTAAGGGAAGGTGTATGTTTTTGATAAAGTCTTATCAAAACAATCTAGTATCAGAAATCTGAACTTTGGTAAGAAAGTCAATAAAGTATTGATTTCTAGAAGTCGAGCTTTCTAAGTACATGTCAAAGCTAGTGGGAGCATAAGTGTTATGCTAATAATCATCATGTTAGTGGGAGCATGATAATTATGATAAGTATTTCAAGTTAGCAATGTTAATTATAGAAAACAAAAGTTTCAACTGGGAAAAAGTTGTTTTGCTATAATTAAGGGAGAGGAAATTATACTTCATCTCAAATCTATAAGCTTAGATCGTGAGGTTTTAATCATTTAGTCAAGGATATATATATGAATTTCATGTTGGAATGGCTCAACATAAGGAAATTCTGTATATGGGTCCATTATTTGCGTTCTAAAATTCGATTATGATTACGACATCCCTTTTCATAATCTGAATTATGAGAACTTGGCAAATAGAAATGGAAATATTATGGCAAAAGACTGGTTTAGTCTTTATGTGAGACATCATGAATTGTGTCCCATATGCTTCGGATATAGGATCGATTACATGTGCTATATTCATCCTTTTTAAAATTTTTCCAAATGCCTGGGGCATTAAGAAGAGAAAAGGTTTAGAACTGGATATGACGAAAAGAATTAAACAATTGTCGAGGACAATCTAAGGTTTACCAAAGATTAGTTGCTCAAGGACAGTTGGAAGTATAGTGATAATTCTGGAAGGACCATATTGACATAATCTGTAAGGAGGCAACTCTTGTTCAGAAGTGATAGTCAAAATGGAATCTGGAAATGTTTCAAAGTTAGAATTTTCAATCTGGTTAAGATTAGGAAACTTAATGCAAGAAGGATGTTTCTAAGGAGCTGATCTCCTTTGGAATGCTCTGTAATGATTGTTGTCAAGTCTTTATGAATTTGTGCATAATCATTACAAGAGGATCACTGCATATAAGTTTAGAATCTAACAGATTTCAGTAAATGACATGAATTTGGAATTCTTGTATTTACAGTAAGGATTTGGGAGTGTGAAAAGAGAATCATTGAAGTTATGCTCAATGGATCTAGTTCACAAAGTAAAGATCATAGACAAACATAGTATGCATACTTGGTGTATGGCATGACTAGTGTTTAGAAAACATAGTGTACATGCTTGGAGCATGGGACAACTATTGTTTTAAATTCAAGAATAAAGTTGATAGCTGAAACACTATACAATGAATAATGTGTAATCATATGGTAATAAATAAAAAGGAGTTTTATTTATGTTCATAGGTTTTGATACCATATTGGATTCAATTATTATTGTGTTTCACTTTGCATGTTTTGACTTCCCGAATAAGCTAGGTCATTCTTCTAGAATGACTAAGTTATTCAAACCATCCACAGTCGGTCATATGTTGGAAGTATATATGAATTAAGACTATCATGGGTTGGCTTGTAGAGGTCTAAGGTATTGGACAAATTGCTACAACACTCATGAGTGCTCATAAGTTCTGAGTATTGGATTCAACCCGCGCTCATTGGAATCACTTCATGGATTTGATCACGAGTGATCATGAGACGATAATATCTTATATTCTTCAAACCTAGAGATATGAGTTATTACTATGAGTTGGTTGTACATTGATTGCACGAAACCGCATTTGGTAACTCGGTGCTATAAAACGTGTCTTTGTGTATGATTCAACAAGTAGTAGAAAAAGCCATATGAGTCGAAGTTTATCCATTCCTTTTACCTTCGGGATAAAAGCGATATCTGTGGGCCCCTCGATGATTTGATGATGACAAATGGAAGTGCTCGGCCGGGCCAGGACTGATTTGATTTGTTCAATTAGTCAGTCGTCCTAAATCGGAAATCGGGAAACAACAAATGGACAGAGAGAATGATTATAATCCATGTCTCAGTCCATATGATATCTAGAATGGAGGAATATATGATCCCTTATCTAATGGACAAGTCATTGACAAAGGTCAGCGTTTATCGACAAGGTTAGAGTTCGACAGAAGCTTTTGAGAGCTACGATTGCTAGTTGGTTCCTGAAGTCATACGCAATAATAGTTTTAGACTTATCCAAGTGGGAGACTGTTGGATTAATGTCTAAGTCCATAACTATAATTGGTAAGACTTGACCCGACCCGGCATGGTCCATTTGGGTTGCATGGTATCATGCACTTGGATAGACTATAATGAGAGAAATAAGACACTTACGGTTATTAATATATTATAAGTTCTAGTATATTAATAATAAGAATAATGAGATTATTTAATTAGTATTGATCAAGAATTAATCTAGGATTAATTAAGTGATCAAAAGAAGACTAATTAAATATATGGGTTGATTGTGTAAATCATCCATACTTGTATAGTGGGCTAATGCTCCATGGATTATCTAGTTGGGCCAAAACCCATATGATGCTCCATGGATGCTCCATGGTGTATTTGAACCCATGGATCCAAGGAAATGGAAAGTCATGACAATTAGGGTTTACCCTAATTGTATAACTATATAAGCATCTTATTCTTGAGGAAAATCGGCCACTAGTGAGAGTAAGAAAGGGCTAGCTGATTTTCATGAAGTGTAGAATTCTCTCAAGTTATTCCAAGTGTATTTGGTGTTGTGTGAACCATTTGAGGTGTCACACTTGGGGCACTAGGCACTCAAGCTTCATGAAGACATTCTACATCAAAGAGGTATGTATTCTATCTTGTTATATTGATAATTTTGTATGCTAGATTAGGATAATACCTTGGATGTTCATATTTGCTGTATAATAGAGAAAACATAGATCCAAGGTATTTAGGGTTTCATGTACACTTAGGAGTGTTAGAATGCTCATAACCCAACACTAACCCCTCCACCCATGGGAGTATCCAAACCTCCTTTCAAGCACACTTTATTCTTACTAATCAAATTTATGACCTCACACTTTTTTCTTATTAATCAACTTTATGACCTCCGCTAGTATGGTCTTCATGTCACCATGAACATTAAACTTTTCGAAGTAAATCAGCGCGTGCATCGCATCGATTACTTGCTCGAAAGCACCGATAACGAGGGGACCGATCCCATCTCCGAAGATCAAGGCGATTGTGCGGGGAGCGTCGTCACTTGGTTGGGGCGTGTAAGTGTCAGATCAGGATGGGGTCGAAACAGGTGGAGCTGGTTGGTGAAGCAATTGCGTGAGGATTGGTAGAGTTCATTTGATGCATATTTTCTTCTTTGATCCGATTGAATAAGACTACAGACAGAGCGGATATTAGGGTTTTGATTGACAAATCTACTACCGGAAAGGCCGGGCAAATAACCGGTTGTATTAACAAAGTCAAATAATCAAGTATGACTAGACATGTCAACAAATAGAAATGATACATGGTATATGAAACCGATTGTATTAGGTTAGGTAACGAAATAAACACGTAAAAAATAACTTTATTCCCTTAAAAGACACGAAAAAAACTTTAGAGATTAGAGGGTAAAGTCGAAATACATATTCCCCCTTTTTCAAAAGCAAACACTTTTTCAAACTCATTTTTAGCCTATTGAATATTTTTTAAAGCAGGACAAAATGCCCCTCTTTTAATTATCTTTCTCCGTCGACCATCACCGCCATCATGCTTCTTCCCTGATGAATTGGACTTGTTCTTCACGCTGCTTCTTCAATCGGCACTACTTCTCCTAATCTATTCTTCATCGTCGACTTCCTCTTTTTCGTCATTGTTTTTACAATCGATTTCCTGATTTCGAACTGCAACAATTGTTTTTTCAGGGTAAAAAGTCAAGATTAGAACAGAAGGGAGGATAATTCCTATTCATTGTCTTGTTTTGTATTTCATCATGTCTCCCTAAATCTTCCTGCGTTGATCAATAGCAAATCCACCATCCAGAATTTTACAACAAACTCACTAGTAAGTAATTGCAAACTATCGTTTCTAGTACCTTTTGTTGAAGCAATTTATTTCTAGTACTTGTTGCTGAACCAATCTGATTTTCACGTTGTTCTTTTCGCTTAAAGAATGATTGCAAGAAAGGCTCACAATTTGTTTGATAAAATGATAAAATGTATGAGAGAAGTATCTCGATTTTGAATTCCCTGGTGCTCGTTGTTGTTGCTCTGTTCATAATAGTTTAAAGTTTTTTGCTATTGTAGAAAGCTTTTGGCGTTTTTCTATAGCTAAATATATTGATGCAGATTGTATGCCAAGACATCTCTTCTACACCATGAACCAAGTCTACATTTCTTGAGCTATCCAAGTGTCTACCTTCGGTTTAGGTTCTGAAAGTCACTAAGTATTATATCAAGGTAATAAATACTTAACTAGATTGTTTTATCTCATGCAAGAATCTTGTGTCTTAATTCTATTTTTGGTATCCGGTTAAAGCAATATGCTGAAGATGACAATATGTAGCAGAAACTCCCCACTTCACTAGTCCGCTTGAGGATACTTTTTCTTGATGTGTGTTTTCTGAAACAAGATGAGTTTTCAGATGCTCTCAATGAGATCAACAGGTCCCCAAATTTGGAGAAGATAAAAGTAGAGATATATAGAAAGTATAAGCTGTGTGGTGAATAAACTTACAAGGACTTGCTTGATCTTCAAGACTACTATTTGGGAATGAAGTTCGATCATCTTGAAGAACTTGAGATAACAAGTTTCCATAACTATACTCCATAGATGGACTTTGTGAAACTCATCTTGGCTAAATCACCTACGCTTAAGAAAGCACTAATAGAGCTCGATATATTTATTTCTGTGGATGAAGAAAATAAGATGATTCGGGGTTTATTGCGATTACCATTTCCACGTGCATCAATTTTCACATCCTTTTCAATATTGCTATCTATAGAAACATACAAACATCAATTTTCACAAATGCCATTGCAAGGATATATAAATAAGACAAAACAAAATTTATTTCATTTATAAAAATGTGGAAAAAAAACTTGTCCTTACAATGCAATTACAAATGAAAACTATGTTACTAAACATTTCTAAGCAAGATATCCTAACTCTTAAACAACAACTCAAAAATTCGATCTTCGAACCATGCGATCGAAATCCATTTCTTTGTGATCAGACTCAACTCACTCTTCCTTTAGGCTTTCTTCGATCCTACAAAACATCAAAATGCAATGTTAATACATCATGTATTAAGAATCTACACATACGAACTTAATAGAGTTTGATAGTGGATTTTACCTGAAGCAGAGTCATACATCTTGACTCTCCCATCTTCACGATCCTTCAGGTAGATACGGCAACTTCACATCTAATGCCCCTTCTCTTGGCAGTAGAAATAAATAGACTCTTTTGGAACAGCACATGGGACAATCTCAGATTCAACATTTCTCTTTATCATCCAGTCAAACGGTTTGACCATGGCCAATCCGTTTCCA
The DNA here is from genome assembly GCF_052625555.1 of Lactuca saligna. Taxonomy (NCBI): domain Eukaryota; kingdom Viridiplantae; phylum Streptophyta; class Magnoliopsida; order Asterales; family Asteraceae; genus Lactuca; species Lactuca saligna. Next base: position 24,520,361 of record NC_136420.1, read on the forward strand.
TTGGGAAGAGAAGACTTTTCTGGACTTCCAATGTTGCCATTGTCAATGTCCATGGAAGTTTGGGAGGTTGACATACCAGTAAAATTTTCTTTACCAGTGTGCCAAATCATTGTTGATTCAGTAGCAATAAGCAAATAGGTAATATCAATGAGGGTCACATCGTGCTCCATTATGTAGTAATCTTTTATAAACTCACTATATGAGTCAGGAAGTGACTGAAGAACCAAGTCAATGGCCATCTTCCTTGAGACATCAACACCAAACATTCCCAACCTGTCAATATGTAAATTCATCTCCAAGATGTGAGCACAAACATACTTTCCATCTTCGTGTTTGCTTGTCAATAGGGCTTGAGTGACCTAGAACTTTTCAAGTCTTCGAACACGTGGGTTAGGTAGAATTATTAGAGGAGGTGGAGGAAGTGAACAATGATATCCATCTCCATGATCCGATCGTGGAACATCATCTTTATGTGGAAAGCTTTTTCTATAAGATTCGGGAAGACCATAGTTGTAAGATTTTAACATCTACAAAATGGGATAAATTAAAGTTAGTTGATTCAATCCTTACTATAACACCCAAATGAAATATTAAGGCTAGGACCCAACACAATCTTCTACAACTCGGAAGAGGGATGTCGTAATCCAGCTGCAGAATATTTGAAGGTAGGTAAATGACGATTTACCAATTTTCACCATGAAAAACGAAAATAAAAATTAGGTTTATGTTAGAACAAAGTTCTATCAGGATCGTATGATTCTAAGCAAAATATAAATAAGAACGTAAAAAAGAACACAAGTATTGCAATGAATATGTCGAATAATTAATGCAAAATACCCCAGAAGAGCTCGATTAAGAACTTCAATCTGTAGAGGTAAATATTAGGGTTACCACAATCAACGTGAATGACTATTCTCTATTATATACGTATACATGCATGCATATATTTATAACAAAACCCTAACAACTTATCTAGATAAAGGAAACTATTCTAGATAACTACGGATGGACAAGCCCAATCCATTTACAAATCAAAAAGCCCAAGACACAACACTAAAATATTCAACAATCTCCCCCTTTACGTCTTTGGAGCAGAAACTCTATTCTCTTTTCACACCAGTGGACTTCTTCACCGTTTCAAATATCCTCGGTATAATGGCCAGAATGTGTTGTCTAAACGTTATATACCACCGAAGCATATCTGTAAAATTCTTCTTGTCTGATGCTGAGTTCTGCTTGCATCGATGAATGATGTTGATTATATGCTCCAAACAATCTATTGAAAACAGTTGCTTGTCAACCAACGCAAACAGAAACTTATGCCTATCACCCTTAGTGAACATGATAGTTAAGTTTGTTGAATCAATCTGCCCCAACTTCATTTTATTTACATCACCGGGCTTAGATGTTGGCTTAACTCTAGGCTTCTTATTCAACACTCTTGCTATCTCCTGATCCATAGTGGCAAGCTCATGGATATAGGTGTAACACCCAAAGTTTCAAAGGCCAAGAAGGGAAAGAAAAGACCTAATTTAAGGGCCGACTCGGCGAGTCCAAGGAGGGACTCGGCGAGTCCGAGCGGGATCCGGGTCGAGGTGTAAGCGACCGACTCGGCGAGTCGGTCAAGGTGACTCGGCGAGTCTGGTCTGTGCGTGGAAAACCCTAAATTCGGGACTTGGGGCCTATATAAATGTCTTAATCTTCTTCCTAGGGTTCCTTACTGCCTCTTTAGCCCTGGATATCAAACCCTAGCCGTCATATCTCCTAGTTGAGCCTTGGAAGGTGCATTAAAGCTTGGAAAAAGGAAGAAGGAACTTGGAGGAGCAAGAGGGAGCTATAGATCTGGGATTGTGAGTTCATTCTGAGCATTTAGAGGTAATAAACTAGTTCCTGGACCCTTTTTGCACCTAGATCTATGTGTGGTTGTTGGGGCTCTTTTGCCATAATGTTATTATTTTGGGTTAGAAGCCGGATCTGGAGTTGCTACTTCAGATTCAAGTGTTTTAGGGCCTGGAGAAGCATAAAGTATCAGCCATTGAGTCGATTTTGAAGTCCCTTGGCCTTACACCCTAGTTAATGGCGTATCTTGCCTAGATCTCCTTCTCTACACGTAAAGTTTGCAACTTTACGTGTGGAATAGGCTTGGGAAGGGTGGATCTATAGTTTGGAGTCCATGCATGACTCAAAAATCCTCTGCATGTAAGGAGATCTGAAGGGACTCGACGAGTCCTTTGAGTGGACTCGGCGAGTAGCATGAAGTTTTGGAGAAACTCGACGAGTGGGATGAACAACTCGTCGAGTCGTATGAAGATTGCCTTGGACTCGGCGAGTCAGGTCGCAAAACCCCAAACCCTTCGAGTTGTGACTCGAATCAGTGAGTCGGGTGGAGACTCAGTGAGTTGAACAGGTCTGGACTCAGAAATCGGTAGACTCGGCGAGTCATGGACTGACTCGGCGAGTCGAGTCGCGAATGAAAGGAATCTGATCATTTTGAACTCGGCGAGTCAGTAGGGTGACTCGGCGAGTAGGGTTGACCTGGAAGGTTGACTTTGACCAGGACTTTGACTTTGGACCAGGGTGGACTTGATTGTCTTTCGGGGGTCAGTTAGACTCAGTGTTGCATTGATATTGGTAGTTCGGGGAGCAAGGGGAGCAGGAGTTCCGTGAGTTGTCGGGAAGCAGCTAGTGAGATCATCAGCAAGTTCAGCCAGTTCAGGTGAGTTTCCCTTTGTGTGAATGGGTCTAAGGCCACAATGCCGGCCCATGTAGTTATGAGTAGAAGACCTGGGGGTTAGCCCTAGGCACAGTATGCTAGCATTGTTTGCAGTACGAGGTCCAGTAATAGCGGGCGGGCGCCCAAGGAATTGTTTATATATGATAGTTTATACTTGTTGTCTGTGTGATACATGTATGTACCTGGTAGGGAGGTGAGTGTGGGCGAGGTCCCGTATCTCACCAATAGCAGAGTGTGGATGGGGTTCCCTATCTCACTAGTAGCAGATTAGGGGCGAGGCCCGAATTAGAACAGGAGTGAGAGTGGGCTAGGCCCTTACCTCACTACCATTAGGATCATGGATGGGGTTCCATGACTCCTCAGTAGCAGAACATGGGCGAGGCCCAGGAAAGGCGAGGCCTTAGGACAGAACCAGTTGCATGTGTTAGTTATGTGCTATGAAATGTTTATGTGTTATTATTTGTTGACGGGCGAGGCCCTGTGACAGGCGAGGCCTAAGTAAAACAGATCTGTATCCGAGCGGGGCTCGAAGCCAGGCGGGGCCTGGAGCGGCGGGGCCGTTGTAGCGGGCGAGGCCCGAGGTAGGGGGCGAGGCCCAAGATAGGGGGCGTGGCCCAGTATGTGCAGTATGTGGTTTTGCATGGTATGTGGTAGGGTGGGGAACTCACTAAGCTTCGTGCTTACGGTTTTCAGTTTTGGTTTCAGGTACTTCCGGTAGCGGAGGAAAGAGCTCGGGGTGATCGCATGGCACACACCATAGATTAGACAGCCTGGGGATGTTTACTCTGATAACGAACATATGTTTTGAAAACTTATACTCATATTATGTTTTGGAATGATGATGTTACTTTAAGTAATGATTTATTAAAGAAATTTTTGGTCTTAAATTTTGGGTCGTTACAATAGGAGGCCAACATTCTTTTAAGATGTTTCAGAATCGGCTCATACTCTCTTTGATTTGAGAGCAGAATGTTGTATAGCAAAATCCAATCATGAGGATTAAGATTGGGAAGATCTGCCAGAGAGATGAAATATTCCATGTTTGCAGTACCACGGTTAATCTTGAAGGGTACATTCATAAATCTCCCAGCAAGTGATGATTTCAGTACCTTGACTCTTGTAATCTTCTGTGCACTCCAATTCAAGTACTGCGGTTGACCGTTCTTCAAATAAAAATCAACTAACTCCCTGTCAACCTTCAAATTGGGAAAAGGAACCTCAACAGTGACTTCAAAGCAATGATAAGTAAAATCTCTTTTAGTGATTGGCATGTCAAACTGCGAGTTCTTTGAGTTTTCACATTCAAAAGAAGCAATCGGTTCCAACCAATACATGGAAGGAAACTCAATCGCCTGAGTGATAAGAGTATCTCTGTCCCACTCGGGAAATAGAGTCTTCTTGCACTGCAAGACCTCCTCTTCTTCTTTATTCTTTTTCTCCTTCTCTTCAGCCTCTTTCGCCACCTTCAGAGTTTCATCAAGCTCTCTGTCTCTTTTCTTTCTTTTGAGAGCTTCGACAATAGTCTCTTCAGGATCAGAGTCACTATCTTCTAGAACTTGCTTTCCACAAACCGAAGCTACATTAACCTTCGGTTCTGCTTTGACTTTACTCTACTCTCCCCCTTGTTTCAGAAGAATGACTTTCACCGAGACACCCTTCATTTCACTAAGAAGAGAAAAGGCAGGAAGAAGTTTAGTCTGGAGATGCTTCCGAATAGTCAAAGTCAGAATGGGATCATGGGCTTCGAGAAGAGCAGTCAAGATTTTCTTCACATCACCAGCACAACTTTGAAAGACAGCCCATTGAGTCTTGAGCAGAGAGATCTCCTTTTCAGCCTGGGCCAATTATACTTTCTGTAGCTCAATAGTTTCCTGGTGTTTGATCAAGTCCTCCTTCAATGTGCTTTCTGCAGTTAAAGAAGCAAAACGAGAATCCAAGGATTAAAGAAAAGATGTGGATTCTGTTCTGAGATCAGCACGAAGGGCATCAAACTTGGTAGTTTCTTCTTGAAGAGTGTGGGAAAAGGAGTCCACAGAAGCTTGATATTTTGCTGCATTAGTATCAGCATGAACTTTGAGCGAATCAAGGAAAATCTGAGTTGTATGAACAACCTCAGTAACCTTCTCTGTGGCCTGTGAACACGAAGCTGTGGACTTGTCAACTACAGCTGTGGATTTGTCAATGGCTTCAGTATACTGCTGAATAGCAGTCTCCACGAAAGCTTTCATGACAACACCGCCATAAGCTTTGCTGTCTGCAAGCAATCGGTCAAGCTTTTCATTAATGTCTTGAAGATGTTGATTAGTGGCAGGAGCATCAGCATCGGTATCAGTTGGAAGCCGGTAAGGACTAAAGTATAAAGAATCATACTCTTCGTCATCTCCTCCTAAAGTAGCACCAGAGTTAGAAGATAGGGTTGGAGATGATGGTTTAGTAACAACAGGAGTTTCAACCACAGTAGTAGCCCCTGTATCAGATACATTGACTTCTACTGGGATTTGGGGAATGGTGGTGGTGATGGATTCTGTTGCAAGAGGAGTTGAGATGGGTGTAGTGGAGATAGGAACAGAGGTATTGGTGGTTGAAGTTGGTAGAGAAGTAGATTCAACAGGAAGGGATGATATATCTGTGGGAACAGAAAGTGGAGCTTTCTGTTTTGGTGATGGGGTTGGAGTGGAAATTTTTGTGGGTTGAGGAGATGGATTTTTAGTAGTTTCGGGAGAGACTGGTGGAGTAGGAATGTGAGTATCTTTAGGAGATGAAGGTGGGTTTGGAGATCTCGTTGGTGTGGGCTCTCTGGTGAAGACTGGAAGATTCTCGGTTTCTGTTTCTTGATCTTCAACAGTTTCAGGTTCAGGAGACAAATTTCTCTTGGGAAGAAGCTCCCTCACCAGCCTTTCGCTTCGAAGCTTTCGCCTTTTTCTCCTTTGGTTCTTCTTTCTCTGTTTTCACCACCCGCTTGCCTCTGGGAGCAGGTTGTTCCAAAGCATCTAGTGCAGCTTGTTGTTCTGCAGACAAAACCCTCGGACCAACCGGAGACAATTTTCTGTAATCTTTCATTACCGTGCTCTGTGCTGTGACACACCTGTACATTGATTCAGGAATTGATCCATAATGAGGAAACTTACATGGATCAGATAAAATAATCTTCGTGGTGTGATATGAAGCAATAGAGGCAAGAAGAGCGTCTTGCATTACTGGAATCTCCAAAGAATCCATGGCCTTCCTTGTAATCACGGTCCAGAAACGGCCACATGAAATCTCTGGGTGACGGGTTGTGGTATTCAAACTCTGCACCACTTGGGACCAGATTATCGTGCCATAATCTAGGTTGATCCCATTATATAAACCATAAAGAATGGTGAGAAAGCCTTTGCTTGTGGTATCAGAACCACCATTTCTTTCCGCCAGACCCTTGATGAGCAGGGTCAGCAATCCATTCCACTGCGATGGTAAACAGAACTTCTTGACCTTCGCAATCGATGTAATTACGTTGGTGTATCCCATCTCGTACAACATTGTGAAGAGTTGGGTTGTTGTGATGAAATCAGGAGAGATAATGGAGGAATCAACTGCGAGCCCTAAAAGGGAACAAAACTTCTTCTTTGAAATCGAGGATTTCTTATCATGAATATTAAAGTAGATGTGATCCTTATTCTTGTCATACGTCGCTGATGAGTACACTTGAGATAGAAGCGACATCGGAACTGCTTCGAATTGGGTTAGAGCCAATACCAGAGGGGAATACTTCAGACATTCCACCACATGCAGCATATATGAGTCATATGAGAATGGAGTCATTTCGATTATCAGATTTTGGTTGGGTCGGATTGTAAGCAAGGAGGATGTTGCAGTTTGATCATATGCGGAGGATGAGATCGCCATTGATGAACGAAGAAGAAGATGAACAGTTTGAACTTCGTATGAGAGAGATAATCTGAGACTGGTAAATGAAAAATAAAACGATCACCCCTATTTATACGGTTGCCTGGAGAGAGAAATCGTGATGATGAGGTTGCTAAAACGTCGCCTGAAAAAGCGCGATTTGACAGTGTGGTTAATCCCAGGAAAACGTAAGCACGCGTGGGTTTGAAACGGATCAAATTCACGCGCCCAAATCTTATCTTCGAACCGTTTGAAATTCCCTGTTACCCCGTGTTTGGTTACAACGGATAACTAAAACTTATACCAATCAGCAATTAGAATGTTGGAAAATATTAATTTTTGTGCATAAGAGTGTGAAAGATAAAGAAATAAAACAAGTGTGTATTGGACGTGAGTGATGTCTTTTTAGAAGACAGAAAGTAGAGGATTCCGGACAAGAATCACTTCCTTCAAAGTCAAGAGAGACTTGAAGTGCTTGTGTGGTTTCCCGAAAGATACGATCAACTGTTTGTTAATAAACAGTGAAAGGCTTCTTTTGATCATAGGCATTGGGTGACTTTCCTCCAACCGAACACCGAGTTTTAACATAAAACCGATTGTTGGTAGAGGTACCTGTGAGACCGATGTGATCTTTTGAACAGGTAGGTGGGATTTATTATGTTGATGACTTATAGGAAGCAGAAATCTCAAAAAAAAAAAAAATAAATAAATAAATAAAAAAAAAAAAAAAAAATGGACCTCTTTGGGAAGAAATGTCTTAGCTGTAGACGATTTCATAAAAGATCACGCAAAATAAAAAGAGATTTCCTTAGGTAACCAGTTAATGCTTGAGTATTTCACTCACCGTCAATTCATTTTGGTGTCGGATTTTGGGTTTCACTTAGAACGTAGTAATCGTATCTAAGATCATAAATACAGATGTTGTGCAACCATAAACCTCAGTGGTAAAGACCGATAGTCTCAAGGGTTACATTAGTGAACCGAAGATAAATGGAGAATATAAGGAGGTGGTTAAGGAACCGAATGTACCTTCTGCTAGATAAGCGTGACAGGACAGAGAAACTCTTTACTCAAATGAGAAGAGTAAGGTAGCTCTAGACCGAGTGAGTTAAAATAGCCTGATTTGGAAGAAACGATGGGTATCGATCGAATCATTAAGGCTTACTCGAGATCATAGAGGCTTTATGACAACATACAACAACATGCTTCTAGGGACACTTAACTAGGTTGTGTAAAAGTGAAATCATACTTGCTTAAGATCTTTTGACGGTTATTCTTGTGTTTACCTATTAATAACAAACACCAAACAAAACAAACAAGTAATTGAAACAAATAAAATAATTTTAAGTAAATTTTCTGAAAAATAAAAAAAAAATATTTTTAGATTTTTGAAATTTTCTGAAAAAGAATAAAAACAGAAAGAAAAATATTTTTGGATTTTTTGAAATTTTCTGAAAAAAGAATAAAAATAGAAAGAAAAATAGTTTTGGAATTTGTGAAATTTTCTGAAAAAGAATAAAAACAGAAAGAAAAATATTTTTGGATTTTTTTTTTTTGAAATTTTCTGAAAAAGAATAAAAACAGAAAGAAAAATATTTTTGGATTTTTTGAAATTTTCTGAAAAAGATTAAAAACAGAAAAACTTAAAATATACAACCGAAACCTTATTTTATTAATAAGAGTAGACAGAGCGGAGCTGAGATTTACAGAGCGGTTTGTCTATGTTAGTTCCCAAAAATCTAGAGCAGAGATAGACCGAGCGCTATGTCTATCTCTGTTGTCTTTATTTTAAGGAGAAATTTGAGGATTCGGTACCGACTCTCCTTCCATCATACCCAAGCCTTGTAAGATTTTATTGAAGGTTGTTTCTGGTAAGGCTTTAGTAAAGATATCGGCCAGTTGATCAGCAGAACGAACAAAATGTACTTCTACGTTCCCGTCTTCTACGTGATCCTTGATGAAATGATACCTAAGTGCTATGTGCTTGGTTTTCGAATGTTGCACTGGATTATGACAAATCCTTATTGCACTTTCAGAGTCACAGTAGAGAGGGATCTTTTTCATACTCAGCCCATAATCTCTTAACTGACTTTGAATCCAAACAACCTGAGAGGTACCTGATGCGGCAGTGATGTATTCTGCTTCTGCTGTGGACAAGGAAACACAGGTTTGCTTCTTTGATTGCCAACTGACAAGTTTTCCGTCAAGGAATTGACATCCTCCGGTAGTGCTTTTCCTATCCAATCCACATCCTCCAAGATCAGCATCTGAAAAGGCTTGTATGAAGAATCCAGATCTTGCAGGATACCAGAGACCGAGAGATGAAGTCTTCTTCAGATATCGAAAAATATTCTTCACAGCAGTCATGTGGGGTTCTCTTGGATTGGCTTGAAACCTGGCACAATAACAAACAGATAACATGATATCTGGTCTACTAGCTGTTAGATACATAAGGGATCCTATCATTTTTCAATAAAGAGTTATGTCTACAGCCGGTTTCTTCAGAGATGGGGTCAGCTTGGTACCGAATGCCATTGGAACCTTTACTTTTGAATCACCCTTCATTCCAAATTTAGTCAGCAGATTTTTAGTGTATGCTTCCTGGTTTATAAAGATGCCTTCTGGTCCCTGTCTAATATTCAAACCAAGGAAAAAGTTAATCGGACCCATTGTGCTCATTTCAAATTTAGTCTCCATCAACTTTCAGAATTCAGCGGTTAAGCTAGGATTCGTAGAGCCGAAGATGATATCATCGACATAAATCTGAACAATCATCAGATGTTCGCCTTCCTTCTTTCGAAAGAAGGTTGGGTCAACCGAACCTTGTTTAAACTTTGACATTTTTAGAAAGCGAGTAAGAGTTTCATACCAGGCTCTTGGTGCTTGCTTTAGCCCATAGACAGCTTTATCCAATACATAGCAATGATCCGGGTACTTTTCATTCACAAAACCAGGTGGTTGCTCAACATAGACGGTTTCTTCTAATTCTCCATTCAAGAATGCACATTTGACATCCATTTGGAAAACTTCAAAGTTCTTGTGAGCGGCATATTCTAGAAAAATTCGAACATACTCTAACCGTGCCACAGGAGCAAACGTTTCTTCATAATCAATCCCTTCTTCTTGACAATAGCCTTTTACCACCAACTGAGCCTTGTTACGAATGACATTGCCTTCTTTGTCCAGCTTATTTCTAAATACCCATTTCAAGCCAACAACAGAGGCATCTTTCGGTGTAGGAATCAATCTCCAAACTCTGTTTCGTTCGAATTCATTGAGCTCATCCTGCATTGCTTGAACCCAATCAGAATGATTAAGTGCAGCATTTACAGTTTTCGGCTCTATTTTGGAGATAAAAGAGTTAAACATGCAAAATTCCACGTTGGAGAATAATTATGTTTGTTTTGCCTTCAGTTGAGATCTAGTAAGAACACTTTCGGACGATTCACCAATAATTTGCTCTTTGGGATGGTCTTTTGTCCATTTTACTAGCGGAGGATAGCTTGGATCATATTCTGAATTTAGTTCTGCTTCAACTTCAATTTCAACATCTGACTTATCCCCTTCACCTTCGTCAGTTGAACTATTACTTGTTCTCTCCTTCTCCCCCTCGACTGGCGAAGCGAAGCCTATGTCTTCAGCAGAATCGGCAATGGGTGTCTCCCCCTCGATTGGATTTTTGCTTGTTAATTTTGGTTCAGTTGTTTGAGTATCAGATGGGGCGGAATGGTGATTCTCCCCCTCGACAGAAACTCCAGATGGTTTGAAAGTGTTAGAGTTCTCCCCCTGGAACGTTGAATCGGAGTTTGAAGTACTAGTTGATGGTTTAGGAGTAGGTGTTTCGGTTTCCATTGATTTGGCAGCTTCGTCTATTACTTTCTTCAGATTATTTACCTTGTTGTCTGCTGCTGTTACCTCCGAATGGATTGCCTTTTCTGGTTCATCGAACAACCGAATGTATTCATCAAACAGATTGGATATTGGAACCGAGACTTGTCCAGATGTTGGAAAGATGTCTCCAGAGGCATCTTCTGTCCTTTGAACCTTCTTCATGTAATTGTCGTCAAAGGTGACATAGTAAGTCTCTTCTATTCTTTTGGAACGCTTGTTCAACACTCGGTATGCTTTTGATGACAGGGAATAACCCAGAAAGATCCCCTCATTGGCTTTAATATCAAACTTATTTCGGTTTTCTTTAGAATTAAGGATAAAGCACCTAGAACCGAATATGTGGAAAAACTTGACGTTTGGTTTCCGATTGTTTAAGATCTCATAAGGAGTTATTGAGAATCGCTTGTTGAGGAAGGACCGATTCTGAGTATAACAGGACGCAACAATGGCATCAACCCAAAAGTATAGAGGTAGAGAGGCATAACTGAGCATGGTCCTAGCTGCTTCACACAATGATCGGTTTCGTCTTTCAACAATTCCGTTTTGCTGTGGTGTATAAGGAGCCGAAAAGTTGTGTGTGATCCCCTTATCAGCCAGAAAGTCTTCGAAATCCTTGTTTTTGAATTCCAGCCCATTGTCACTTCTGATGTTTCTCACGGTCTTCTTCAATTGAACTTCCACTTGCTTGTTGAACATCTTCAGCTTGGGAGTTGCATCTGATTTCTGTCTAAGAAAGAAAACCCACGTGAAACGTGAAAAATCATCTACAATTACTAGAATGTACTTACTTCCACCGATACTCTCTATAGCAGATGATCCACACAAATCGATATGTAACAGTTCAAGTGCTTCCACGATCTTGGTATTAATGCGTGTTGGGTGGCTTTTTCTGCTTTGCTTTCCCATTTCACATGCTGCACATAAATGCTCCTTTTTGAACTTTAGAAGAGGAAGACCTCGAACGTGATCACCAATTACTAATTTGTTGGTATCTTTGAAGTTCAGGTGAGATAGACGTCGATGCCAAAGCCAACTTTCATCAGTGTTTGCCTTTGATAGCAGACAGATAGCTGGTGTCCCTTGAATAGAATTAAGATTCAGAGGAGACATTTCTCCTTTTCGTGTAGATTTTAGCAGAACTTTCTTGGTTTGTTTTGCTATTATCTCAGATCCTGTATCATCGAATGATACCTTCAAGCTTGTGCCCACCACTAATTGCGAGACACTGATGAGGTTGTGTTGCAATCCCTCTACATAAGCCACCTTTCTGACGGAAAAGTTTCCATTAGTTATCATCCCGTATCCTTTGATTGTTCCATAGGAGTTGTTTCCAAATTTCACAGAACCACCATCCTTTAGAGACCGAAACTCCCTTAATTCCTCCTTTCTTCCTTTCATGTGACGCGGGCAGCCACTGTCTATATATCATTCGTCGTCGAACTGCTCGTCACTGATTACCTGCAATTTCAAGCAGATTTAGGAACCCAAAGTTTCTTGGGTCCTGGTGAGTTTTTCACAGAGAAAGGAATAACAATAGAAGCATCAACAAAATAAGTTCGTTTGATGAGAGTTGTTTGATCTTTTCTTTTGATGGTAAACACCTTGATTTTTGTTTTATCTTCTTTAAATTTTAATGTATCTTCATTAGTTTGTTTAGTGTTTTTCGTTTGATTCTTAGGTTTAGGGGAGGATCGCTTATGTTTATATTGGAACCTGGAGGATCCATATCTAGAATTGGGACCGAAACCGGTGTTAGGACTGAACTTGGGTCGATGACCGAAACTTGGTCTAGAACCGAAGCTTGGTTGAGAACCGAAACTTGGTTGAGAACCGAAACTTGGTTTAGAACTAAAGTTGGTTTTAGAACCGAGACTTGACTTTCGGTTTTGGGATTTGGAATAATAGGAATTAGGAGCAAAATCTTCCTTTAACTTTTGCTTTCCTTTATCCATGGATTCTTTCCTAGGAGGCTCATAGTTAGGATTTTGAGAATTCCAATGCCTTTTCCTTTCATTTAGATTCGAGGCATATCGCTGATTTCTGAGTCTTTTCTGTTCAGCTAGCTCCTTCTAAGATTTGTGAACATTGAAGCTTGGCTTTGATTTCTCCTTCATTATCTTGTCTTCCACTCTAGTTTCGGTGCGTTCCTTAGTTTGAACTTTCGGTGCTTCCTGTCTCTTGAGTGGACCTTTCGGTTCTTTTCTTTCGATTGGTGCATCAGGTTGCATTGATGGTTCTTCAGGAACATCTTTCGTTCCGCTTGTGCCGGGAATATCGAAACTGAAAGGTTTATTGATGGGTTCTGGTATGTATCGTCCTTTGACTCTCCATGTGGTTCTCTCAGACAGACCCACAGTCTCATCTGCATTGTCAATGGGAGCAAACCAGAAATAGTCTTCGCATCCTTCAGCATTATCCTCTTCAACTATCATCCTTAATTCAGCTGTTTGTCTGTGAGTGACTCCAGTCACAACATAAACTTGGTTTGGTACGGTCTGTACCTTCTGATAGACCAAGGCCTTTTCTTTGAGTTTTGGTTTCTGTTCCTTTGACAGACGAGCAAACTCAACTGAGTTTTCTGAAATAAGAGGTTTTTCGCTCTTGGCTTCATTGTTCACAAACTCAGAACAATCAACAACATCCTCTACGGAGATTTCACTCATTTCACTCTCTGTTTCAAACTCAGAAGAATTATCTATTATTATTTTATTATCCTTGACAATTTTGGCATTTGATTCATCGAATGTTTGTATAGTTTCGGTTTTAATTTTCAGCCTATCATTTTCATCTAAGATATCTCTTAACATACTTTTATGTTCCTTAGAATCGATGAAAGTTTCTATCTTATCTAAACCTAGCCTATATGACATGGATGTTTCTTCAGAGGAAATTTTTGATTCACACTCGGCTATAACATCATCTTCCTTAAATTCAAGAAAGGGCAAAATCATTTTATGTATTTTCTTTCCAATTTCACAATTAAGATGTAATTGAGCAATATTAGTATAAAGAAGCTTAGCAATTAAACAGAAAACATTTCTTTGTTTTAATAATTTCAAATTGTCTCTTTGCAAATAAATACTCTCATCCTTAGCCCTAACTAACTCCGCTTCCTTCTGCTCAATCCAGATCCTTCTCTCCTCACTTTTTGAAGACACCCTGCCGAGTTGGTTAGTTAGGTTAGAGTTTGCTAAGCGGGTTTGCATGAGGCTACTACTTAGGTTGTTAAATTTAAAGTTTAGTTCATTTAATTCTTCTAGATATTTAGTTTTGGAAATTTTAAGAGATTCAAGGAGAGAATGTACCTTCTTGATCAATCGATCACAGTCGTTGATCTTCTCACTCACTGGCTTGGCTGTAAAACACTTGTTTTCAGCATGTTCGGTTCTGTGTCTGCACTTTCGGTTGATGGACCAGCAGTGACGATCAATCATTTTCCACCAAAACCTTCATTCTTTTCCAGAAACGCCTTTCCATGCGTGGGTCTTCGAACCTCTTCGTCTTCAGAGTCTATTGACCAGACTTCAACGCCACCGAACTCATCTTCCCCTGCATTTTCTTGTACAATTAGAGCATTCATCGAGCTGTTGGAAGCCTTTTTCTTTTTGACTTCTTCAAGTTTTCGCATGTGATACGCTTCATCATCTTCACCCTCTCTCTTCTCAGCCATCTTTCTTAACATGCAATCTTTGGCAAAGTGGTTCTTGCCGTGACAGTAATTGCAGTCATATCCAGAGTCTCCTGCAAGTTTGTTTTCCTTTTTCTCTTCCACCTTTTGAGAAGAAACTTTCGGTTCCTCTTTTGCTTTCTCAGAACTGTAACTTCCTTGCCAATTTCGGTTCTTATTGGTGGGAAATTTTTTTCATGCAAATTTCTTTGGATTTGTTATCATTAGAGCATACTCCTCACTTGTAAGATCACATTCTGACATGTTTGACTCTTCTTCTTCCTCAATAGCACTTTTTCCTTTAGAGACAAGAACCAGCGATCCCATGCCAGAGACCACTTTCGCCTCCTTAGTTACAACACTTTCATGTGACTTCAGTATACCAACTAGTTTCGCCAGAGAGTAGGATTTGAACTGTTCATGCGCCTTCACAGTGGAAACCACAACCATCCATTCTGGTCTAAGCCCGTTCATGAATGTAACTTTCTGTTCGATCAGCTTCCTTTCAATACCATGCTTGATCATCTTACTTAAAAGATGATTGAACCGATCAAAGGTCTGAATGAGCTTCTCTTCAGGTTTCTGTTCAAACACTCCAAATTCTGATAGCAACAGAGTTTGAATGGAGTGTTCCAGATCCTCATCAGTTGAGTAGAGTTCCTTCAACCTATCCCAGATTTCCTTAGCAGTTGTGCATGAGCCTACAAGCCGAAAGGTGTCAGATTGTAAAGTGAATCTTATCATTCGCATGGCTTTGACATTACACAGAATCTTGTCCTTCTCATCTTGAGGCATCTTCTGAACATCTGTCACCAACTTGTTGTAATCTTTCTGTGTCTTGACGATGGTGTTTGTTTCTGAGTGCACAAACGGTCCAAGAACAATAGCTTCCCAGATGAGATAGCCATTATCTTCAGATCCAACCACGTAATCTTCAAAGTGATGAGCCCATACTTCGTAGTCTTGAGTGTAGAGTATGGGAACTCTAGTTGTAGATCTGATGCTGTTTGAGATGTTAATAGGGTTTGTATGCGTATCATCGTGAGACATGGTGAGCTGCTAGAATCTTACCTGTAAACTTGAGATTAGGGTTTTATCAAAAGCTGAGTAGTCGTCGTTAAGAAGATGACGACTTCGATAAAAACGGAAACCCTAACAATTTGTGAATACAGAAGAGAAGTGTATCGACGAACACAATCTCCTGCTCTGATACCAATTGTTAGAACAAAGTTCTATCAGGATCGTATGATTCTAAGCAAAATATAAATAAGAACGTAAAAAAGAACACAAGTATTGCAATGAATATGTCGTATGATTAATGCAAAATACCCCAGAAGAGCACGATTAAGAAATTCAATCTGTAGAGGTAAATATTAGGGTTACCACAATCAACGTGAACGAATATTCTCTATTATATACGCATACATGCATGCATATATTTATAACAAAACCCTAACAACTTATCTAGATAAAGGAAACTATTCTAGATAACTACGGATGAACAAGCCCAATCCGTTTACAAAAAAAAAGCCCAAGACGTAACACTAAAATATTCAACAGTTTAAAATGAATTGAAACTCCTAGATCTTTTGAGATTCATTGAACTTTTCAATGGTTGGTTTAATCTTGATTATGCCCTTCAAGTTTGTGACTGAGATACCGATGATCACAAACAAGGTGTGAATAACCATGTAAATTAGCTTGGTACTTTCGAAGACATATATCACCTAATCAATGTGTTGGTTAGCCATACACGCTCCATTGATCTATGATAATCTACGAGCTACCCATTGTCATCATTCATTGGTCCCATATTAGTGTGCCGGCTAACCACACACTCTCCACTAACGATCACCAAGGTGCAATGTGCAATTTCATGGATTAGCACCAAATTCACATTTTTCCTAAGGTAACTAAGATTTGGGAATTTATAAAAGTGTTTAATCACTTGGTATTTCATTATACTTATAATGGAAGGTTGTGTCCTATCCTACCCGTTAGGCTAACTACCCTCCACTAGTCAAGGCTACGGTGGGTAAGAGTAGATACCAAATGGCGGTTATTTTACATGCCACTTCCTTAAACACCCTTTATAGACCAGCTTTGTGAATGAGGTCTACTAACGGTAAGACTGGCATTTACTTATACATATATAATATTAAACTTTTAATTTTATATAGTATAAGGGTGTATTTTATACTTTTAAAATACTAGGTGGTTTAATTTATTAACAAATTAACCTTTTAATTTGATTAACCTTTAAACCATATTATTATGGATTTATTAATTCTCACTTTTAGTTAAACTCTTAATTAATTTAATAAAATCCATAAGGGTGTAATTTGAACTTTTCAAAACACTATGGTTTTAGAATTTAATATTTCAAAATTGATACATTTTAATTAGATTTTAAATTCCAAAACTTGAAGAAAAATTATGAAACCTTTCAAAATATTAGGGTTTAACTATTTAATTTTCAAAAACTAAAACTTTTAAATTCAAATTTAAACTATAAAACTTGAGGGGTGTAATTTGAAACTTTTCAAACTTACTAGGTCAAATATTTTTGTAACATCCGAAAAATACAACCAATTTAATTTTTTCAAAATAACCCGATTTTCATTAAATTGTTTACAAAAAGGTTTTCAATACAAATCATTTAGAGTATTCCCAGAATCACATTGCTACAAAATCATGAGGAGCGGTACGATCGCGCCTTCGCCTTGCCACGATCTCCTGAAGAACCTGAAAAACATTAAACCACAACTGTAAGCCCGAAAGCTTAGTGAGATACCCCCAAAATACCAACCACGTATACACCCTTCCAGGCAGCGACCTTCCGGTCCAAAACATATAAAACATACATAACATAACATAACATAACATAACATAGAACACTCATGCATATCGGGTCTACTGTGTGACTGGTCCGCCGTATCGGGCCTTCAGTCCATCGGATCCATCCTCCAGGTCTAGTCATATCCTTCGAGTCTACAGTGGGGTTGGTCCGCCCGCATCGGGCCTTCAACCCACCTGGTCCACTCTCTGAGTCTACAGTGTGACTGGTCCGCCCGCATCGGGCCTTCAGTCGGCCTGGTCCACTCTCCGAGCCTCGGCACGTCTGGTCGCCCCTCGTGGGGCCTACAGCCTATCCGGACCGCTCGCTGGGCCTTCGGAATAACCGGTCCGCCCTGGGTATCTTGGCATACAACACAAAGTAGGACCCGCCTCAACCCATCTCCAGTCCAAACAACCATGTGCACGAAACATACAATCATATAACAGTCATAGTCAACAAACCGAGCAAGCAGATCACATAGCATATCATTACCCTAACCAGGTTACCGACCTAACCGGTCACTAGCATAGCATCACTCTATATATCAGGAAACTGACCTTAACAAGGTCTCCTAGCATGTACCATCCTAGCTACCAAGATGCAGACACATCAAACAATAACATAATAATCATATCCGAATCTCAATCCAATAAAGGGCCGGCCTTGGTGCCTTAGACCCTGTTGATATAGTGAGGATAACTCACCTCGAAATTGTCGGCTGAAAGGATAAGATTCCGCTGCTCCGAACTCTGACACGAACTCCTCCACTGAACATCAAAACATTCAACTCAATAAATACCCTTAATTACCAAAATACCCCTGGAAGACAACTGGTCAACCTTGGATAGTCAAAGTCAACCCCTGACTGACCCTACTCGCCGAGTCAACCCGATGACTCGCCGAGTCCTTATGCTCAGAACTTCCCTCAATCAGCGACCCAACTCGCCGAGTCATCTCTCGACTCGCCGATTCTCGACTCAACCAGGAAATATTGGGACTCTTCGACAAGACTCACTGAGTCCAAGGCTATCTTCAACCTACTCGCCGAGTTGTTCTTCCAACTCGCCGAGTTCCAGGCCATCTTCAAGCAACTCGTCGAGTCCACCCATGTGACTCGTCGAGTACTACCGGTCTGAATCCATACAGAAGCATCTCAGGCCATGCAATTGATCCAAAACATAGATCCAACCTCCTACAAGCCATCCATCACGTAAAGTGGCAAACTTTACGTGAATCTAAAGAGATCTAGGCCTTATTCACCTTAGAACCAAGGTTTGGGAC
The DNA here is from genome assembly GCF_052625555.1 of Lactuca saligna. Lineage (NCBI taxonomy): Eukaryota > Viridiplantae > Streptophyta > Magnoliopsida > Asterales > Asteraceae > Lactuca > Lactuca saligna. The sequence goes on from NC_136420.1 coordinate 24,538,658, forward strand.
ATGATAGCTCCATTAACAACACAAGAACCGGGGCTTTAATGCTCTTAAGATCTTCTCCACTCCAAATCTGAGGTAGCAACCTCAGATCCATCCTCCAAACATCAAGATGCCACACAACCAAGCTCCCCACACAACCCCAAAATGAGAAACTAGGAAAACACAGCCCAAGAACAAAAGTATTACCTCCAAAGGATGCCTCAACAGCAATGAAACTCGAATCCAAGCAAAGCCCTTTGATCCAATCCACTTCTCCTTCAAGATTCCTTCAACCAACACCTCTCCAAGCTCTAATTTGCTCAAAAATGGGGCTCTCCACGAAATTAGGGTTTCTGGGACTCAAGGGGGGAATAGGGGAGGCTGTGGAGGGGCATAATAATCTTTATATAGGGCTCAACCCCGAAAATTAGGGTTTTCTCCACACAGCACCTACTCGCCGAGTCCATCTTTGGACTCGCCGAGTAGGCCACTTGATACGCGACCATAGTAGCGACCTGACTCGCCGAGTCTATCCATGGACTCGCCGAGTCATCCTACGAAACTTACACTTTTAGCCCTTCAACTCTACTCTTGCGATTCCGGGATGTTACAATACTCCCCCACTTAAATTAGGCTTCGTCCTCAAAGTCTACGGCATCTCATCTTCAAATTTCTTCCCACGACGCGCCACCTGACCTTGACCGAATCAAGTCCCTCAAGGTACAACCATAGAAACCAGAAGCTCACTTTCTCCTTCCATACGGTGTCCCTACCACATACTCAAACCGGGCACCAGCTGTACCCTCCGATAGCCGCACTCAACAACCGAGAATTACCCATGATGCCTTACTGCTCCAATTCTCATCTTTCACTTGACTCTTATGGCTAGAAAACCATGGACTATCGGATCCCCGATCCGAATCCCACTCTATCCATTCCATGACGACAGAAAGACCCATTCTTCAATTCCGGAGCAACTCCCCCGAGTTCTCCGCTCGCAATCACACACACCTGCTGATTTAGCTCTAGCACCCTCAGGTTTGGAAAACCTGATACACTGATGATATCCTCAAATATCCTTCCAGGATGAACCGCTAAAACATACTCAAAACCCTGATCAGAATCTCACTGAGAGCCCAAGACTCTCTCCCTGCATCCCTTCCGAACCCTTCTCCCTGGCTCTACGCCTGCGGAATTCCTTCCGCGCCCTAAGCAGACATCTCAAGTCGAATGAGCTTTTATTCCATAGCCGCAACACGCTACTCAAAACCATCGTCGGACCACTCCAAACATAACTCCACATTACCGCTTTCACTTCCCCGAGTTGCACTTCCTTTCGGAATTCCATTCCTCCATCTTTCCTTACCAAGGAAACCACTCGTCCGCCCTATCACCATGACAGGTACTATGGTGCTCATCCCACGCAACACCATCTCCTTAAAGCGCACCTGACATCCATACATCACCATTACTCTGACTCTCATCGCAGGGACTCTCAAGCCCATGCACTACCTTCGCTGCTCAAGATCGCTAACCGGGGACAGATCTCCCAATGCAATCACACTGCAACCTACGCAACCCATAACCTCGAACCGATCCAATAGTACTCGCAGAGTCTTCAGCATGACTGGACCGCCTCCCCAGGCCTTCAGCCAATCTGGACCACTCTCAGGACCTTCAACCAATCTGACTGGACCGTCCTCCAAGCCTTCGGCCTGACTGGTACGCCTACCGGCCTTCAGTCTATCCGGACTGCTCAACTAGCATTCATCATTCCGAACTATCCCTTCAGGAAATCCTCCCGTGCATACCGTTCTAGCCCTCTAGGGGTTCCGAACTCTATCTCCATCATACATACTCGATCCCGGCCTGTTCCCATGCCTTCCACAATCAATTGCTCTAGGTCTGTATTCTGCCCCGCACGCCTGTTACTCACCCATACGAGCCTGCTCTCGGCTGATAGAAATACCGCTGAATTCCCCAAGCAGCTAAACAACCTCTCAGGCCCAACGATCATCCGGAGAATTTCCAATTCTCCCCCACTTAAGACACTGACAATTAATCACCGGTCGCCATCACCGATCTCCCAAAGCAACCTTGCAGAAAATCAACACTTACACGCAAAATGTTTCTCACCAGCGCTAACAACTTTCATAAAAGTTATGTTTCCACACTGAACAACCCGCTCGAAAGGAACCCAATCTTCAAATATCCATCCCTCAGACTGCAGAGGCTACCTGACATTCAAACCAACGTCGCATCCGCCACTAATCCTCACAGAGATAATCCACAATAGCTCGAAATACTAATCCATAACCATATCGATCCTTCAGGGAACAAAGGATACCAAAACAAAATCTCGATCACAACTCGCCAAACCCTCAAGGAACAACGGATACCACACGAAAACCCAAAACGTAAACCCATAACCAACCAACGAAACTAGCATGTAACAATACTCCACTATAATCATAAATAATTAAAAACAACAAAAAGAACATACCCACAGCAGCAAGCTGAAAAACACGACCCTAAGCCCTTGGGGGCTCCGCTCCACCCTGACCTCCACTTGTGATCCTCAACGTAGCCGGTGCTAGAGCCTGCACCGGTCTAGCAGCAAGCTGTGGACAGTTGACCTTCAAATGTCCAACCTGATGACAATGATAGCATATCCTCAAATCCCGAATCGGCACTGACTACCGACAATCCCTCGCATAGTGTCCCTCCTTTCCGCACTTGCGGCATGCTCCACCGGACCGACAAACTCCGGCGTGACCCCTTCCACACTTTCCACAGACGTGGCTACCCTGATCTCCCATCCTGGAATCAACGGTCTTAGACCGTTTCGTCGCCGGCTGCGACTGAACCGGAGCTTGCCTCAGCTCACGCATCTGTAACTCAATCTATAACTCACGCCGCCTGGTGGCCTCCTGCAACTCCAGCAAAGTCTCGCACCTCTGCGCATACACAAACTGCCTGATGTCTCTCTTTAGCATACTCAGATATCGGGACATCTGAGCCTGCTCCGAAGCGAACTCAGGGCAAAACATCGCCCTCTCAGTAAACATCCTGGTGATTTCCGTCACCGACTCCGAATCCTGTTTCAGCTCCAAGAACTCCTGAGCCAACCTCTCCCTCTCAACCTGCGGAACATAACGAGTGCTGAACATCTCTCTGAACCGATCCCATGAAATCGCAGCCCTCTGCACATCCAAGTACGAACCCGTGGTCAATCTCCACCAAACCTTTGCCCTGAGCCTTAACAGGTTCAGAGTGCACCTCACCCTCAAATCAGTAGGTCATGAACACGTGAAGAAACATCCCTCCACATCTGATAACCATCTCATAGCAACGATCAGGTCCTGAACTCCATCAAAAGTGGGAGGCTTCGTATTATCGAAGTCCCGATACTGAAAACCCCTACTAGCTCCTCCCCCTGCCGCAGCGACAGCCGTCTCTGTGAGAGCCGCATAGCGCTCATCAAAATACTCCACCATGGCGGTCTTGATCGACCCAAACAACTCCGACAGCTCAGCCCGAAACAATGCAGCAACCTCATCATGCAGAATCTCACGAATCCTCGCATCCAACTCGTGCGTACTCATCTGACTGACAACCTCGGGCTGTACAGACCCACCTGGAACTCCCTCTCCCGCTCCCGATCCTGACCCGAATCCACTCCCAGCGTGCCCTGAAATCTCCATGCTGAAAATAAAACACCAAAACCTCAGACATATTCCACTATCCCGGGAACCAGCTCTCATGCCAACCCTAGAGGTCATGGTTTCCCTGATACGCGTATAAGTCTGTGCTTTCAGTAGTACGGGCCCATGCTACCTTCCACACCTACCCATATTTGTATGAAGTACTTCCACAACACTCTAGCGACATACATAACAACACTCTATCCTCACAACTAGAGGAACACTAGAAATCCCTCACAAGGAACCCTAGGCTAGCAGGCATCATAAATCAGGCAACTCATCAAGAAATCCTGAAGATCCCTAGCCTAACTCTAGCATGCTGTTCTATCAAAGCTCAATAAAACAATTGTCATGTATGGTATTTTGGGGTTACTTACTGGCTCCGGCTGATCGTACCTCTGCGTCCTCCTTTACTTATTTTGAAAACCATTTTAAATTCTCTTTTGAAAACCCTCCTCGATTTGAGACTGGAGTCACACAAGTGTTCCTCCAATTCACTCAAACCAAGGCTCTGATACCAACTTGTAACATCCGAAAAATACAACCAATTTAAAATTTTCAAAATAACCCGATTTTCATTAAATTGTTTACAAAAAGGTTTTCAATACAAATCATTTAGAGTATTCCCAGAATCACATTGCTACAAAATCATGAGGAGCGGTACGATCGCGCCTTCGCCTTGCCACGGTCTCCTGAAGAACCTGAAAAACATTAAACCACAACTGTCAGCCCGAAAGCTTAGTGAGATACCCCCAAAATACCAACCACGTATACGCCCTTCCAGGCAGCGACTTTCCGGTCCAAAACATATAAAACATACATAACATAACAGAACATAGAACAGCCATGCATATCGGGTCTACTGTGTGACTGGTCCGCCATATCGGGCCTTCAGTCCATTGGATCCATCCTCCAGGTCTAGTCATGTCCTTCGAGTCTACAATGGGGTTGGTCCGCCCGCATCGGGCCTTCAACCCACCTGGTCCACTCTCTGAGTCTACAGTGTGACTGGTCCGCCCACATCGGGCCTTCAGTCGGCCTGGTCCATTCTCCGAGCCTCGGCACGTCTGGTCGCCCCTCGTGGGGCCTACAGCCTATCCGGACTGCTCGCTGGGCCTTCGGAATAACCGGTCCGCCCTGGGTTTCTTGGCCTACAGCACAAAGCAGGACCCGCCTCAACCCATCTCCAGTCCAAACAACCATGTGCACGAAACATACAATCATATAAAAGTCATAGTCAACAAACCAAGCAAGCAGATCACATAGCATATCATTACCCTAACCAGGTTACCGACCTAACCGGTCACTAGCATAGCATCACTCTATATATCAGGAAACTGACCTTAATAAGGTCACCTAGCATGTACCATCCTAGCTACCAGGATGCAGACACATCAAACAATAACATAATAACCATATCCGAATCTCAATCCAATAAAGGGTCGGCCTTGGTGCCTTAGACCCTGTTGATATAGTGAGGATAACTCACCTCGAAACTGTCGGCTGAAAGGATAAGATTCCGCTGCTCCGAACTCTGACACGAACTCCTCCACTGAACATCAAAACATTCAACTCAATAAATACCCTTAATTACCAAAATACCCCTGGAAGACAACTGGTCAACCTTGGACAAGTCAAAGTCAACCCCTGACTGACCCTAATCGCCGAGTCAACCCGATGACTCGCCGAGTCCTTATGCTCAGAACTTCCCTCAATCAGCGACCCAACTCACCGAGTCATCCCTCGACTCACCGATTCTCGACTCAACCAGGAAATATTGGGACTCTTCGACAAGACTCGCCGAGTCCAAGGCTATCTTCAACCTACTCGCCGAGTTCCAGTCCATCTTCAAGCAACTCGTCGAGTCCACCCATGTGACTCGTCGAGTACTACCGGTCTGAATCCATACAGAAGCATCTCAGGCCATGCAATTGATCCAAAACATAGATCCAACCTCCTACAATCCATCCATCACGTAAAGTGGCAAACTTTACGTGAATCTAAAGAGATCTAGGCCTTATTCACCTTAGAACCAAGGTTTGGGACATGATAGCTCCATTAACAACTCAAGAACCGGGGCTTTAATGCTCTTAAGATCTTCTCCACTCCAGATCTGAGGTAGCAACCTCAAATCCATCCTCCAAACATCAAGATGCCACACAACCAAGCTCCCCACACAACCCTAAAATGAGAAACTAGGAAAACACAGCCCAAGAACGAAAGTATTACCTCCAAAGGATGCCTCAACAACAATGAAACTCGAATCCAAGCAAAGCCCTTTGACCCAATCCACTTCTCCTTCAAGATTCCTTCAACCAACACCTCTCCAAGCTCTAATTTGCTCAACAATGGGGCTCTCCACGAAATTAGGGTTTCTGGGACTCAAGGGGGGAATAGGGGAGGCTGTGGAGGGGCATAATGATCTTTATATAGGGCTCAACCCCGAAAATTAGGGTTTTCTCCACACAGCACCTACTCGTCGAGTCCATCTTTGGACTCGCCGAGTAGGCCACTTGATACGCGACCATAGTCGCAACCTGACTCGCCGAGTCACCCTCCGAAACTTACACTTTTAGCCCTTCAACTCTACTCTTGCGATTTCGGGATTTTACAATTTTAATCATAATAATCCTATATTACCCATATTTAACAAAATCCGCCAATTTTGATAAGGATATCAATACCAAACTGAGAAAAAAAATCAAATTTTGGCAAGAAAAACGAGTTTTGGTAGTTATCTTCATCAAAATCTGGCCAGAAAATCGAAAATCCCGGCACCAGGGCTTTGGACTCATCGAGTCCACTATGGAACTCGTCGATTTCATGCAACTCATCAAGTCCATACATAGACTCGGCAAGTCAGCCAGCAAAAAAATTCGATTTTTTGATCTTTTGGCAGTTCACTTTTGCATCTATTCAATAGAAAAACAACCTAGGCTCTAATACCACTGTTGGGTTATGAGAATAACATCATTCATATGGTGTACATGCAACCTAATTGCTCTTATCTAGGTTTTTCTAATTTGAACATACACCATTGAATACCAAAGAATAAACCCTAATTCTAGCATACCAAATCCGATATTCACATATGATTAGGGTTTAGATCTTACCTTTCTTGATATGTAGTAACAAGGTTAATCCTTCTTGATCGTGACTTCTGAAAGCCTAGTTCCCCAAGTGTTGCACCTCTAATGGAGTCACAAACACTCTATGCAAAGGATGATGTAGGAGAGAAGAAGAATTCGGCCAGGGTTTCCGAGACACTCATAGGTGAGAATTATACTAGCAAAGGGGTCTATATATAGCTATGTGGGCTGCTAGGGTTTTCAGGTGGAAACCCTAATACCTAACTTAGGCAACAAGTAGTCCATGAACTCCTTCCATAGAGCCCATAGACGAAATCTTATGGGTTTACCCATAAATTTTGTCCACTCCACTATATGGAGTCCATCAACCCAATTATTTAATCAGTCTCCTTTAATCACCAAATTAATTCTAAATTAATTTCTGATCAATACTAATTATATAATATGATTTCCAAATAATATATTAATAAAACCATTTTGAGTACGAATTTATTATTTATATAATCTACTCTCTCTCTCTCTCTCTCTCTCTCTCTCTCTTTCTTTCTTTCTCTCTCCCCTCTTGTCATCCTATCAAGTTGTATAAGTGAAGGCAACCGAAAAGGACCATGCTCATAATGGGTCAAGTACATACCAAAATAGTTATGTGCTTAGACACCTAATCCAACAGTTTTTTATATGCAAAAACAAAATTCCACGAAGATTTTAATACATTACCGTAAAAATAAATTATGATTGTAAAATTATTGTTTTTCGATTTTACCTTTATCGGACGTAATTCAGAAAGCTACTGTAAATGGAATGCAACTTCATCGTCCGTAACCCACGTTTTTAACAACATCCACGCTAACTCATCTTTGGACTAGCATGAGTTATTAAACAATACTTAGAATATATATATATATATATATATATATATATATATATATATATATATATATATATATATATATATATATATGATTGGGCTTGGGCTGGTTTTCGGGTTCGAAATGACCCTTTCCATACCAAAAAGGTTAGTTTTCAAAAAAAAAAACTTGGTTATATTTTTAGAAAAACCCAAAAAAATTGTTAGATTACTCAATTTTCCTAATATTTTTTATAAAATTGTTAACTAATCAGTGATTTGGTGATAGCTCAATGCATTTTTCACGACCTATATTTTAATGTTTGTGTTTTATTGATTTCGGGAAAGAAAAGTAAGGAAAACGCATTAAGAAATAATTATGAACAAGACAATTAGTAGTTGATTTGGATAATCGTTTTGACCCAACTTAAGAAAATTATAATCGTTTTGATCCGACCCAAAAATATTTGATATATTTTTTTAGCTTCCAACATATGAAAATCATGGATCCACCATTGTACTAGCTGGTTTGAAAATTATATTTGTATTTATTTCATATTTATCTGATAGGGGTATTTTGGTTGATTCCAATCTTTGTTCCATTTGTTCTTCTAGGTTGGAGAGTACTGATCATATTTTTGCAGAGTGTCCTAATTTGATTATCTTATGATCTCTTATTGATGTTTGGTGGGGTGTCAATCTTTATTTTCAGAAATACATCGATTTTTGGAGCAGCTATTCCCAGGAAATCTTTGATTTTTGATGATGTTGTTTTTTAGGCTTTTGATTGGATTTCGAATAGGTGTAGAAAAATCAGGCTTAGTTGGTCGTCTTGACTTCATAATCCTATTTCAGCAACTATTTTGATGTAATTCTTTTTCTAGTTCCTTACTAGTTTTTAATAAATTTTCTCCGTTAAAAAAAAAAATCATATTTATATTAAGTATTAGTATTTCTAATTTTATTTTTGAATGTATGATTTGTGTGTGATTGTACATGATTAACAATTATTAGGATTTATAATTTTTTTCCTAATTCAATTTGAATAATGATCGGATTTTATTTAATTAGTTAACGAAAATCATAGGGTCGAATCGGATTTAACCCGTTTATTGAACAGAAAGAAGGTTATATAAATGAACAATGGTCAAACCCGAATTCAACTCCGTAGACGTAAAGATTCTCCCGTTTTAGAATTTAGGTTGAGCGACGGCAGTACAGGCGGAGGGCGACAGGACGAGTCTTTGACAACGGTGAGATTGCGAAGGGGCGCAGCGTCAGGCGCTGCCATGGTGGGCGAATGATAAGCTGCAGGCTGTAGTCTGCTTCTCTTTTACTGATTTTCTTCTGTATGCAACTCCCCTTTTTCATTCTAGTTTGCTGGAGTCTATCTCCCTTGTTACGGTGGTTTATTTGTGTTATAATTAATAGTTTCTTTTCATTTAGGGTTATAGCTGTCTAACTATCGGCGTGTAAGCCATGCATCGTAGTATCATACCATATAATGAGCAATTGTATAATGCATGAGTTGCGATTATGATAACTTAAAGGTGGTTGTGATTGTTTTTAAAGTGAGTTATTACTTTTTATAAAGCTAATAAGTTAAAAAGTTGTTTTTGATAAACATTAACACTTTAGATAAAATTAGGCAAAAAAGTGATTTTTCCAAAAAAGTCAAGAATTTCATGACTTTTTGGAAAAGTTAATAAGTTTGATTTAAAAGTTTACCCAAACACGCACTTAGTGTTTGGAAATCATGTAATGTATCTTAGATATTAAAACTGTTATTATGTTTAAAATTAATGTTCCGGTGAAGTTTTGTAGTGCTCAATGATTGTGGGAAAAAATGGTAGAAGTTTTGTAGAGTTCAATGATTGTTGGAAAAATGTTTGAGCTGTATCGATGGTAGAATAATGATATGACAATCTATTAAACTGGGAATTAGGGCTCTAGTATTCACATAGAGCATAATGAGCATATCTAGTACTATTGAGCAAGATCATGTTTAATTTCAATTGATATATTTGTCTTCTATTTATATTAGTTGACTTTTCCTCTCACGTGGCTCTTTTTTGAGCAACCAATTCCTATTTGTTTGATGCAAGGATTTATATTTCTCTTTGATGTTGCGATAGATATGTATGGCTATCGGCTAATATTGAGAATGAATGTTATGCAAATCTCTTTTCTTTTTTCCTTCTTAAATTCTACTTTTCAATCGTGTGAAGGTCAGACTTCAAGGAAATGGTGGAAGTGCAACCCCAAAGTTTGGATAGAATCAACACTCTTCCTCAAGACACAATTGAAAAAATTCTGACTCTTTTGCCCATTCAAGATGCATTGAGGACGAGCGTTTTGTCAAAGAAATGGAGGCATTGTTGGAAGGGAATGCCTAAACTTGTATTTGATGACAAGTACTTAAATACCTCATCAAGTAGCAAAGAAATTAACAAATATAAGTTTGTCAATGCCATCTTCCATGTTTTGATGTTACATAATGGTCCAGTATTAGAATTCAGTATCTCTATTAATATCGATACAGAAATTGATGATGAGATTGACCAAATAATACTCCATCTTTCAAAGAGCAAAAATATCAAGAAATTCATCTGTAAGTTTCGGTCAAATGAACTCTTCAAATTTTACTTTTCCAAGCGCTACAAGCTACCCTCTGTGTTCTTTTCATTATACGGACTACAACACCTACATCTCACACATTGTGTGATTGAGCTTCCATTAACATTTAATGGATTCATTACCTTGAGGATTCTCGAGTTATGCAATGTCAACATCACTGCGAAGATGCTTCAACAATTACTTACCAATTGCCCATTACTTGAGAAATTTATACTGGTAATTAAGTCCCATATAATCATTTATGAAAGCGCCTTCAGTTAAAACCTTCTTACAAAGTATATGGATGCAGATTGGACATCAAAAAGGCTTTATTACACTAGGAAACAAGTGTAGATTTCTTGAGCTATCCAAGTGTTTACCTTCGGTTCAGGTTCTGAAAATCTCTAAGTCTTATATCAAGGTAATAAATACTTAATTAACTTGATGCTTTTATCTCATGCAAAAATATCGTCTTTTTAATTCTAGTCTTGGTATTCGGTTAAAGCAGTTTACTGAAGGCAGTAGTATGCAGAACCCCCCCGCTTTACTAGTCCACTTGAGGATACTTTATCTTGATGTGTGTTTTCTGAAACAACATGAGCTTTCCGATGCTCTCAGTGTGATCAACAGCTCCCCAAATTTGGAGAAGATAAAAATAGAGGTAGATAGATATAAACTACACACACTCACATACTTTGAAAATAATAGATATACAATTCTGTTGACAAATCGTACATGTTTTTTGATCAGCTGTGTTGGAACCATAAGCTGTGTGGTGAAGAAACTTGCAAGGAGTTGGTTGATCTTCAAGACTACTATTTGGGAATGAAGTTGGATCATCTTGAAGAACTTGAGATAACAAGTTTCCATAACTATGCTCCTGAAATGGAGTTTGTGAAACTCATCATGGCTAAATCACCTATGCTTAAGAAAGCACGAATAAAGCTTAATTCAGATGTTTCTGTGGATAAAGAAAATAAGATGCTTCGAGATTTGCTGCGATTAACATTTCCACGTGCGTCACCAAAAGTGGATATCATTATTGAACGCTAAACAATAATATGTGGATGTAAAATACAAGTTATGCATTTAGCTATTTTTTTTTTAAGGATATATGTTTTATGTTATAAACCCACATCCATCGGTCTCCATTCAAATATGGTTAGCAAAGTCACTCCATAGTCCATATTCAAAGCATTTCTTGAACCATGTCAAAATATAGTATAACACTAAATTCGACATTATATTATTATTTTTTTATACTAAATGCTGTCAAACTTTATATGGTAATTTTGGTGCTCCAAATTTTTTTATCTAAAGAATTTGAATTTATTTTAAAATTCTGTATTTCATTTAAATAACTAAAACACACTAACATATTTAATGTAAACTTTTAATTGATTTAAGTCTTCCGGTACAAATACTCTACTAAAAATATTACCTTGTATATTATTGTAACAAAAAATATATGACATATTTGAGAAAATCCCATAAATATAAAAAGCGTTTTGTTGAAAATCTATATAAGATATAGACACCAACTCTTACTTAAACACCTTCGCTAATAACTATGGATGGGAAAAAAGAAAATTAATGTTTGCATAATATTTACTTTCACACAAAAACCAATGTTATGGGCTAAACATGCACCAAGTTTGCATAATATTTACTTTGGCACAAAAACCGATGTTATGGGTTAAAAGTTTGCATAATATTTACTTTGGCAAATCTATTATACTTCACATATATCTCTAATCAGACTTGAACCTTTTAATTAAATAATATTTTTAAATTAATCAAAAATTCGAATATTTAAATTTAAATAATTAGATTATTGTTATGGGTTAAAAGTTTGCATAATATTTACTTTGACAAATCTATTATACTTCACATATATCTCTCATATATATCTCTAATGAGACTTGAACCTTTTAATTAAATAATATTTTTAAGTTAATCAAAAATTCGAATATTTAGATTTAAATAATTAAATAATAATTTAATTCAAAGGGTTATCTTTATTTTTTTGAAAAACAGATAAAATCTTAAACCCGATAAATCGTCGCGTCTAGCAAAGAGGTGTTTCTTTATTTTCTTCAATTTTTACAAAGTTTGTGCAAATACAACTAAAATCTATTAGGCTCTGATACCATTGTTAGGTTTTATTAGCATCAATACACATCAAGAAGGTAACAAAATAATCTAAGGAATTACTTAAGTGTACATGCACCCTAGATATAGGATTTACTATTTATAGCAACGTACTTTAAAAACTTACAAGAAAGAAATTACTTGTAATGACACGAACTTTCTGTGTCTAATTAACTAGGGATTATCAAAGTTCAAAATTCTATAAAAATTTAAAAACTTTACATCCCAAGTTACATTCGGGTTTAGAATAAAATCTTATCATAAAATAACAACAAGGAAATATACAAACAAATAAAAATTATTCTTTTATAGAAAGTCCTTGTGCTCTTGTCTTCCCATGTACCATGACTGTTACCTGAACCTGCCAAACATGAATACATCTACTACATCAAACCACAGGTCCGATGAGTTATATTGTAATTCGTTTCACGTTATCTACTCTTCCTCTAACTCTTTCTTTTCTTCACATACTATAACTTTCTTTTCTCTTCTTTCTCATACTTTTCAATCTAATCTCTTTTTCTCATAACATACTCAATTATTCTTTATCATCCCATCTATCTCTTTTACTCGTTTCTCAAACCATCTCATCTCATACATCTCTTATTTTATCTTCTATTAATTGTCTCTTATCTCTTAACCTCATCTCGTACTCTCTGTAAGCCTCTTCCCATCTCATCTCATGCTCTATATATAACACCCCAAAAATCAAGGATAAAGTTTTCATTTTTATTATAGTCAAAACACATATGTTACTTAATCCAAACATTCAGAAACATTGCTAAGTAAAATATTTTTTTAGAGTTAAATCACAAAATCACATATTGCGGAAAACACGGGTGTATGCGCTGCGATCAAGTCGGGCTCTTCCTTTTTGAATCGGAAATACCTGAAACCATAAACAAAACTATAAGCATAAAGCTTAGTGAGTTTCCCAAATACCACATAACACACCTATCAAACGTGTGACAACCCGAAATTTTCCATCCAATTCAGTCAAACACTTTATTAGAAGTCAAACTCATTGCTGTTATCTTTTAGCACAATTAGGAGTTTATTTGAACGTTCTGAGCCTTATACACTTAAGGAATAAGTGTCGGGGTTTATCGGCTGAGGTTATAGCTCAAAGAAATGACCTTAAACACCCATGCAAGGAGTTCACGACCAACACATGGGAGTTTATCTGTAGGCCGTAAACTCTTGCTTATATGATGAAGAGGTGGTCATTTGTTCATTCCTCCCTTCCCTTTTGCCCAAATCCTCTCAAGTATCAATCCGATCTTCGTCCCCGATCTTCAAAACTCGTAAGCTTATTGTCTTAACTAGTTGTTATCTTGCATAAACTAGTAATCTTACATGATTTCATCTGTGAAATCATTCCATTTTTTAGATATTCAAGTTCCACCAAGAACACCAAGAACACACGCTCGTGTTCTTGACCAAAACCGACCATTCAAGCTCCTAGATCGTAAGTAATCTTGTTCCAACTCATTGTACACTAGGTTTAGCATGTTTAGGGCTTAGAAAACATAAGGAAACACACGATTCAAAGAGTTTACGGCCAAGACAAGTTCTTGGGCTGTAAACCCCTTTTAGTGGTGCAAATAGCACACTAACACCTTAATAAGCCTTGGAACTTAGCATAGAACCTTATACCATTGAACTAGGGACTTAATTACACAATTTGGTACATCTTATTATGAGTTTATGGCCGTAAAGTCATGGGGAAGTGGTCTTAGGGCCGTAAACACCATACAAGGCCATTCTTGGACTTTAAACCCACCAAACCTCTTGTTTAAGCCTTGGAACACTTAACCACTTAAGTTATAATAGTTTTGAGCCTCATTTGGTGACCCAATTGAGAGTTTATGGCCAGGACTAAACTCCCATGGGCCGCAAACTCCTTAAAGTATGGTCCATTGACCATAAACTGTCGTATAAGGCCTTGCATTCTTTTATCGCAACCCAATGGCCTCCTAACACTTTGACCAAAGTGTTTTCCTCACATTAGGATGTTTAAACATGTTTAATTAGTGTTATAATCACTAATTATATATTTACATATGTCTTCATATGTTATTAGGATCATTGTGTGTGTTTAAGTCTTCACTTGACACCGAACACGTGTCTAACGCTTCCATCCGATCCACTGGCTGCAGGTGAGTTCATACCCCTTAATTAACCTTTTAAATGTTTTTAAATGATTTAGGGGGGGGGGGGGGGAATACAAGTTGAATCATGTTTAGTTATTATATCAATCACATGTGATTAATAACTAGCATGCAAATGGATTTACTATACGTTAACTGTTTTACCAAACAAATTTCTTCAAATGAATTTCTTAAATGTTTTTACATGTTTAAAACTCTTTATCAAACTGTCTTACATACTATATGTTTCCTTTCAAACTCTGTTACAAATGTGTTTCAAACAAAGGTTTTCCTTATACTTAAACTGTCTTATCAAACAAAACACTTTCAATCATTTTATAAACTAACATCGAGTCATTGTTTCTTACTATTAATCTTTCAAAGGTTTTACAAAACTTCTTTTATGCTTTTATATTGTCAAATGCATGCTTAGTTATATATCATGTATACATATATAGACATAAAAGTTCCTCTAGTCAGTTTAGTACCTTTGGGTAGCAAAGGCATACTTTCGGTTATACACGTACATTACTAGTAACTATAATAGGTATAGTTAGGAGATATTACTTACCATTCCAAGTATAAGGAATCACACAAGAGTCAGTTCATTCATGAGTCTATACTAATACATTACATGTTACATGAATACGTTTACATATTACAAGAATACGTTTACATAGATACGCTTACATTAATACGCTTACATGAATATGCTTACATATTACAATAATACATTTACATAGATACACTTACATGAATATGTTTACAAGAATACGTTTACATAAATACGCTTACATGAACATGTTTACATTAATACGTTTAATAGATACTATTACATAGAATTTGTTACAAACGTTTTAGGACTTACCATTCCACCCCCAAGGATGTTAGCTACAGTAGGGAAAATGATCATCGACGGGTATCTACGGTTGTACCTTTTCAGTGAGTTTCCACGTCGTGAATATCCTAGTGCAAAAGGATACATCTTTAGTTATTATATTATTTTCCTTCCTTTACTTTGTGACACATTCACATGAACGACGAGGTAGGATATGTTTGATATAGATAAACTATTTTTCCTTAATACCTTTATATTGTGACTCATACGCATAAACGACAAGGTAGACTATAACTTTTATAATAATAGTTAAACAGGGAAAAACCGTCACATTTACAGTGATGCTTACTTACAAAACAGTCGGGTCTTGGTAGAATACTACTTTTATACTAGTAGGAAATATGGGATTTTCTAGGGTTTTCAAACATTTACAAGTCTTTACTTTGCAATTTTACAAATCAAAGACACATTAATATTTATGAATTCACCAGCTTTATTGCTGATACTCGCTTTCAAAATAACTTGTATTCTCAGGTCACAAATAGACAGGTATGACGACCAGGTTTTGTGAAGACGGAGTAGTCAAGACTCGTCTTTTTATTTTGAACATTCATTATGTTGTTTATGATATCAAAGAACACACATGTATTTAAAATTATACTATTAATGCAATGGATGATGTTGTTGCTTGTTTACTACTTTACATTGTTGTGATACATTACATGACGTCCTCCGCCCCATAACGTTTCCGCCGTTCTCGGGTTTGCAGTGTGACAAAACGAGCCTTACATAAAAACCATAATCATGAGCCATACATATCACACATAAACATAATCAGTCTTGCCATTATGCCACGAGCTGCCTCGTGATCTTCCTTGCCAGGCTGGGGGATGAAACCCTGGGTCTTACAGACAAATGCCAGGAGCCACCTCTTGGTCTTCCATGCAAGTATCACAAAGACAACTAGCATATAATATACAACTACTTAACTAACATTTGCCATTGTTTAGACTTTGGTCTTTCATACAAATTGCTAGGAGCCACCTTCTGGTCTTTCATAAAAAATGCCAAGGGTCAACCCCAGGTCTTCTTACCATACATAAACCAAATGGGTCGGTATTTGTGCCTTCGACCCATAGAACAGTGAGGAGAGTCACCTCGAATGCTGAAGCTCACTGCAAGAAATCATTAGTTGTTGCCCTGACAACTTCCCGAGCTAACAATACCAAGATAACACCCAATTAGCAATTGGGTTCCCAAACCAAGATCTATAATCCATACTTGGGGTAAAATGACCATTTTACCCCTGACCAAAACTGAAGCCTAAGCCCAAAACCAAAAAGGCCCAAAACAAAATTCATAAAAGTCTACTAATGGCCCAATTTTCCAAATTGGGCCAAACCCCCATATGGGTCTTATCCTAAAGCCCAACAATTCCTTGCCTAATAAATCTTAGATGGCCCAAGGCCCCAAATCCATTAGGCCCACTAAATCCTAACACCATTGGGCCCACAAAGGCCCAATACAAAACCTAGGCCCTACTAGACATGCCCAAACAAGAGTCCAAGATTCTGAGATCCCGCTGACCAACAAGCCCAACACACAAAACCCAAACCCAAGTCCGAAGCCTAAATATGAACAAGCCCGAAAGCCCACATATGCGCGTACACGAGTCGTACCCTCTAGGTATGCTCAGCTTACTCAAGGATACATATCGGGGCCTCAAATCAGTATGCAAGGCATACATGGACTTACGTGGGGCATACTCGCTATTTCTCCAAAACTCATATCATGACTTAATCTGTTAAGTCCTTCCATCAAAACCTCAAAACACCTTCCAACTAAGCTCTTAATGCATAAAGTTGGCACCTTTATGCATTTACGTGACTCAATGGGATCTAATAACCATTTTAATCCATTAAGACCCAACAAGAACATGCATGGGCCATTTTTAAACACCAAGCAAGCATTTTTATGAACTTATGACCTTAGAACTTCTAAGAGTGGCAACTCAAAGCTCCTAGAGTGGTATCCAACCACTAGATCTCACTCTTGAGGTCAAAATGGGACCAAAACCCACATAATCTTAGATCTCAACTTCTAATGAGGAAGTTAAGAACTTTTTTCCTTTAAAGAGATGGAAATGAAGCAAAGAGTCGAGATCTACAAGCCTTCCCCTTGATTCACCACCTTGCACAAAGCTTCCACTTATGAATATATACTAGAACCCACCAAAGATGCACATAAAAGGCTCATAACCACTAGATCTCACTCTTGAGGTCAAAATGGGACCAAAACCCACATAATCTTAGATCTCAACTTCTAATGAGGAAGTTAAGAACTTTTTTCCTTTAAAGAGATGGAAATGAAGCAAAGAGTCGAGATCTACAAGCCTTCCCCTTGATTCACCACCTTGCACAAAGCTTCCACTTATGAATATATACTAGAACCCACCAAAGATGCACATAAAAGGCTCATAACACTTTAGGATGAGGCTACAGCTCAAGATTAGTGTTTAAGACAATGAAGGATAAAAGAGAGGCTCACACCTAGGAATTAAGGTGTTTAAATAGTTAGTCAACCATAAGATTTAGGGTTTTGGGATCCAGACGTGTACGCTGGGCGTACAGCTCCAAACATCCACATTTCACTTTTCACTATTACACTGGGCGTACTCAGCCAAACACGTGTATACCACCTTTGCATGCATGGAACCAAAATGTAAGGTTTTTCCATCAAGGGTCATTCCTGCTAAATTCTTCAAAATACCATAACTCACTCATCGTAGGTCCGTTTCCTACGAACCTTATATCCACGAAAAGGTGGCGAGAATCCCTATGCTCCTAATAACACACCCAAACTTTAAAACCTCCCGAACAAAACCCAAAATCCATAAAAGATCGAGATATCCAATTACGATTATACCCTTGGTCTCCGAAGATACAATTGAACACTTGGATCACTTATACTATGACTCCTACATCCAAAATAGCCAAATACTTTCCTTCCCAAGACCTTAAACCTTATGAAAATTTATTATTAGGCCGTAGCCCCGAACAACGAAACAAATCTAAAACCGAGTGTTACGCTATACATACTTTATATTCTCTTACTTAATCTCTCTCATACTCGTCTTTCTACATATACTTTCTTCACCATTACTCCTATCACATCTCATATAATATCTATTATTTTCATACTTTATGCATGGTTTTCTTATATTCTCACTCTACTATTTTCACATCTCTTACTCTTAGTATGCTCGTCCCATACTCTGCCCATTCTTCATATCTTTATTCTCAACTATAATACCTGAACATTCTATTCTCATCTAGACCCCAACGGACCCATCTCATACTACAATACCATCTATCTTTTTAGGGAAAAAACCAGTTACACTCGTCCGAACTTACTTCTCTCTCTCTCTCTCTCTCTCTTATGATCCCTCTTGGATCCTTGAATCACTAACAAATTTCTTACCCTTAATCCCTCATGAATTCACATATAAGTTTTGTCAAAGAACTCTCTTATCTTGTTCCACTCATGGAACCCTTCATCTATCTTCTCTAGCCATACAATCTTATTCCCATATGATTTTGGATTAATGTCTAAGTCCATAACTATAATTGGTAAGACTTGACCCGACCCGGCATGGTCCATTTGGGTTGCATGGCATCATGCACTTGGATAGACTATAATGAGAGAAATAAGACACTTACGGTTATTAATATATTATAAGTTCTAGTATATTAATAATAAGAATAATGAGATTATTTAATTAGTATTGATCAAGAATTAATCTAGAATTAATTAAGTGATCAAAAGAAGACTAATTAAATATATGGGTTGATTGTGTAAATCATTCATTCTTATATATGTGGGCTTGTGATCCAAGATTCCTTATGTTGGACTAAGTCCATGGGGTGACCCATGGATACTCCATGGAGGTTAAAACCCATGGAGCATAAGGAATGGGTAAAGTCATGAGTTACATGGTGTAACCCTAATAGCCACCATATAAAAGAAACCCATGGCTCAAGAAATCGTAACTAACACTATGTGTATGTATGAGGGCTACACGATTTCATGAAGTGTTCTAATTTCTCTCTAAGTTATTCCAAGTGCTTATGGTGTTGTGTGAACCATTTGAGGTGTCACACTTGGGGCACTAGGCACTCAAGCTTCATGAAGACAAGCACTATCAAAGAGGTATGTATTCTATCTTGTTATATCCATTATTTTGTATGCTAGATTAGGATAATACCTTGGATGTTTATATTTGCATGTATAATAGAGAAAACATAGATCCAAGGTATTTAGGGTTGCATGTACACTTAGGAGTGTTAGAATGCTCATAACCCAACAGTGGTATCAGAGCCTAGGCTTGGTTTCTTGTTATACCTGCAATAGAAGCTGAAAAATCGAGTTTTGATGCTGTCAGCCCAGCTGACTCGCCGAGTCCAAGGCAAAATGCATCCAACTCGCCGAGTTGTGTTCATGCACTCGACGAGTTGGACCCCAGACAGCATATTTTCGAGGTTTTTGGCTAGAAATGGACTAGGAACATTACCCTAAGTTGTTTTTTGAACTTATAAACTTGTTTTTAAATGTGGTAATGTTCATGCTAATCCATTTTCAAGATAATTGTCAATAGATTCATGTTTTGTATTAGTTTAAAGGTTAGACTAATTACATGAAAAAGTTTGATTTGAATTATCTTGTTCTTATGAGTTGCTTAGATTAATAGAAAAGTTGAGTGAAAAAAGTTGTTTTCAATCCAAATTAATCTAAGAGTTGAGTATAAAATGTGTTTGTGTAACTTATCCTTAAGTTACATGAAGAGTCACATTAAAGACTCATAAAACTCATAAAGTTGGCAAAGGTTACAAAAAGATGAAGAGTCTTGTCCTTAAGTTATGGAGGTTCAAGAGTCACTTCATTAATAAATAAATAAAATATGTAACCTTAATTAATTCCATAAGTTATAAAATAAAGAAAAAATTAATTCTTTATTAGTTTAAAGTCTTCCATAATTTGTCCACAAGTTATGGAACTTGAAGAGTTTTTGGATTAAAACTACTTTAAATACATAAGTTATGGAATTAATTAGTTTTGAATAGTTTCAAAACTTGTCCTCAAGTTTTGGAATTTGTAAAGTTTTCTCTTATGAATACTTTAATTCCAAGTTAGCCCTTAGAATTTTAAAAGTTAAAATTCAACCCTTATACTTTATAATATTATAAGTTAATAATATATACATGTATAAGAGTAAAGTCGGTCTTACCGCTAGTACGCCTCATTCACGAAGCCGGTCTATAAGGTGGGTATAAGGTTGTTGCCTATAAAATGGCAACTTAATGGGTGTCCACTCTCACCCACCGCTTGCTTGACTGGTGGAGGGTCGTTAGCCGAACGGGTTTGACAGGACTATAATTCTCCCTTCATTAAAAGTATTAATGATAAATACTAAGTAACTAAACTCTTAATAATTCCCAATCTTAGTTACTTAGGAAAATGTGAATAAGGTGCTAATCCATGAAATTACACTTTGCACTTTGTTTAAGTCGGTTAGTGGAGCGTGTGTGGTTAACCGGCACACTAACTCGTATTTAACAAGGTAGGCAAAGGGTAACTTAATGTTTATCATAGTATCGATGGAGCGTGTGTGGTTAACCGGCACATCGATTGAGGGGTAAACACTTAAGGGTACCAAGTAATTTGCATGGTTACTTCACACCTTGTTTTGTGATCCTCGGCATCCCAGTCACAAAACTTGAAGGGCACACTCGAGATTGAAACATGCCATTGAACAGTTCAATGAATCTCAAAAGATCTAGGAGTTTCAAAAACCAATTAAAACCTAATAATACATTTCGTTTATCTTGGTGGAAATTGGTGAATCGTCATTCACCTACCTTCAAATTGTTTTATAGCTTGGATTACGGCATACCTCTTCCAAGTTATAAAATAATTTGTTGGGTCCTAGCCTTAATATTTCATATTGGGTGTCATATTAAGGACTCAAAGATCAACTATCTTGAATATCTCCCATAACATGTCTGAATTAGACATTTATGATCTTCCCAAATCTCTTGAAACAAGCTTTCCTAATGAAGATGATGTCCCATAGATATCATACTTCTCTCTCCTCCTCCAATTATTCTCCCTACCCCACAAGTTCTTTAAAATTTTAAAGTCACTCGAGCCCTATTGGCAAGGCAAGGTCTTGGTGTGGTCACATCTTGGAGATGTAGTCACATATTGACAAGCCGGGAGAGTTGGGTGTCAAAGTCTTGAGAAAGTTGGTGGTTCAATCACTTTCTAAGTCACATAGTGAGTTCCTTTGGGACACCTATGAAATAGACTATGACAAGTCCCTTAATGATCTTATCTATTGTTAAGATCAACTTCCTGAAACTTTATGGACATTGACAATGGTGACACTGGAAATACAGAAAAAGCATTCTCTTCCCAATGGAAAGGGATCGGCCATAGTCAACTCGGTTGAACAAATGGTAAAGAGAAAAGCTAAGTCTGTAATAGTCCTGTGTACCATTATCAAAGGGTCCATATGTTTATATTGCCAAAGAAAGGGTCATTAGTTGCGAAGCTGCCTAATTTACCTAAGGATGTTAAAGTCAATAAGATTGACTCTACTTCAGGTAAAAGTCCACAAATCTAACTCTGTTAAGTTTCTATTATGAGATTCCTGATACATGTTGTGACTGGGTCACATGGTAATGTTTTAAGAATCAAAGAAAAGTAAAGGAACTTAAAGAAAGAATATGCTGAATCTGATCGCGTAGATGGATTTCTATCGCGTAGTTTGAAAAATCGGATTCTTGAGCTACTTCTTAGGAGTTATGAGATATTGTTTAGGAATAGATAACAACAAGTTTTCATATGGATTGTAAGGATAAGTTTTTCCGCATAGTTTTAAAATAAAAGAAAATTTTTGATTTTATTTATTTTAAAATATCCTTACAATGGCATTTGAGGAAAAATTGTTGCTTATATGATTCCATGAATAGCAAGAGTGGAAGTATGAAATTGATTCCTTGATTTGTGGTAATGTCTAAATTTACCAAATAAGGAAAGAGTCTCATCACCCAAGTCTCAATTGGACCGGGACTTGGAATCATGCAAGTTGTATAGCATGATGAATGAGAACTTTCAAGTATTGGAAAAATTAAGACTAATTACTTGTTCACATGGATGTGTGAGTCAAGTAATGGACTAAGGGATCGAGTACATAGTCATGTGCACTGATTAAGTCCACCACAAAAGATATAAGGCTATTCGTCATAGTTTACTAAAGCTCAGTAAATATGATTATACTTACAAGCTTAAGTGTAACTCTGAGACATTGGAAAAGGTTCCAATGTAAGGCAGAGCGAATAAGAAGAATCAAATTAGGCAGAAGGATAAAAGTTTCTCAAATCTGAAAAGATGGGAGAGTACTTTAGTATCAGTTTTGTGATCATCTTAATGATTAAGAAACCATATCAAAATTAGTTCTCTAAGGAAGTCTTAGTTCATTTTTATGACTAAGAAGAAGGGATCTTGAATTGTTGAAATGGTTAAATCAAGAAGATGAGTCATACTTCGTTTCAATACAAGTCTTAGAGTCATACTCCAAGATTGTAATATGAGTGACATGTCTTAAATAAGGTTTAAAACACTTGACAAATGTAAGAGTAAAAGTTTTCTACTCTTGTACATTTGAAATTGGTAAGTTGTGATGTTTTGGATAAAACAAAGACCAACTTCGGCCAATTGTGTGAAGTGTTTGTCTTGATTAGAATCCACACTATCTCTTGGATGTTTGACAAGGAAGTCTTATAGGTCAAGAGGACAGTGGGAGTCTTAAAGGTCTTGAAATTCTCAAGAACTAATCAAGAATGAAACCTGAAGTTCTTCACTAGCACACGACTTGAGGTTTATAACCTATCGTGTTGACATATTCTGTGTCCATTCTAGTCAAAGTTGGCTTTGCATATGAGTTCTTAGAGTTCTCAATGTGTTGCACAACAACTTGGAAGCAATGGTAGGCCCTTGAGCTGCTAGGTGGCAAGAAATTAAGATTGAGTTCAATCCATATGGTTTTGGATTTGACATTATCCTTGTCTTGTGATTTTGGTTTTTGACAAATTCATATGGGTAGGAACTCATACACCATTAAATCTAAGTGTCATAAGGTTTCTCTCCGATTCATGAAAATGATGGTGAGGAAACACTTCCACTAAGTAGATTTTAGCTAGATAGCAATTGTGATCTCAAAGTCGTTAGTGGAGCGTGTGTGGTTTACCGGCACACTAACTTGGACTTGTGAGAAATGGCAAAGGTCAAAACGATCAAGACTATGATTACGGCATCCCTTTTCATAGTTCTTAAAATTGTTTTGACACACCCACAAGCTATCTAAGGAAGGTGTATGTTTTTGATAAAGTTTTATCAAAACAATCTAGTATCAGAAATCTGAACTTTGGTAAGAAAGTCAATAAAGTATTGATTTCTAGAAGTCCAGTGATTTCTGAGTACATGTCAAAGCTAGTGGGAGCATAAGTGTTATGCTAATAATCATCATGTTAGTGGGAGCATGATAATTACGATAAGTATTGCAAGCTAGCAATGTTAATTATAGAAAACAAAAGGTTTCAATTGGGAAAAAGTTGTTTTGCTATAATTAAGGGAGAGGAAATTATACTTCATCTCAAATCTATAAGCTTAGATCGTGAGGTTTTAATCATTTAGTCAAAGATATATATGAATTTCATGTTGGAATGGCTCAACATAAGGAAATTTTGTATATGGGTCCATTATTTGCGTTCTTAAATTCGATTATGATTACGGCATCCCTTTTCATAATCTGAATTATGAGAACTTGGCAAATTAAAATGGAAATGTTATAGCAAAAGACTGGTTTAGTCTTTATGTGAGACATCATGAATCGTGTCCCATATGCTTCGGATATAGGACCGACTACATGTGCTATATTCATCCTTTCTAAAAAATTTCCAAATGCCTGGGGCGTTAAGAATGGAAAAGGTTTAGAACTGGATATGACTAAAAAGGATTAAACAATTGTTGAGGACAATCTAAGGTTTACCAAAGATTGGTTTCTCAAGGACAATTGGAAGTATAGTGATAATTCTGGAAGGACCATATTGACATAATCTGTAAGGAGGCAACTCTTGTTCAGAAGTGATAGTCGAAATGGAATCTGGAAATGTTTCAAAGTTAGAATTTTCAATCTGTGTAAGATTAAGGAAACTTAATGCAAGAAGGATGGTTCCAAGGACTTGATCTCCTTTGGAATGCTCTGTAATGATTGTTGTTAAGTCTTTCTGACTTTGTGCATAATCATTACAAGAGGATCGATGCATATAAGTTTAGAATCTAATAGATTTCAGTAAATGACATGAATTTGGAATTCTTGCATTTGCAGTAAGGATTGTGAAAAAAGAATTATTGAAGTTATGTTCAATTTATCTAGTTCACAAGGTAAAGATCATAGACAAACATAGTATGCATACTTGGTGTATGGCATGACTATTGTTTAGAAAACATAGTGTGCATGCTTGGAGCATGGGACAACTATTGTTTCAAATTCAAGAATAATGTTGATAGCTGAAACAATATACAATGAATAATGTGTAATCATATGGTGATAAATAAAAGGAGTTTTATTTATATTCATAAGTTCTGAGACCATATTGGATTCAATTATTATTGTGTTTCACTTTGCATGTTTTGACTTCCTGAATAAACTAGGTTATTCTTCCGGAATGACTAAGTTATTCAAACCATCCACAGTCGGTCATATGTTGGAAGTAGATATGAATTAAGACTGTCATGGGTTGGCTTGTAGAGGTCTAAGATGTTGGACAAAGGGCTACAACACTCATGAGTGTTCATAAGTTCTGAGTATTGGATTCAACCCGCGCTCATTGGAATCACTTCATGGATTTTATCACGAGTGATCATGAGACGATAATATCTTATATTCTTCAAACCTAGAGATATGAGTTGTTACTATGAGTTGGTTGTACATTGATTGCACGAAACTGCATTTGGTAACTCGGTGCTATAAAACGTGCCTTTGTGTATGATTCAACAAGTAGTAGAACAAGCCATATGAGTCGAAGTTTATCCATTCCTTTTACCTTCGGGATGAAAGCGATATCTGTGGGCCCCTCGATGATTTGATGATGACAAATGGAAGTGCTCGGCCGGGCCAGGACTGATTTGATTTGTTCAATTAGTCAGTCGTCATAAATCGGAAATCGGGAAACAACTAATGGACAGAGAGAATGATTATAATCCATGTCTCAGTCCATATGATATCTAGAATGGAGGAATATATGATCCCTTATCTAATGGACAAGTCGTTGACAAAGATCAGAGTTCATCTACAAGGTCAGAGTTCGACAGAAGCTTTTGAGAGCTACGATTGCTAGTTGGTTCCTGAAGTCATACGCAATAATAGTTTTAGACTTATCCAAGTGGGAGACTGTTGGATTAATGTCTAAGTCCATAACTATAATTGGTAAGACTTGACCCGACCCGGCATGGTCCATTTGGGTTGCATGGCATCATGCACTTGGATAGACTATAATGAGAGAAATAAGACACTTACGGTTATTAATATATTATAAGTTCTAGTATATTAATAATAAGAATAATGAGATTATTTAATTAGTATTGATCAAGAATTAATCTAGAATTAATTAAGTGATCAAAAGAAGACTAATTAAATATATGGGTTGATTGTGTAAATCATTCATTCTTATATATGTGGGCTTGTGATCCAAGATTCCTTATGTTGGACTAAGTCCATGGGGTGACCCATGGATACTCCATGGAGGTTAAAACCCATGGAGCATAAGGAATGGGTAAAGTCATGAGTTACATGGTGTAACCCTAATAGCCACCATATAAAAGAAACCCATGGCTCAAGAAATCGTAACTAACACTATGTGTATGTATGAGGGCTACACGATTTCATGAAGTGTTCTAATTTCTCTCTAAGTTATTCCAAGTGCTTATGGTGTTGTGTGAACCATTTGAGGTGTCACACTTGGGGCACTAGGCACTCAAGCTTCATGAAGACAAGCACTATCAAAGAGGTATGTATTCTATCTTGTTATATCCATTATTTTGTATGCTAGATTAGGATAATACCTTGGATGTTTATATTTGCATGTATAATAGAGAAAACATAGATCCAAGGTATTTAGGGTTGCATGTACACTTAGGAGTGTTAGAATGCTCATAACCCAACATATGAATCATCTATCTATATTACCAAAGGATTCATATTTCTCCTCTTCTCATACTCTTTTTCTACACATGTCCCATGGACATTTTATCTCTTTATCTCATCAATAGATCTTATTTACTCACCTAGTACTTATTCTATTTCTTCATCTCATAACTCTTAGGTATTTTACACAATATCATACATACTAATCTATAAGATTATAATGTGTATAATCATATTCTATCTCTTTCTACCATCTCTTTCGTATTTAACAAATATCTTTCTCATCTAACCATACATTCTCTAGGCATATATACATGATCTGATACGTGTTTCAAACCATATACCTCATATATACTCTAAATACACTTACATGATATGATACATGCTTTTAAATGTATATTCTTAATTTATCTCCATCTAATATCTTAAGGGCATTCATTTAGTGCCTCAAGAACCAATATACATACATATATACATGTATAAAAAGATTAAAACATATAATCAATATCACATTGGAGAGTGAGAGCTCTACCTCATATTGTTAGTTAGTGATGACTAACTACCATTTTTCTTCAATTCCTCGTATGATGCATCTTGATACATCTTCTTTGCTCTTAGGTCTATTCATCCATACAATCAAGCTTCTTAAAACTTGTCTTGGCCTATTAAGAGCTTGATGACTCTCTTTATCAAAATGACTACTTAATGGATCATATTTCTAACATTAGTTTTCTACTTCTAAATCCAACACAACCAATGAATTAAGCATCTCATAATATCTAATTCATTATAATCTACATCTAATGCACCAATTCACCACTTATTAGTTAGGGTTTCAAACCCTAACTTCACACATATAGATTTCACCTTGAAAACCACACACAAAATTGTTTCAACACTTCTAAACACTTGAAGAAACATTACTAACAATCTTTCTTAGTATAATCGAACATAATTATCTCAAATCATCAAAAACATTAGGGTGTTTGTTTGCATGGATCGGTTTGATCCGCTCCAATCAACTGAATCCAAATTGATCTTGGTTTTCAAAACATGAATCTGAATAGTCCAAACTAAATTCAAATTCAATCCTAACCAACCAAACTACAACTCAATTGGATTGGTTTTTACAGTTCAATTTTCAAGAGGTGGGACATTAAAGAAAATACATAACGTGAATATTAGTCAAATCCAAACAAAAATAAACTTTTGGTTTTGGAATTAAAGCTTACGGATAACTACTCAAAGGTATATTATAATTTAATATTTTATAGATAAAAAACTTTCGGAAGTACACATTTAAGTTATTTTATATGATGACACCTTTTAATCTATTTAAAAATACAATTTAATAAATTAATAAATAATTAAAATATGTATATTCAAAACAAATATATATATATATATATATATATATATATATATATATATATATATATATATATATATATATATATATATAACTCTTATTCAGTTTTTTGGACTAGTCGGTTTTAATTTTACAAAGTGGGACCAATCTGAAATCCAAAAAAATAATTTGGTTTTGCTGAAAACTCATATAAACTCCAAATATCTAAAACAAATAGTCTGATCCAAATTGTCCAATTGGACAATTTGGGTTTATCCGAATAGTGAACAACTCTATAAAACACAATTAAGACCTAATTAGCTTAAAAATAGAGAAGGTAGTTCCCTCATGAGTTCTTTATGTTCAATCCAAGCCATAAACACCGAAGATTGGCCTTTTTTCCTTCTTATTTATCTAAATCATCGAAGATTGGCTTTAGAGGGTTTGGGGTTGCTTATGAAGAGGTTCAACTCTACCTAGGTATTAATCTGCTTCGACACCACAACGTTGTGAAGGCTTTACCGTACCTTGGTGGCTTAAATGAACCCATGCTCATCTTTTGTCCATGTCGTGGCGGCCATTCCTTCATTACAACCTACTTTACCTACCACGGCGTGGTGTCCATGCCACACCGCGGTGAAGAGTACGTTGCCTACAACTTACAAAGAAGGAATTCGTCTGACTCACCATTTACCCTCACTACGCTGGGTAGCTGTAGATCATCAAAGCCTTCATGGCTAATTCCATTCCCACTTTGGATGGTTTTCCTCCCAACTTCTAATCCACATATCTCATTTGGCTTAAACTAATTATCCATGATCTTTATATCCACATGAAGGTAGGGATACACTCTACAACTCTGTAAAATTATTTCTCACTAATTTAATACGGTTTGTAATCTATTAAGTCACAAAGTTGGCCCAAAAACATAAAATTTCCCATTTTACCCTTATGGCCAAAAATGCATCTTCTCATGAATTTCTTCTATTAACATTAATTGTCTAACCTCATCTTGGCGACTTAAACCTATCTTGGCCATTTTCATGAAATCAAAACTTCATAAGTTTATCAAATTATCCTAAATGGCCATTTTACCCTTTTTGGTCAATATTTGACTAAAAGTCAAATCTCTTTAAATTTCGGGTTCTTACAAGAAAGAATTTACTAGAAAGAACTTACTAAACTACATGTACATGTACCCTAGATCTAGGATTTACTAGTTATAGCAGCGTACTTTAAAAACTAAGAATAAAGCACGTAGTAACCTCTTTATTCTTTGTTTGATATCTTATGAATGTCAGTTGTTGCAATGGATGAAGGATCCAAAGTAAAACCATTCTATTGAAATCAGAACCACAAACTCCAAAAGAAAAAAAAGAACACTAAAATAGGGTTTAGTCAAAACTCTTTATCCCTAGGAGAGTGGTTACAAACTTCATATAGGAAAGATCAAGATCGAGAGATAGAGAGAGAAAAAGAGATAGATAGATAGAAAGAGAGAATGAAAATTATAAGAGAAATCAGCAATTAGGGTTTGGCCCGTACCATATCTGAAAGCTGCCTTATCAGTATCATGGATGCAGTCAAAACCGTTAAACCTTAGTTATCCGAGAGCTTTTGTAATATTCCACTTAATCTATTGGATTAATTTATATACTATATTAATTTCCATGCTTCTTATCTACATTACACTTAACATTATTTGTAAATTGGCCATAATTGTTTTTATTTTCTCATTCTAAATATTGTTTCTCCTTAAAATTTCCATAGTGTTTTCCTCCCTCTTCCGTCTACTGACTATTATTTTCGTTTACGGTTTCTTCTCTCGTCCTTGCCTAATCATTATCCTTTGTGGGGTCAGCTCCATCTTATTAACTGGTTGATGAGAGGGAGTGATTTGGGTTTTGGTTCCGCAGAGGGATTTTTGCTCTGCTTCAACATCCATTCTTCTTGTGCTTAGGTTTGAGCGATTAATCATAGAAGGTTGGAATCATGTTCTTTTTATACTTATGTTGTTCATATTGTTTGTAAATACTGAGAAGGATTGATTTGGGTTTTGATTTCAAGGTTGATTTGGGTTTAGGTTTCAAGATTGATTGAGATTTTGTTTGTGCATCGGGATTTCTACTCTGCTTCAACATTTGTTCTTCTCCTGCTTATATTTTGGTGATTTCTGATAAATGGTGGGCATCATATTCTTTATTATATTGTTATTGATCCTTTGTTGTTGAATTTTTCAGTCAATGTTTCTACGTAAACGAAGGAAAGGTTCTGCTTTTGTTCCTTTTGTTTCAACATGCTAACATAGAAATTTGGTTGTAGTGCATGTTCTTGTATTGCCTGTGTATTAAGATTCTGGTGCCATTTTTTGGTATAATGAGAGGGTTCTGTATCTGTCACGGGCTGATAATCTGTGGTACACCGAGTGTTGTAAGCCTGGTACTATTGTGCTTCCTCCCCCACCTGCTCCGAATGTTGTGTTATCGGAAATTTTCGAGGATGGCCACTCTCAACATAATATAAAGGCCTATAACTTCATGTTTCTATGACATCTTTTCGTGAAAAAGTTGATGAAGAAATTAACAGAGGTCGTTGTCCATATGTGTTCAAGATTTCAAGTCAAGTTTTCCATTGGATTGGTTCTTTTTGTTTAGAAGATTCTGTAAAGCCACGTTTTTACAGTTGTACATGTGTGAAGATGAGAATGAAGTATCTAATATATTACATTCTTTTCGTACTGACCGTGATGTAGTGTTATCTGCGGATGTCATTAATTCTTTAATTCACGTGTTGGATACTCATAATGAGTGCGTCTATACCTTTAAAACAGCAAGGGATATGCCTGAATCTATGAGTTTGGATTCATATGGTGTATGCCTCTTCAATAATGTTCCTGGCAGAAGATATGGACCCCCTTTTCCTGGTACTTTGGGTTGTATTGTCTGTGGAGATGATGTCACCAGTGTTGATTATGATAATGTTATTTATTCCAAGTCTGGATTAGCTCAACGAGTTAGTAAGTTAGATCCAGCGTACATGCCTTTACAATAGCCTTTTGTTCCTTTATGATGAGGATGGGTGGTCACCTAAAATGTGTATATGTGGTGGTTCTGCGTCTGAGGATAGAATTTTAACTAATAACATGTATTAGAGTTACCAAATTCACGAGAGGAGCGGTGTCTATTCCCTGATTTTACATGCATAATGTTTGTTTCAACAATATTTAGTGGATGCTTATACCTGTGTTGCACAGTCTAGGCTTGATTACATAGAGCATCATCAACAACAGTTATGATCTGAGTATATTAGTGGTGTCTACGATGCCTTATCTCGAGAAGACACATACATACGCATGATCGGTAAGTGTATTTTTCCTGCTTCGTTCATTGGTGGCCCTAGGTATATCTACAAACACTATTAAGATGCTTTAACTATATGTGGAGTTCACGGAAAGCCTCAATATTTCATTACTTTTACTTGTAATGTTAGATGGCCTGAATATAGGAGGTATATCGATGCTGTTGGTTAGGGTGATATCTAAAATAGACTAGACATTATAGCTCGAGTCTTTCACCTAAAGGGGTAACATACCAAAAATCATGACCAAAAATTTCTTTCCAAAACATTGATAAAAGCCATAATTATTAACCATTTCATTCATAAACAAAATTGTTATATCCAATCAGAGTATAATTCCAAAACATATTCTTTTTATATCAGAGTAAAAGATCCCAGGCTAAACAAATAATGGTATGTTCCATGCGATCACCCCAGGCTCCTCCTTCCGCTAACGGAAGTACCTGGAACCAAAACTAAAAACTATAAGCACGAAGCTTAGTGAGTTCCCCAACCTACCACATACCATACAAAGCACATATAACCAGTAACATAACTCTGGGACTACTCCCAATTGCACCGGGACGAATCCCAGCATCGGCTTACCCGACATCAGACTCCTGTCTTGCATCGGGCTCACCTCGGTATCAGGCTTACCCCGACACATACACAACATAACATATATCATAAACACATAACATAATCACATAATCTGCATCGGGTTTGCCCCGGAACACATAATACATAGTATACTATCTAACCTACATCGGGCTTGCCCCGACATCGGACCGAAGCCCGGAACACTTACCACATATCATATAACATGAATGAATCATAAAGACATCACTCATACTTAAATACTTCTCGGGACCGCCCCGACATCAGACCGAAGTTCGGAAACATATAAAATGCATCGGGCTAAACCCCGACATCGTGCTTACCCCGACATACTTTAACTGTAATCTGATCTAAGGCCTCGCCTAACTTGAGCCCCGTCTGTAGTTAGGTATTGAAGAGTGATGGAACCCCGTCCACACTCCTGCTGATAGTGAGATATGGGCCCCCGCCCATACTCACCTCCCTCTTAACTTGGGCCTCGCCCCTGCTCTGACACTAATGAGATACGGAACCCCATCCATACTTTGCTAATGGTGAGATGCGGGACATCGCCCATACTCACCTCCCTACGAGGCACATATAAGTATCACACAGGAAACTGATGGGTTTTATACAAACAATCCTATGTGTACATGCAACCCTAACATTAGATCTATGTTTTAACTATTAGATACACAACATTATTAACACATAGTAAAACCCTAAAGATGATTTCTATTTTCAAAATTAACCAAGAAGGTTAGATTACATACCTCTTGTTGTTATATTGTAATAACAACTTGAATCTTCAAACCCTAAGTCTTGAAAGCAAGCACCACAAGTGTAGTGCCTCTAATGGCTCACAAACACCAAGAGCAAATGGAGAGGCTATAGAGAGAGGGAGGAGGTATGAAATTCGTCCCTAAGAAGCCTTGGGAAGTTATGGACGAATTCATGAGCCAAAGGGGTGTTTTTATAGGTGTAGAGATAGGGTTTCAGTCCTTATCCTTATCTAGTTGCTTGCCCACCAAGCAAACCATAAGATAAGCCTTGAATCCTTATCATGGATGAATTCTAAGGCCTCATCACCTTAAATTCGTCCAACCTATCCTTAGGATAATCCTTATCCTATTTTGTAACTATCACATAATTACAATTAAGCCCCTCTAGTTTAATTAATTACATTTGATCACAAAATTAATTCTTAATTAATTATTGACCAATATTAATTAAAAAAATATGATTTCTCCTTTAATATATTATTCTTATAACATATTAATAAATCATAATAACCTCTCTCTCTCTCTCTTTATTATTTCTCCAGTCAAGTTGCTTTGGTGAAGGCAACCCAAAAGGACCATGAACAATCGGGTCAAGTATTTACCAATCATTGTTACAGGCTTAGACACTAATCCAACAGTTTCCCACTTGGATAAGTCTAGTAACTATAAATGTAAGTACACCTCGATTTGCAATCGTAGCTCTCAAAGACGCTGTCAAACTCTGATCTTATCAGTAACCTGTCCTTCAGATAAGGGATCATATATTCCTCCATTCTAGATATCGTATAGACACGAGACATGGATTAAAATCATTCTCTCAGTCTATGTGTTGTTTCTCGATTTCCAATTTATGACGACCGACTAATTGAACAAATCAAATTAGCCCTAGCCCGGCTGAGCATTTACGTTTTTCATCACTAAATCATCGAGGGGCCCACAGATATCGCTTTTATCCCACTCTGGGTAAAAGGAATGGATAAACTTCGACTCAATGTTTGCTTGCACTCACTCACCAAATCACACACAACAATAAGTTTTATAACACCGAGTTACTGGTGCGTTTACATATTATCAATGTCCAACCTATTCGCAAGATACAACTCACACATCTCGGTTTCAAGAATACAAGATATTATTGTCTCACCAATCGCTCGTGATAAAATCCATGAAGCGATCCAAGTGAACGTGGGTTTAATACAATGCTCAAAATCATATTCATAAGCACACATGAATGTTGTAGCAAACCTTTGCTATGTCTAATACGCTTTAGACAATCTACAACCAATTCATGACAGTCTTCATTCATACCTACTTCCAATGTATGATTAACTGTGGTCCGTTTGAATAATTCGATTATTCTTAATAAACTCAATTATTCATGAAGTCAAAACATGCAAAGTGAAACACAAAGGTAATACTAATCCTACATGGTCCCAAACCCTTGAGTATAAATAAAACACCTTTATTTAATCACCATATTGATTACTCATTATCCCTTGTTTAACGTTTCAGATAATTAACTTTATAACTCGAATTATAACCACAATTGTCCCATGCTCCAAGCATGCACACTTTGGTTTTCTATGGTTTATCACTTCGTGAAATAGATCAAGTGAACACATTTTCAATCATTCTCATTTCACAAATCCCAATTCTTTATCATAAGCACAAGAATATCAAATTCTTGTCACTTATAGAATATGTCAAATTCTAATATTTTATGCAATGATCCTCTTGTGAAGTTACGGCAAAAAATCACAAAGATACGGCCATCGAAATCACAAGGTACTCTATCAAAATAGTTACAAAACTATTCTATAGATGTGATGTCTCTCACTCAAAGTACATTCTTTGAACATCCTTTTGCATAAAATTTTCTAATTTAGACATAAATTCTTAATTTCCAACTCCCATTTATGGAAACATTTCCATATTTACTATATGACAAATCATTCTTAATAGAATCTTATCTATTCATAATGATGTCGATATGGTCCATTCAATGCCATACTTCCAACTACTCACAAGTGACCAATCCTCAGTGAGCTTTGGATCATCCTTTGATAGTTGTTTAATTATCTTTAGTCAAAACCAATTCTTGTCCTTTTTCTCTCTTAATGCGCTAGACATTTGGAAAATTTTAGAATGGTAAAATATTACAGCATTTGCAATCGATCCTATACCGGAAGTGTATGGGACACGATGCATAATGTCTTACATGAAGATACGATACTCTATCAATCTTCTGCCATAACATTTTATGTGTCACGTTCTTACAATTCGAACTATGAAGAGGGATACCGTAATCATAATCAAAATTTAAGAACACACTATGTATCCTTTGACTAAATTTATTAAAATTTCTCAATCTAAGCTTTAGATTATGAAACGAAGTACAATATTCTCTCCCTTAATTATAGCAAAACAACTTTTTAACCTTTACGACCTTGCAAAGTTCAACACTTGTTTTCTATAATTAATATTGCTAACTTGCAATACTTCCCATAATAATCATGCTCCCACTTACATGATGATTATTTCTTTACCAGCATAACACTTATGCTCCCACTAGCTTTGACATGTATTCAGAAATTAGTTGAACTTTAAGAAAACAATTTCTTAAGTTCATATTTCTAATACTAGATGCTTCGATAAGACTCTATCTAAGCTTCTTAAACTCATACAATTTTCCTTGGACAACTCATGTGTATATGTCTAAACAATTCTAGGACTCATATCAATATGTCTAAGATGTTCACACTTATTTGCCATTTCCCACGATTCGAACTATGAAGAGGTATGCCGTAATCAAAGTTGAATTTGAGAAACCCAAATCACATAATGCCATCTTCAAAATCTCTCTTAGTGAAAGTGTTTCGTCACAATCATTCTTATGAATGAAAGAAACCTTATGACACTTAGATTTTGTGGTGTGTTCGTTCTCATCCATGTGAATTTGTTATAACCATAATCACAAGATAATCTTAGTGACAAATCCAGACTCTTATGGATAGAACTTGTTCTTCTTAATTTCTTGCCATCAAGGGTCCCACCATTGCTTCCAAGTTATTTAGCAGCTCACCCTTTCATTTCAATGTACTTTCCATTGAACAAGGTGCCTTGCCCCTATACAATCCATTGAGAACTCGTAGAACTCACTTGCATAATTAACTCAATTCGGAATGGCACAGAAACAAAATAGTATCAACATGATAGGTCGTAAACCTCAAGTCGTATGCTAGTGTTGTATTATAAGGTCTATTCTTGATTTGTTCTTGAAACCTTTCAAGACCATTAAGACTCCCACTGACTCCTTGACATATAAGATTCCCTTGTTAAGAAACATTTC
Source organism: Lactuca saligna (assembly GCF_052625555.1). NCBI lineage: Eukaryota > Viridiplantae > Streptophyta > Magnoliopsida > Asterales > Asteraceae > Lactuca > Lactuca saligna. Next base: position 24,574,707 of record NC_136420.1, read on the forward strand.
TTACATGGTTCCCCCACATGTTACAGTCATCTATTTGATGTGCCGGTAAACCACACACGCTCCACCAAACTATGACAAACATTGAGTCACCCTTTGTCACCTTCGCTTAGAACCATTTAGTGTGCCGGTAAACCACACACACTCCACTAATGTCTTTCGCAAGGGTACAAAGTGTAATTTCATGGAATTACATCAATTCACTTTTGCCTAAGTAACTAATATTGGGAATTTGTAAAACATTTAGTTACTTTTGTACTTCATTTATACTTATAATGGAAGGTTTTGTCCTATCCTACCTGTTCGGCTAACGACCATCCACTGGTCAAGAGTGCGGTGGGTAAGAGTGGATACCCATTCAATCGCCATTTTATAGGCAATTTCCTTATACACCCCTTATAGACCAGCGTCGTGAATGAGGTCTACTAACGGTAAGACTGGCTTTTACTTATACATATATATAATGTTAGACTTTTAATGTTATATATAGTATAGGGTGTGTTTTATACTTTAAAAATACTAGGTGGTCAAATATAACAATTATACTTTTAATTGTAAACCAAAACTTTTATGGATTTATTAAACTTCTTTTAATTATACACCTTAATTAATTAATAAAACCATAAGGGTGTGATTTGAACTTTTCAAAACAATACTAGGGTTTTAGAATTTAACATTCCTAAATTAAACTTTTAATCAACTTTTAAATTCCAAAACTTGAGGGCAAGTTTTGAAACATTTCAAAACATTAGGGTTTAGAATTTAAATATGCATCAAAATTAAACTTTTAATCAAAATTTAAATTCCAAAAATTGAGGGCAAGTTTTGAAACTTTTCAAAACAATTTAGTTTTAATTTCTCTTAAAATTTTCGAATTTATGACATGTAAATTAAAATGTTAAATATTAAAACTTTTGATTTAATAATTATCTTGAATTAGACTATTAATTTAATTATTAAATCATAAAGGATTATCTAAATCATGAGGATAATTACCATTTATACATTTAAGATATCCTAATCCTTTAGTTATCTCTCTAGATTTTTGAAATTATGGTTAGGATAATTCAAAATCTATAATTACCATATATAACAATTAGAAGATAATTACAAGATATGGGATAATCCAAATCCCTAAAATTTAGGATCTTATCTTGGGAGGAGGCTATTTTAGAAACTCAAGGGATTAAAAAAAAACCCTAGATTTCGAAATTTAAGGGTTTAAGGAAAGGATTTGAAGATCTTATTCAAACTCTCGCAAATTAGGGTTTGCAAACCCTAATCTCAAAAAAAACCCTAGCCTCCCAGGGTTTATTGGCAATAAACCCTAATATGTCAAGTTCATACAATTGAATAAACTAACTGAAAACAAAATAACCAATGGCTCTGATACCATTGATGGGTTTTATACAAACAATCCTATGTGTACATGCAACCCTAGCATTAGATCTATGTTTTCACTATTAGATACACAACATTATGAGCACATAATAAAACCCTAAAGATGATTGCTATTTTCGAAATTAACCAAGAAGGTTAGATTACATACCTCTTGTTGTTATATTGTAATAACAACTTGAATCTTCAAACCCTAAGTCTTGAAAGCAAGCACCGCAAGTGTAGTGCCTCTAATGGCTCACAAACACCAAGAGCAAATGGAGAGGCTATAGAGAGAGGAAGGAGGTATGAAATTCGTCCCTAAGAAGCCTTGGGAAGGTATGGAAGAATTCATGAGCCAAAGGGGTGATTTTATAGGTGTAGAGATAGGGTTTCAGTCCTTATCCTTATCTAGTTGCTTGCTCACCAAGCAAACCATAAGATAAGCCTTGAATCCTTATCATGGACGAATTCTAAGGCCTTATCACCTTAAATTCGTCCAACCTATCCTTAGGATAATCCTTACCCTATTTTGTAACTATCACATAATTACAATTCAGCCCTCTAGTTTAATTAATTACATTTGATCACAAAATTAATTCTTAATTAATTATTGACCAATATTAATTAAACAAATATGATTTCTCCTTTAATATATTATTCTTATAACATATTAATAAATCATAATAACCTCTCTCTCTCTCTATTATTTCTCCAGTCAAGTTGCTTTGGTGAAGGCAACCCAAAAGGACCATGCACAATCGGGTCAAGTACTTACCAATTATTGTTACAGGCTTAGACAATAATCCAACAGAAACAAGTATAATCTAACATACAGCATAAGAATCTTCCTCGGGATTTCCCCGGCATCGGGCCACCGGCCCGGAGACATACTATCCTCTAACATATTACAGGCTTACCTTGACATCAGACCCCTGGTCCTAAACCTATAATACTTGCTCATGCAAGAATCACAAAGACCTCTAGCATTCTAACCTTCCTCGGGCCTTGTCCGACATCAGGTCAAAACCTAGAACATATACAATAAGTGCCTAAGGCTAACCTCGGGTCTCCCTACTATACATAAACATAAACATAATGGGTCAGCATTGGTGCCTTAGACCCATACAAACAGTGAGGAGACTCACCTCGCACTACTAAAGACTGGCTGAAACCTCTTGCTGATACTCGACAATTCCCCGAATTGTTGCTCCCCTGGCTCTCCTAGCTCCCCGAGCTACCAATACCAACATAACACTTAGTCCCAAAATTCCTTCCAGAAGTAAAACTAAGTCAACTCTGGCCAAATTCAAAGTCAACGGTCCATGGTCAAAGTCAACACTTCTAGGTTGACTTGACTTGTCGAGTTTCTCCATCAACTCGCCGAGTCAAAAGGCTCATACTCCTGCAATCGTGAACCAACTCATCGAGTCTGCCTCTGAATCGCCGAGTACCCTGGCTAACCAGACTCGTGACAAACCGAGTCAACCTGCTGAGTCATTCCCCTGAATCGCCGAGTTCACCTATAACCAGAAAACATGACAACTTACTTAAACTCGTCGAGTGCCTCCCTGGACTCACCGAGTTCCTCGGTTTGTTGGACAGTGTTAAAGGATTAAGCCCTTATACTTCAGATATGAACTCCAAACTTCATAAACACTCTGGAAATGACTTATTAAGGGTAACGTTTACAGCTTTACCCATCCTCAGTCCTTCTTAATGGGTTTAGACCAAACCATAGCTCATTAAGACATAAATCCATGATCCGAAACCCTTATTACTCCAAACCAAAGCAGGGAATCAAGATCTAGGCTCTAGACATCCAATAACCACGTAAATTCATGGACTTTACTTCCTTTCATGGCCTTTAGGGCTCCAAAAGGCCATGATAATCTCTCTAAGCTTGCATGGTACATCCTAATGGTATAAAGCTTGCACATGTATGCCATAGCCTGATCTAAGGGCTCCAGATTTGTATGGATCCTAGCTTGGGACGTGCTTGTCCCCATAGATCTAGCTTTTGAACCAAAACTCAAACAAAAGGGACATGAGGATATGTAAGAGGTTGATGAGCAAGGTCAAGAATTGATTACCAGAAAGTGATTAGGTTGAGAAGCTACTTCTGGACCTACAATCCTCTTCTTGATTCCTCCAACCTTTTCTCCTTCTTCAAGCTTCCAAGTAGACCACACACACTCCAAAAATGGCACACAATCACAAGAAAGGCACTAGCGTTTCGTGGGTGAGGGTTTGGGGTCTGGGGGCTGAAGATGAGGCTGAAGGGATGAGAATACGAGGCTTAAATAGGGCACCAATTCCTGAAATTAGGGTTTCCCAACCCATACCAGACTCGCTGATTCAGACCCCCGACTCACCGAGTCGGCTACTTAATCTGCGACACAGAACTCGCTCCTACTCGTTGAGTTCTTCCTAGGACTCGATGAGTTGACTCCTTGACTTAGGGTTTTCCTTTCCTTTCTTGGTCTGCTGGATTAGGTGTGTTACAAAAGGTCCATGCTTTCATTGCCTTTCTTAAAGAGGATAAGATTTCCGATGATGTCGAAGCATGTAATTTTTATTTATGGTATTTGTCGTTGGGGTATTTGGGAGTGTTTATGGCATATCAACTTTCCGACCACAATATTTCTGTTAATTATGTTTATTTCACTTGATCTAATCTTCATTATGAAATATCGTAAAATTATAAAATCATAGATGAACAACAATTGTAGAAATAGTAAATTATGTGGTCATGTTGATATTAATTATTGGATAACATCATATGTATTCACAAAAAATGAATTTTTATTAATTGTTAAATTACTTTTATATCCCTCAAAGTAGTAAATTATGTAGTTGTTGATGGATTTTGAGAATTCTAATACTCATATGGTGTACATGCAACCCTATAAACCTTGAATCCATGTTTTCTCTATTATACATGCAGATATTCAATATTCCAAGGTTCCATCCTAACTAGCATACTATGAAGCAACTATACTATAATAATCTAGTAGAATGATATACCTTTTGATGGAGCTTGAAGTCTTGAACCTTTAAGAGCCGAGTGCCTCAAGTGTTGCACCTCAAATGGTTCGCACAATACCAAGAACCCTTGGAATAACTAGAGAATAAGGATAACTTAGGTTCATACTCATGAAATTGGTTTGCCCTCTTTGTGTATACACACTAGTGCCACTTCATGAACCATGGACCTCTTTATATAGTATGGAGGATTAGGGTTACATTCATGTAAACCCTAATACTCATGGCCTTTCATTTCCATAGGATCCATGGGTTAAACACTCCATGGACTATCCATGAAAGCTTAGCCCAACCTAAATGAACTTGGCCCACCACACACACACACACACACACACACACACACATATATATATATATATATATATATTGGATTAGTGTCTAAGTCCATAACTATTTTGGTATGAACTTGACCGGACGGTTCATGGTCCTTTTGGGTTGCCTTCACCAAAGCAACTTGATAGGATGAATTATGGAGAGAAAGGATTAAATTTGACTTATTAATATATTATGGGAATAATATATTAAAGGAGAAATCATATTGTTTAATTAATATTAGTCAAGAATTAATAAGAATTAAGTTTGTGACTAAAAGAGATTAATTAAACTTAAGGGACTGGAATTGTAATTATAAGATAATTGCAATTGGGCTATCGATTACCTTATTATATAAGTTTGGACGAATTCTATGGGGAAACCCATTGGAAATCGTCCAAGGCCTTTAAGGAAAGGAGTCCATGGGTTGCTTAGGGCTTAAGCATCCAAATTAGGGTTTCCTTGTTAGATAACACTAATAGCCTCACTATATATAGAACCCTTATGCCCCAAAAACGTGAGCCTAGATTGGTTTCTATTGTATTGATGCAATATGTAGCTGAAAATTGAAATTTGGCTTACTGTTCGACCTGACTCGGCGAGTCACTACTTGGACTCGGCGAGTCAACCCTACTCCGTGAGTTCCAGAGTGTGACTCGGCGAGTCGGAGCGTCAGACAGAGGAAATTTCGGATTTTGTTGCTGTTTTGCTTAAGGATAATTACCATATTCATTTTAAACCTATAAAATACGAATTTTATTGTTTCTTAAAGAATATCCTTGCCAAAACACAAGATAATTACCAATTGATTAGATAATAACTTCCTTATATGATTAAAGTTGATTATTTGTATTAATTGGGTAACTTATTTTGCAAGAAATTAAAATTAGGTCAAATATAGATAATGACAAAATTAATTGTTTGATTTATATTAATTGTTATTTGATCCTTGTGTTATGAAAAGTTTCATATTTTCCCCTTTAGGTTTTATAGTTTAAATTTGAACTCAAAAGTTTAGTTTTGAAATTTAAATAGTTGAAACCCTAATGTTTTGAAAAAGGTTTCAAAACTTGCCCTCAAGTTTTGGAATTTAAAAGTAGATTTAAAGGTTTAATTTAGGAATGTTAAATTCTAAAACCCTAGTATTGTTTTGAAAAGTTCAAATCACACCCTTATGGTTTTATTAATTAATTAAGGTGTATAATTAAAAGAGGTTTAATAAATCCATAAAAGTTTAGGTTTACAATTTAATTGAATTAAAAGTATAATTGTTAAATTTGACCTCCTAGTATTTTAAAAGTGTAAAATACACCCTATACTATATATAACATTAAAAGTCTAACATTATATATATATATATATATATATATATATATATATATATATATATATATATATATGTATGTATGTATGTATGAGTAAAAGTCATTCTTACCGTTAGTAGGCCTCATTCACGAAGCTGGTCTATAAGGGGTGTTTAAGGAAATTGCCTATAAAATGGCGATTGAATGGGTATCCACTCTTACCCACCGCACTTTTGACTAGTGGAGGGTTGTGGGCCGAACGGGTAGAATAGGACAAAACCTTCCATTATAAGTATAAATGAAGTACAAAAGTAACTAAATGTTTTACAAATTCCGAATCTTAGTTACTTAGGCAAAAGTGAATTGATGCAATTCCATGAAATTACACTTTGTGCCCTTGCGAAGACGTTAGTGGAGCGTGTGTGGTTTACCGACACACTAAATGGTTCTAAGCAAAGGTAGAAAAGGGTGACTCAATGTTTGTCATAGTTCGATGGAGCGTGTGTGGTTTACCGGCACATTGAATAGGTGACTGTAACACGTGAGGGCACCATGTAAGTTTGCATGGTTATTCACACCCGCTTTGTGATCCTCGGCATCCCAGTCACAAACAAGAGGGACATATCGAGATTTAAACATGCCATTGAAATGTTCAATGAATCTCAAAGGATCTAGGAGTTTTCATAGATTTAAAACTTATATATATATATATATATATATATATATATATATATATATATATATATATATATTTGTTTTTAATGGTGGAAATTAGTGAATCGTCATTCACTTACCTTCAAATATTCTGCAACTAGATTACGACATCCATTTTCTAGGTTGTAGCGTATTGTGTTGGGTCCTAGCCTTAATATCTCATTTGGGTGATTTATTAAGGACTCAATCAATCAACTAACTTGAATTTGTTTTCTCCCGTTTTGTAGATGTCAAAGTACGACAACTATGGTCTTCCCAAATCCCGTGGAACAAGCTTTCCACATGAAGATGATATTCCACGATTTGATCGAGGAACAAGAAATCATGCTTCACTTCCTCCACCTCCTCCAGTTATTCTCCCTAACCCACAAGTTCGAAGGCTTGAAAAGTTTAAGCTCACTCAAGCCCTTTTGGAAAGTAAACATGAAGAAGGAAAGTCAGTGTGTGGACACGTCCTAGGGATGAAGTCACACATTGATAGGTTAAGAATGTTGGGATCCATTATCTGTGAGGAGATGGCTGTTGATTGGGTTCTTCAGTCACTTCCTAACTCGTATAGTGTGTTCGTAAGAGAGTATTATATGATGAATTGCGACGTGACCCTTATAGATCTCACCTATATGCTTATTGCAGCTGAACCAGCAATGGTTTGGCGTAATAGAGAAGCTAAGTTGATTGGTGAATCTGCCTTCAAGACCTCTATAGATATAGACAATGGCAACGAAAGACATGCTATGATTGAAAAGTTTGATCATAAGAAAAAGGAAATGTCTGAAGTAGTTCCATGTCCTATTCCAAAAGAGTCAATTTGCTTTTATTGCCAAGAAAAGGCGCATTGGAGATGAAGCTGCCCTATTTACCTAAGAGATCTAAGAGGTGGGAGAGTAAAAAAGTATGGCTCTGCTTTAGGTAAAATCCATTGACTATCTCTTTTAAGCTCCTATTCTAGATTCTTAATACATAATGTGATAAGATTACAATTGATGTTTTGTAGGATCGAAGAAAAGTGAGGAAGCTTAAGGGAAGAAGTGAACAAAATCTAACCGTGAAGCAATGGATTTCGATCGCATTACTTGAAGATTAGATTTTTGAGCTACTACTTAGAGTTAGAATTAGATTGCTAAGAAATATGTATTAGCATAGTTTTTCAATGAATTGCATTGTAAGGACAAATTTTTTCCGCAATAAAATAAAATTTGATTTTATATTATTTATTTATCCTTGCAATGGCGTGTATGAAAAAAAATTGATGTTTAAATGTTTCTATTATTAGCAATAATAGATTTGATTCTTAATTATGGAAATGTCGAAAATTTACCAAATAAGGAGAGTTTCTCATCACCCAAGTTTTAGTTGGATAGAAATTTGGAATCACGCAACTTGGTTTCATGATGAATGAGAAATTTCATATTTGGAAATTAGATTAATTCATTGACAAAGTGTCAAGTGAAGGACTAGGAGATCGAGTACACAAAGTTGTGTGTTGATCAAAGTCCACCATAAGAATAACAAAGATATTCGTCATGATTTACTAAAGGTTTAGTAAATATGATTATACTTATAAGATTAAGTGTAATTCTGAATTGATTGAAAAGGTTTAAATCAATAGCAGAACGAATAAGAAGAATAAAGTAGGCAGAAAGATAAAAGTTTCCCCATTCTAAGAAGAAGGGAGAGTACCTTTTACGCTTTATGATAGGTCTTAATGATTAAGAACCATATCTCAATTGATCCTCTAAGTGAGTCTTAGTACAAATGTATGTCTAAGAAGATGAATCAAGAATTGAAGAAATGGTTAAATCAAGAAGTCAATCATACTTCGTTCCAAAACAAGTCTTAGAGTTAAGATTGTGACATTGAGTGATAAGTATTAAGAAGGTTTATAACATTCATCAAATGAGGAAAGTTGTGATGTCTTGGATAATACAAAGACCAACTAGGACCTATTTATGAAGTGTTTTGATAAAAACTACACTAAATCTTGAATATTTGTTTGTCAAGAAATGTTTATTGACAAGAGAATCTTATATGTCGAGGAGTCAGTGGGAGTCTTAATGGTCTTGAAAGGTTTCAAGAACAAATCAAATTAGACCTCATTAATCATCACTAGCACACGAGTTGAGGTTTACAACTTATCGTGTTGACACTATATTGTTTTTGTGTCGTTCCAATTGAGTTAATTATGCATGTGAGCCCTATGAGTTCTCATTTGAATGCATAAAAGGCAAGGACCTTGATCAATGAAAAGTACATTGATAGGAAAAGGTGAGCTGGTTGACTACTTGGAAGACATGGTAGGCAACCGTGCTACCATAAGGCAAGAAATCAAGATTAAGAAAGTTCGGTCCATATGAGTTTGAATTTGTCGCAAACTTTAGTTTTGACAAATTCACATGGATAGGAACACATACACCATTAAAATCTAAGTGTCATAAGATTCCCTCCTTCATGAAAATAACCGTGAGGAAATGCTTTCACTAATAGTGATTTTAAGAAGATAGTAATTGTGAAATTGTATTCTCGAATTCGATTATGATTACGGTATCCCTTTCCATGATTCGAATTGTGAGATTTGACAATTAGTCTGAGTTGGTTAGACACACATATAAGCTATCCAAGACAAAGGTGTATAAGTTCAAGAAGCCTTGATAAAAGATTATCAAAGCATTGGGTATTAGAAATATGAACTTAAAGAAATTCAATAGGCATTGTTTTTCTGAAAGTTAAGCTGTTTCTGAATACATGTTAAAGCTAGTGGGAGCATAAGTGTTATGTTTATAATAATCATCATGATAGTGGGAGCATAAATTTTATGATTCTATGATTATTAAGGAAAGTATTGCAAGTTAGCAATATTAATTATAGAAAAACAAGAGTTACACCTTGCAAAGTCGTAAGGGTTGTAAGGTTGTTTTGCTATAATTAAGGGAGAGAATATTATGCTTCATTTCAAATCTAAAGGCGTAGGTTGTGAAATGTTAATAATTTAGCCAAGGAAACATAGTGCGTTCTTAAAAATTCGATTATGATTACGGCATTCCTCTTCATAATTCGAATTTTGAGAACATAGCACATAAAATATTATGGCAGAAGATTAATAAAGTATCAAATCTTTATGTAAGACATTATGCATCATGTCCCATACGCTTCGGGTTTAGGATCGATTGCAAATGCTATAATATTTGACCATTCTAAAATTTTCCAGATGTATAGCGCATTTAGAGGGAAAAGGATAAGAATCGGCGCTGACTAAGATAATTAAACAACTATCAAAGGACAATCCAAAGTTCACCGAAGATTGGTCACTTGTGAGTAGTTGGAAGTATAGCATTGGATGGAACATATCGACATTATTATGAATAGATAAGATTCTATTAAGAATGAGTTGTCATATGGAAAATATGCAAATGTGTCCATATTGGGAATTGAATATTGAAAATCTATGTCTAGATTAGAAACTTTTATGCAAAAGAATGTTCAAAGGAATGTACTTTGAGTGAGACACATCATATCTAAGGAATTGTATTGTAACAATCTCCGATAGAGGACTTTGTAATATCGTTGGCAATAGTCTTTGTGAGTTTTTGTGCTATGACATTACGAAAAGGATCATTGCATAAAATGTTAGAATCTAACATATTCTATAAGTGGCAAGAATTTGATATTCTTTCACTTATGAAAAAGGATTTGGAGTTGTGAAATGAGTATGATTGGAAATGTGTTCATTTGATTTATTTCACAAAGTAAGAACCATAAGTAAACATTGTGTGCATGATAAGAGCATGGGACAAGTGTAACAATTCAAGTAAAAAGTTGATTACCCGAAACAACAAATAATGAGTAATCGATATGGTGATAAATAAAAGGTGTTTTATTTATGCTCAAAGTTTTGAGGCCATATGGGATTAGTATTATTCTTGTGTTTCACTTTACATGTTTTGACTTCCTGAATAATTTAATTGGTTTGGAACAGTCAAATTATTCGAACGGGCCAAAGTCGTTCATATGTTGGAAGTAGGTATGAATGAAAACTGTCATGAATTGGTGTGTGGACTGTCTAAAGAGTATTAGACATAAGCAAATGTTTTTTGCAACGTTCATGAGTGCTTATGAATATGATTTGAGCATTGGATTAAACCCACGCTCACTTGGATCACTCCATGAATTGAATCACAAGTGATTGGTGAGACGATAATACCTTATATTCTTGAAAACGAGATGTGTGAGTTGTATCTTGCAAATCGGTTGCACATTGATAATATGTAAACGCACCAGTAACTTGGTGTCATAAAACATATTGTTGTGTGTGATTTGGTGAGTGAGTGCAAGCGAGCATTGAATCAAAGTTTATCTGTTCCTTTTATCCAAAGTAGGATAAAAGCGATATCTTTGGGCCCCTCGATGATTTAGTGATGAAAAACGTAAATGCTCGGCCGGGCTAGGGCTAATTTGATTTGTTCCATTAGTTAGTCGCCATAAATCAGAAGTCGAGAAATGGTACAGAGAGAATGATTAGAAATCATGTCTTATACGATATGTAGAATGGAGGAATATATGATCCCTTATCTAAAGGACACGCGTATCTGATAGGATCAGAGTTGACAACGGCTTTGGAAAGCTACGATTGCAGATCAGGATCTGAAGTCATACGCGGAATAGTTATTAGACTTATCAAAGTGGGAGACTGTTGGTATGAACTTGACCGGATGGTGCATGGTCCTTTTGGGTTGCCTTCACCAAAGCAACTTGATAGGATGAATTATGGAGAGAAAGGATTAAATATGATTTATTAATATATTATGGGAATAATATATTAAAGGAGAAATCATATTGTTTAATTAATATTAGTCAAGAATTAATAAGAATTAAGTTTGTGACTAAAAGAGATTAATTAAACTTAAGGGACTGGAATTGTAATTATAAGATAATTGCAATTGGGCTATGGATTACCTTATTAAATAAGGTTGGATGAATTCTATGGGGAAACCCATTGGAAATCGTCCAAGGCCTTTAAGGAAAGGAGTCCATGGGTTGCTTAGGGCTTAAGCATCCAAATTAGGGTTTCCTTGTTAGATAACCCTAATAGCCTCACTATATATAGAACCCTTATGCCCCAAAAACGTGGTGAACTTGTTCTCTAGGGTTTTGGACGATTTTGGGCAGCCTCCACTCTCCTTCTTCTTCATCCTCTTGCTCTTGGTGTTTGTGAACCATTAGAGGAGTGACATTTGTGACTCTAAGCTTTCTAAAGTCATTACAAGGAGGATTTGAGATTGTTATTGCTACATAACAATCAAGGTATGATCTAAACCCTAATTATATGTTGTATTGATTATCATATACTAGATCTAGGGTTTATAGTCTTGGATAAATTGCATGTACAATAGAGAAACCTAGATCCAAGCATTAGGGTTTGTATGAGCACATATGATGTTCTTATGACTAAAACCCATCAACATATATATATATATATATATATATATATATATATATATATATATATATATATATATATCAACATAAGTGTTCGTATTTAATTAGTTCCTTTTGATCACTAAATTAATTCTAAATTAATTCTTGATCGATACTAATTAAATAATATGATTTCAAATTAATATATTAGAACTTATAATATATTAATATAAATCACTAGTATCCTTTTTCTCATTTTGTCTATCTAATAGTTCCGATGCCATGCAACCCAAATGGACCATGCCAAGTCGGGTCGAATTCATACCAATAATAGTTATTGGCTTAGACACTAATCCAACAGTCTCCCACTTTGATAAGTTTAAAACTATTATTGTGTATGACTCCAAGACACGACTAGCAATTGTAACTCTTAAAGCCGTTGTCGAACTCTGATCTAGTCAAATGACTTGTCCATTAGATAAGGGATCATATATTCCTCCATTCTATATATCATATGGACTGAGACATGGATTATAATCATTCTCTCTGTCCATTTGCTGTTTTCCGATTTCCGATTTATGATGACTGGCTAATTGAATAAATAAAATCAGTCCAGGCTTGGACAAGCACTTAGGAATGGATAAACTTTGACTCATATACTTGTTCTACTACTTGTCGAATCATACACAAAGGCACGTTTTATAACATCGAGTTACCAATGCGTTTTCGTGCAATCAATGTATAACCAACTCATATCTCTAGGTTTGAAGAATATAATATATTATCGTCTCATGATCACTTGTGATAAAATCCATGAAGTGATTTAAATGAGCGTGGGTTGAATCCAATACTCAGAACTTATGAGTACTCATGAATGTTGTAGAAACTCTCGCTATGTCCAATACCTTGGACATCTACAAACCAACTTCATGACAGTCTTGCCTTAATACCTACTTCCAACGTATTATCGATTGTGGATGGTTTAAATAACTTAGTCATTCGGAAGAATGACCTAGTTATTCTGGAAGTCAAAACATGCAAAGTGAAACACAAGAATAATCGAATCCAATATATTCTCAGAGCTTATGAGTATTCTTGTGTTGCATGGCATTCAAGTATTAAGTTGATAAATTTGAAACATTATACAATGAATAATGTGTAATATATATATGAATTTCCTTATGTTGAGTCATTCCAACATAAAATTCATATATATATATATATATATATATATATATATATATATATATATATATATATATATATATATATATATATATGGAAAAGAGAATATACATTGCAGCCCCATCTAAACTTAGGTACTAAACCTCTTGAAAATACATTGTTTTACTATATAAAGATTGCGGTTAATGGATTCACGATTAATACTTCAAGATCGACACAATAGGGTTTAGGGTTTAGAGTTTAGGGTTTAGATTTAGGGTTTAGGGTTTAGGGTTTAGGTTTAGGTTTAGGGTTTAGGGTTTCAGGTTTAGATTTAGGGTTTAGTGTTTAGGTTTAGGGTTTAGGATTTAGGGTTTAGGGTTTAGGGTTTAGATTTAGGGTTTAGGGTTTAGGTTTAGGGTTTAGGTTTAGGGTTTAGGGTTTAAATTTAGGGTTTAGGGTTTAGGTTTAGGGTTTAGTAATGTTCACTTAAGTGAAGTAATAAACGATAATTGAGGAAAGAAAACAGGGATGGTAAAACGTTAATGAAAGAAACAAATGTTGTGGAGGATGATATATTTACCAAGTGAAACCAAACCGGGTATATCTAGCATGTTAAAACGATATATTTTAGAAGTTTAGTACCTAAGCTTAGGTGGGACTGTAATGTATATTTCACTATCGAGATATTTAATAGGTTAGCCGGTATCCCACCTTACGTGTACAAGTGAGTTTTACCCTTCCATTTCCACTGCATTCGACGTCTGGTAAATCGATTGAGAGAAAAAGATAGGGTTTTTACAAAGTGATACACGAAATAAGTAAGGTTTTACTGAGAGAAACGAAGGTAAAACCCAATGGTTGTCGAATCAGAAGAAGTTCGCCATGAGTCATCTGAAGAATACGACTCTGAAGAATACGAAGATGATGACGAGGTGCTCAATACTGAGCACATAGATGTGGAACTGGAAGAAGATGATTTCAAGACACAGGGTAAAGAGAGATGCAAGGATGCTTTCCTTAACTTCAGTTCTGATTATGAAGATAATGAAGCCGATGAAGACAATGACTTAGTTGATGAAGATGAAGAAGGGTTTGGTTCGGAAGAGGAAATCGATGACACAGCAGGGGCTAATGATCTTGATTTGGGAGATGCGGTTGGTGCAGGCTTCCCCATTCACGACCCATCAGTTAAGTGGAATAAGATGAAGCCCCTTCTTGGTGAAAGGTATGAATCACCACATCAGTTGCAACAATGTCTCACTAATTATGCTATTAAGTCAGGGTATAACATTAAATTTGCGAAGTGTGACACTGTGAGATTAACTGCCAAATGTGGTTCTAAGATGAAGTCTCAACCCTGCCCATTCAGAGTTCATGCTTCATGGATGACTCAAGAAAGGTCTTTTCAGATTAAAACCTTAGTCGATGAGCACAAATGTGTTAGAAATTTCAATATTTCAAATTTACTGAGTCCCATATGGCTAGCAAGACACTTTTTGAAGGAGTTGATAATGAAACCTAACTTGAAGTGTAAGGAGATGCAATCAATAATTAGGACCAAATTTCATTGTGGTGTATCTTGGTCTAAGGCTTACAGAACAAGGTGTAGAGCAATGACCATTATAGATGGTAAACTTACAGAACATTATGCTAGGGTGTGGGACTATTGCCATGAGTTACTAAGGTCAAATCCTGGTAGCACTGTCCAAGTTGGTGTCACTGTAAATCCAGATGAAACAACATACTTTCACAGGATGTAAGGATGCTTTTAAAGCAATCAAGGAAGGTTGGAAAATAGGGTGCCGTAGGGTAATTGGTCTAGATGGATCTTTCTTGAAAGGGACATGTAAAGGAGAATTACTCACATCAATAGGGAGGGATGCAAACAACCAAGTTTATCCAATTGCTTGGGCAGTTGTTGACATTGAAAACAAAGCTAATTGGAAATGGTTTTTGGAACTGCTCACAGAGGATCTTAATCTGCTAGATGGAGGAGGGTTTACTGTAATTTCTGATCAACATAAGGTTTGTAATTTCTTTGCATATTTATGATTTTTCCTTAACATCATCTTATATGTTTATGTATTCATTAAATTGTAGGGATTGCTTGAAGCAACCAACGAAGTCCTACCAAATGTGGAGCATAGACAGTGTGCAAGACACATATATGCTAACTTTAGGAAGACCTATTCTGGAGTGGAGTTCAAGAATATGTTCTGGGTAGCTTCCTTATCAACTGTAGAGAGTGAATTTCTCAGGAAAATGGATGATATAAAAGAGGTTAATCCAAATGCTTATGAACATTTGATCGCAAGAGATCCTCACACATGGTGCAGGGCATTTTTTAGGACTGATGTAGCATGTGAGGCAGTTGAAAATGGCATTGCAGAGTGCTTCAACGCCATCATATTGGATGCTAGAAAGAAACCCCTTCTAGCAATGTTTGAAGAAATTAGGTTGTACATGATGGATAGGTTCTACCATATGTTACAAAAGGCAGAAAAGTGGGAATCAGTGGTTTGTCCAGCTGCTATCAAAAAAATGAACAAGTTTGGAGAGGATTTGAGGTTTGTCTTAGCATTTTTATTGTTCCTTGTTATCATTATTCTAATTTCATTGTTATGATTTCATTTAGTAATGCCATTGTAGGAATTGGAATGTGAATCCAAGTGGACCATCTATTTTTGAAGCCAGGAATGGATTAGAAGGGTACGTGGTTAACTTACAAAGCAGAGTGTGCAGCTGTAGGCTTTGGGATATCTCAGGAATTCCATGTGTACATGCACAGTGTGCAATATTATTCACTGGACAAGATCCTGTTCATTTCATAAGTGAGTGGTTTCATGTGGACAGGTTCAAGGCCATATATGCAAACAATATACTACCTGTGAATGGTAGAAATTTATGGCCTAGAACATCATACATAAAGCCTCTACCCCCTTTAGCTAGAAGAATGCCAGGGAGACCAACTCTGAAAAGAAAGAGGCATGCCACTGAATCTCAAGACAAATATTCCCAAAATAAGATGAAGGTTACAGGAAAAGGAAGGACTGTCCAATGCAAAAATTGTCTTCAAAGGGGTCATAACAAGGCATCCTGTAAGAATCCCAAGGTCACACCAGAACCCAAACCCAAGAAAAAAATGGGTAGACCAAGATTGGATCCTGATATCAGTCATTGGACTAGAGGTGGTGTCAGAGGTAGTAGAGGTGGTGCAAGGGGTAGTAGAGGTGGTAGAGGGGGTAACAGAGGTGGTGCAGTGGGTAACACAGGTGATGTAGTGGCTAACAGAGGTGGTGGAGTGGCTGAAGTTGGTGGAGTGGCTGAAGTTGAAGGTGGTGGAGTGGCTGAAGTTGAGGATGACACTATTCCTGAAAAATATTTAGTCCATTTATGGAAGGCAATGCAAGATTTGAAACAATCACGGTATTCAACTGAAGAAATTAAAAAGTCACTTAGTCTGACAGATTCACATATGAAACAACTCAATGATTACAATGACACTATTGAACAAGTTCTTCCTATGTCTATGGTAAACCCTCTATATTACCTTAATGTTTACATTCGTTTATGTTATTAATTGCTTGATGTTTTATAGGAAGAGGAGTATCCACCTCAGACAGAGACACAAGATGGGGATGAAGAAAATATCCTTGAGACACAACCAGAAAGTGAGGAAGAAGAAGAAGGCATTAATGACACCCATGAATTACCAGTACACCTTAGGATTGTGAAAAAAAGAAGGCCCTCTGAGAGGATTGTTAAAACCAAGCTGAAGAAGATGGGATGTGTTGGGACTTCTTCAAATTCACCATTGGAGTTGGATTAGGGTGTTAGGGTGTTAAGGGTAGTAAGGGTATTTTGGTACATTTTTTGTGAATGCTACTTTTGTGCATCTTTTGTGAATGCTACTTTTGTATATCTTTTGTGAATGCCCTTAAATTACTGATAACCATATTTTGTACATCTTTTGTAAACACATTGAAACATTGTGAATGCCCTTAACATGGTTGGTAATGACATATTGGAGTTTGTTGTTTAATTATTTTAGCCACATTGAAACATTGTGAATGCCCTTAATATGGTTATATTTGTCAAGTGTACACCATTTATGCAAACCAAGAAGGGCACCAGCAACACCTCTGTAGTAAGATCTTGTTATTGATCTAAATGATTCTTGACCATCCTAACAAATATATAAAGAAAAAAGAAGAGATTTTTTTAAGATTTCTTTTTATAATAAATGTAACAAGAGAATAAGGTATAGAAGAAAAGAAGGAGACAAACTGTGTCCCAGATTTGGAGCTTTATTGGTTTGTTGTCAATGGTGATCATTTTAGTCCCAAATTCAACACCAATTGTTAAATCATGGTTATATTTGTCTAGTGTACACCATTTATGCAAACCATAATAACATATTGCCATTTCATTAACCGAAACATTAAACTATTACATCAAAATTTATCTATTACATCATGATGATAACAAACCAAAAGATTACATCATCCCTACCATACCATAATACCCTACAACTTACACTAAACTAACCATACATCATCCCTACAATGAAACAAACAAAACAAACCATCATCCACTTGCAGAATCCAAATTCATTACTAGGCACATGTGTATTGTCACACATTGCAATTTGATTATCAGGTTCAAGAGCATTCGCAGGGGCAATAGGGACATCAACATTCACAGGGGCAATAGGGCCATCAACAGGTATTTCACCTTCATTAACAGGGTTATTAAAAGGAATAGCTACACCCCCATTAGCAACAGCTCCTAACTCATACATTCTTTCTTTATACCACTTATTCAATAGTGGTGGGTCAATCCAACGAAAATACCCACAGTCCTTCTCTTCATCCTACATAACATAGCAAGATGCATGTTTTTAACATAGAAAAATAGGAAATTTAGAGGATTAGAAGAATTTGAGTGAGTTTTGAAGATTCTATACCATGTAATTTGGGCAACCAAAAAACCTCCGACCTGGATTCTTTCGAGTCCATGATGTCCACATCCCAACCGTATCTCCACAATAGCACGTTCTGATGTTGGTGCTTGACGAACTCGACATCGATTTCCTGTTGCCAATTTGCCCTAATCGTTCGCTCCTTTGACTGGAGATTGAAGAAGACGAGCTCGATTCAATGAGTTAGCCCTCTTAAATGGCACGTAGGATGTTATTTCACATGATGACTTCCACGTAAGCTGCCACATCAGTTAGATACCAGCTAACCTATTAAATATCTCGTTTTGATTACGTTTACAGGTATTTAGGATTAAATTGCAAAAAAAAAAAAAAATAAGGGCTAAATCGATTATACGGGCAATATTTAGGGACTTTATTGTAGTTTTCCTATAAACTTTCTAAAACTGAAAAATAAATTTGAAGTCATCCTGCACCGCTGCCCTCCTCACACTCTCACAGACGATGAGTCCTCACTCTCTCTTCCATGCCGTAGCTCAACCGCCGGTGATTTCAGTTCCGATTTCAAAAGTTTAGTGTGATCTCGGTAGCGATTTTATCAGCGTAGAGCGACTTCAGTGATATCAGTTCTGACTTCAACATTCTGTTAGGTAAGTCTACTAGTCGTTCATCGTTTTCGGAATTGCTAGTCAAACTTTTGTCAGCCATTCTCCTACCAAATCAAGCCAACGTTCCTTTAGGTAAGAATCCAATTGATTTTTCTGGGTATCCATTTGTTCTTCATTTAGATGGGTTCGATCCAATTGGGGCATGAACTAGGTTATCTAAGTATAAAGCACATCATTTGGGTTCGATTCAATACGGAGGCAATGTTTTTGTTAGGTTCGGTTTCAGGAAAGTATTATAATATTCAGTGGAATATATAGAAAATAAAGGAGTGTTTGGGAGTGCTTTTCAAATTTCAAATTTTTTTCAAAAAGTCAATAAATTAAAAAAATGTTCGGTAAACACCAGCTTTTTAAGTATTTTTCAAAAAACCAATAAATTGTTTGAATTCAGTGGTCTTTTTTCCCTTTAATATTGTGTTAGATATGTATAAAATTAAGAAAGAAAATCTATTTGGTTTTGCAGCGTTTGAGAAAGTCAAGTCATCAAAAGAAGAAATGAAAGGCAAGAGTCAGGATAGAATTAGCGATCTTCCTCAAGACACAATTGAAAAAATTCTGACTCATATGCCAATCCAAGATGCATTGAAGACAAGCATTTTGTCTCGGAAATGGAGGCATTGCTGGAAGGGAATGCCTAAACTTGTATTTGATGACAAGTACTTGAATACCTCACCAAGTAGCAAAGAAATTAAGAGATATAAGTTTGTCAATGCCATCTTCCATGTTTTGATGCTACACAATGGTCCAGTATTAGAATTCAGTATCTCTGTTAATATCAATACAAAAATTGATGATGAGATTGACCAAATAATACTCCATCTTTCAAAAAGCAAAAATATCAAGAAACTAATCTGTAAGTTTTGGTCAAATGACGTCATGAAGTTATTATTTTTTAAGCGCTACAAGCTACCCTCTGTGTTCTTTTCATTACACGGACTAGAACACCTGCATCTCACACATTGTGTCATTGAGCTTCCATTAAAATTTAATGGATTTATTACCTTGAGAAGTCTCGAGTTATGCAATGTCAACATCACTGTGAAGACGCTTCAACAATTACTTACCAATTGCCCAATACTTGAGGAATTTATACTGGTAATTAATTAAGTCCCATATAACCACTTACGAAAGTGCCTTTGGTTAAAACCTTTTTACAAATTATATTGATGCAGATTGGATCTCAAAACAACTCTATTGCACTAGGAAACAAGTGTACATTTCTTGAGCTATCCAAGTGTTTACCTTCAGTTCAGGTTCTGAAAATCTCTAAGTATTCTATCAAGGTAATAAATACTTAATGAACTTGATGCTTTTATCTCATGCAACAATATTGTGTTTTAACTCTAGTTTTGGTATTTGGCTAAAGCAGTTTGCTAAAGGCAGCATGCAGAAACTCCCTACTTCACTAGTCCACTTGAGGATACTTTTTCTTGATTTGTGTTTTCTGAAACAAGATGAGCTTTCGAATGCTCTCAGTGTGATCAGAAGCTCCCCAAATTTGGAGAAGATAAAAATAGAGGTAGATAATGCAATCACATACATAGTAACAATAGATCTACAATTCTGTTGACAAAAATATACAATACATGTTTTTTCATCAGCTGTGTTGGATCCATATGCTGTGTGGTGAAGAAACTTGCAAGGGCTTGCTTGATCTTCAAGACTACTATTTGGGAATGAAGTTGGATCGCCTTGAAGAACTTGAGATAACAAGTTTCCATAACTATGCTCCTGAAATGGAGTTTGTGAAACTTATCATGGCTAAATCACCTATGCTTAAGAAAGCACGGATAAAGCTTAATTCAGATGTTTCTGTGGATCAAGAAAATAAGATTCTTCGAGATTTGTTGCGATTAACATTTCCACGTGTATCACTAGGAGTGGATGTCATTGTTGAACGCTAAACAATTATATATGTGGATGCAATTGGGCTTTTAGTTTTCTTTGTTAAGTTTAAGGATTGTTGAAGCACAATGCCTTTATTGTCTATTTGAACTCGTTTAAATGTCTTTTGTGGATTGATTGTTAATATTATGATAACTGTTGCTTTATGCATTTGTCTTTTGCTCATTATTATAACATCTCCAACCTAACACCAAATCTCATTTGGTTGCACCTCTTTAGTGTAAAAGAAGAATATAATATTTGAAATTGGTCACACAATTAACTTGAATATTGTAACAAAAAATATATAACACAATTTGTAACAATTCAATAAATATAAAGAATCTTTTTGAAAATCTACAAACAAAAAGAGGGAGGGAGGGAGGGAGGGAGTATATATTTTGTGATATATAAATAAAAAGAATATTTATGATGTAAAGAAATTTAATTGTTGCACAATCCTTTTATGATTTTTGGAAAGAAATTAGGCTCAATACCACATCTGTGAACTTGGGCTGTTGGTTGTTTGGGCCCTAAGTTGCAACTTGGTCTAGCGGCCCATGATTTGGGGTGTGCTTGTATTTTTATCCCTGAATAAAAATTCTTGTTCCAAACCACTACCTGCGCTTATTAGGGTTGATCGGTGTATAATTTCTTATTTAATAACAGAAAATATTTAAAGTTTTAGATCAATCTGCAAGACTGCAACACTCCTTTCAAAAAACATACATCTGATCCAAACAATTATGTAAAATTCACTTCTTGAATCAACAACTAAAACATAAAATCTTCGGAAACATTAAACCTAAAATATAAGACCGCTAAAAGAGAATATCTAGATGCAACATATTATTAGATAAGCTTTTTTAAAAAGTGATTATTGTAATAATCGACATTATAATCCAGTTATATAAGGGGGAGTTTGAGAAAATCGATTTTAGAACAAGGACTAATGTCATAAAAGTCTTAAGTTTTTAACACCTAATTGAAAAAAGCCTATTATTATTATTATTATTATTATTATTATTACAACAACTTTCTCACAGAATTATCATTCTACTCCATTTAACGGGTTTCATGATCAACTTTGATTTTTTTTTTTTTTTTTTTTTTTTGCAAAATTAGTCATAAATTTGACTTTAAAATTCAAATTTAGTCCTTGCAATTTGTAAAAAATTACACACATGATTTACTAACTTTATTTTTCGTTTTTTAAAATTATTATTATTATCATTATTATTATTATTATGATTATATATATATATATATATATATATATATATATATATATATATATATATATATACACTTTATTTATTTATTTTTTATTTATTATAATATATTCAGACATTTTACATCTTTTGTATTTTTTTTAGTTTTTTTCATATTTGCTTTGGTAATATATATATATATATATATATATATATATATATATATATATATATATATATATATATATATATATATATATATATGAAAAATTGTCAATAAAAAGTTAAGAATAGAAAAAATGAAAACAAACACGAAAAAAATTAGAAAACTAAAAATTATATATATATATATATATATATATATATATATATATATATATATATATATATATATATATATATATATATATATATATATATAATTTTTAGTTTTTTAATTTTTTTCGTATTTGTTTTCATTTTTTCATATTCTTAACTTTTTATTGACATTTTTCAAAAATTGTAAAATGTATTAATATATTATAGTATATTATAAATTTGGTAATTTATAGTTTTTGAAAGCTTTTTATTTTTATTCAAGTAAATAAAAAAATATATAAATTTATATTTGTAATTTTGGTCCAACATATTTTATTTTATTTTTTGTTCTTTAATGATAGTATATTTACGAAAAGACAAGAAATTGTTTATTGAGAATTAATGTTTCAATGTTTGATATAACTTCCGAATTAAATAATATTTATATATGCGATATCAATAGTTAATATTCAAGATAACATTTTCTAATTTTATAATAGATTAAAAGAAAGAACAAAATTAATAATAGACAGTCTCTATAAAAATACTTTTTATAATATTTTAAATACATTTAAGTTTATTTACATGAATCAAAATAAATAAAAACATTAGAAAAACCACAAATAACTAAACCTAAAAAAAATAGAAAACAAAATGTAAAAAAGTAAAAAAAAAAAAAAATCAAATTGTTGAAAAATAAAGTTAAAAGAAATTAAAATAAGTTAAGTATGAGTAAATTACATGAATGGTCCCTATGGTTTATGGTAAATTATGCGTTTGGTCCCTAACTTATTTTGTTAACTCGAAAGATCCTTAATGTTTGTTTTTGTTACACGCTTGGTCCCTTTCTTACCTAAAAAGATTATTTTGCTATTGATTTTTAAATATATTTAAATAAACACACCCTCAACCCCATCCCCCTCACCTTACCTTACCTACCCTATCATTTTTCCCTATTGAAATAATAGTCTTTTTAGGTAAGGCAGAGACCAAACGCGTAATAAAAACAAATAGTATGGACCAAGCGCATGAGAAAAACAAACAGTAAGGACCTTCCAAGTTAAAAAAAAAATTAGTTATCAAACGTGCAAATTACCTTAAACCATATGGACCATTCATGTAATTTACTCGTTAAGTATATATATAAAAAACGAATATATATATATATATATATATATATATATATATATATATATATATATATATATATATATATATATATATATATATATATATATATATATATATATAATAAGTACATATATTGCCATGTGGCTTCTCCTTAGCCCCTTTCCACCTTATTTTCCCGCCCAGTCTATCAAAGTGATATTTCGAAATTATCCTTCTAGCCTTTTATGTTCTTCAATTTCATATTTCAATAAATCACGAAAAATCAGTAAACGATCTTCTAAATCTTCAATCAACCTCAAATCTCGGTCATTTGGTTCGTTCTTATTTGGATTTCAAAATCCCTCATTCACTCCCTTCGGTTGCAAAATCAATAGAATCACTTTGTAAAATCATCCTCACATTTAAATCACAAGATTCTCAAATCTGGAGGTACAAGCTTCTTAGAATCCCCCCAAACGCTATCTTTGTGTCTGTGTTTAATGATGTGTCTCTGTGTTTTCTGTATCATCCTCACATTCCAACTTATTGCAATTTTGTATAAGCTTATTTTTTGATTGTTTAAAACCCTAGGTTTGTGTATTCCGATTCAGAAAGACATGGGATCAGAGGAATATGTTGTTGGGAGATATTTTTGTTGTCTCCATCGTCTCCTTTAGGCTTTAGTGCTCTAGGGTTTATGTGTTTCAGCCAATTGATTTCAAAATGCTTTTTTATATCAAGATATAGTTGGTCTTTATTTTAACTTTTTAATTTGACAATATCATCGAATTTTTACAAGGATAAAATGAGGGAACATGATCCTAACCAACTAAGGAAGATGGGTAACCCTCCATGACACTTCACAATGGATTCATTGCTACAGATATACTATTGAAGATTTAAGTTCTGTTTGTAGGGGTGCTAAAGTGTTGTTCTACTTTAATTCATCCCCCACTGCACGTTCTTTACATTCTCCATATCTATTGTCCTCATCAGGAAGAAGACATCATTCATGTACACCTAAGGAAGAAATTGAGCAGTTGCATACTAGGTGTTTGGTGAAATGACTAAGTGAAGTTATCCTTCATTTTTACCCATGTCTCCAAAATAATTAAATCATGGGTCAAACCTATCTCTATAGATTAGAAATCCAATCTTGCCAAGGTAAATTTTACAATTTATGTATATTTTTATTTTATTAAAGCGGTATGCGGTGAGGATGGATTAGTGAGTTAGTTTTTGTAAGAAAGAAAGCCATCACTTGGGTTGGTTAAACTAAGATTTTGTAGATCAAATCAAAATGCAACAACTTAAATTTTACATGAGCGAGGTGGATTTCGATTTCTACTTATGTTTGGATTTCTCTGTTGTAGTTTGCGTGCGTGTTTATAAGTTTTACTTGCCCGAGGTAATTTTTGACTTGCATGTTTTATGTCTTTGTTTGTATTTTTAATAATTTAACTAAAACTAAATTTAATTTCGATACTGTATTTGGAATATTATGTTTTCATCCATAATTTTTGAACTCGAGATCTACATTTAAAGCAACAAAAGAACAACATGAAGACCAAAATTTTGGTTCGTTTGCTGAAACGTCCATAGTGCATTTTCTGGAATAACATATTCCATTGTGTAACGTCCCAAATTTCAAGTCCAAAAATTTCATTTTAATTAACGGATTATAAAAACATTCATGTAAGAATATATCATTTCTTAAATCAATATATCATGTCTGAAACCTAAATCATAAAATAGTAACATGTCAGAGTACAATCCTAGAATATCTCAAGTGCGGAAAACCAATGCGTGTGTGTATGATGTGCTGCTACCGCGCCAGCTCCTTCCCCTTCGCTGAAGAGGTACCTAAAACCAAAACTATAAACTATTAGCACAAAGTCTAGTGAGTTCCCTCAACATACCACATACCATACAATCACATAGCATACATACTGCCGGGCAATTCCGGGGTGACCGACCTACCCGGTACGACCATTCTGGGGTGCCGACCTACCCATGTCAAGCCCTTCTGGGGTGCTGACCTACTCTTCGGTCCTAACAACCGAACCTCGAGGACTATTTCACCCCTACTACTAATATCACATATATCATAACATATACATACTGTCAAACATATTTGGGGTGTCTGACCTACCCTTCGGTCCTAACGACCGAATTGGGGGACTATTCCCCTCATACTACCACTATCACATATAAAATATCATGCTAGCATCTGAACATATCATCACATACTGTCAGACATATCTGGGATGCCTGACATACCCTTCGGTCCTAACAACCGAACTCTACTACTATCACATATAACATATCATGCCAGCATATAACATATCAGGTAGTAGCAAACCTAGATGATATCACAAAGACAATCATCTAACGTACAGCTCCTACTGGTGGGCCGGCATTGTTGCCGTAGACCCACCACTACTAGAAGGTAACTCACCTCGAACGAGTAGCCGCTAATAATGTGCGCGGGAAATCTTTGTCTACTACTGCTCCGGAAATCCTCCGACTATAATCCCCACAAAACAATTATTCAAAGTCTGATATCTATTCGTAGGGTAAAATTAGAATTTTAACCCAGACCAAGTCCAAGCGTAAGTCCAAGTCAAATTCAAAGTCAACTTCTAGTTGACCTGACTCGCCGAGTTGGGCCGCCAACTTGTCGAGTCCCTATCCTTTCATCAGGCCTTCTTCACGCCTCAACTCGTCGAGTTTGGCAACGACTCGGCGAGTTCTCCTCCTAAAATAACTCTGAATGAGCCTTCATCCGATTCGCCAAGTTGTATGAACAACTTGTTGAGTTCATTACCATCCTATAAACAAGTCATGCCCTTGACTCGCTGAGTTGTATGAACAACTCGTCGAGTTCATCTTCAAACGTTGGGAGATTGCCTTGGACTCGCCGAGTCGGCTCATGTACTCGCCGAGTCCTATGAAATCCAAGACTATGGCTTATCCCAATACATTTGGGTCACTCCTCTGGACCCTCTAAAACCTTTCTGATGCTCAACTGGGTCTCTTTGAACCATAACAGAAAAGGGGAGGCTAACCTCGGACTCGCCAAGTCTCAAGAACGACTCGCCGATTCGATACTGTCCAAGTCTATTCCTTCGATTTCCAGTGTACAACTCTTGTCCAAATGATAGATCTAGGTCCCTAAACTCGATCTAGCACTTAAAGTTACGAACTTTACGTGCATGCATGGGACTTTGAGCCTAAAAGGCTCTAAAAGAGACTCTTAAGTTGCATGGGGGCTTCCATGGGTGCAAAAGCAACCTTTTTCTGCCTTGTAACTCCTTCATGGACCTAGATCCGAAGCCTCAACCCCCAACCATGCTTGCAACCATGGTTGGTTACCAAGAATGGCTTATAAAAGCCCTAAATCTCTTCAAAAAGGGGATCTAGCAAATGAACAAGCAAGGTATCAACTTTATACTTTCTAGGGACTGCAAATGATGCACAAACTTGAACTCCCATGGTCTTCTCTTGATCCCTCTAGGCCCTTCCTTCTTTCCTGTGATCAAAATCACCAAAAATCACCACAAATGCCTTTAGATCTTCACACACACAATTAGGGTTTGCTATGGGGGGTTTCTGGAAGCAATAGGGATGAGGGGTGGCTGGATGAGGTGCTTAAATAGGGTGCAAACCCTTAGATTAGGGTTTTGTCCAGTCATAGTCTACTCGTCGAGTCTGGAGGCCGACTCGACGAGTCCGTCATTAAATCCCGTGTCAAATCCGCTTTTACTCGACGAGTTGGGCATTCAACTCGCCGAGTCCCAGGCAAAAATGCAAAATACTTAAATAAAATACATACCAGGAACCAGGTGCTACAGATTGTTATATTATCATTTGTAGTTACTTAATGTGGTTATTCTTTTCATTTATTCTTTTGAGGAATTTATTAACTCAAATAGATTTTGAAGTGGGAATAAATATCATTTTGCAGCCTATAGTAAAATTAAAACACCTCTTGAATGGTTGAAATGGTGGTTTTTTATTCGATACTAAATTAATTTCCATTATTTTTGTTTTATGCTTGCTTATGTTTGGCTCCAAGATGTGTTTTAATTAAGTAGAATATAAAACTAAATTAAGACCATAGGAACTGATATGATGCAGATGCTCTTAGTTTGTAACATTTTCGTAGAAATCTTAAAAATGAAAATTTCATTTTAGATATTATAAGTAGCCTTTTTCCCCGTTTCTTTTTTAGGGACCTATTGTGAGAGTTAGTTTATTAAAATTTAGTCCTAAATATTACTTATTTCACTCCTTAATTAACTCGGCGTATATGTTTTTTTTTATTTTAGATCTTTCCATATCTTTGTAACAAAAACGTGGATATGAGAGGTGCGACTTTTCTTGCTCTTGGAGCAATTATGGGCTGCTGATAGAATTGTATAATCTTGATGATGAAATTTTGAAGATGGTTGGGGACCAGACAAATTAGCATGGAATAAGTTTGATAACAAGCTTTATTTGTCTTTATAATTTAAAATTGGATTTTGGGATTAGGACAGATACAACTTTCAATTTAGTTTATAAGTTTTCTAATTCTCCAAAAACAAGGTTAACCGTTTTCTATTTATAATTTTTTTTTGTTAAAGCTCTCCATCAATGTGATTGTGGAAAGTATGAGAAAAATTAAAAATTGAAGGCTACAAGGAATTTTTTTTTTTTTTTGCTAAGAATTGATTTACTGGAGCAACTTTATAACAAGAATAAAAACAAGTTGATGGTAAAAGTACATCGAAATATGTATTTTCATTTTTTGTTTATTATTGGTCTAACTTTCTTTGACTTCATGTTCTAAATGTTTATTAGATTAGCCTTCTTTGAAAGAAAGAACAATTCATTATATTTTATTTTTTATTACATTATTGCACTTTTATTGTTTTTCTGTCAATCTATGTTGATATTAAAAATGTTAAAAAATTGTTTCTAAATAGTAGTTCGTCCAGATGCAAAAAAAATAAAATAATAAGATAGAAAGTATAGATAAATCTACATGTTTATTTGAGTAAACACCAAACGAAATTTTATTTATCAGACAACCCATCCACCGACAGAATATTATTTCAACTTACAAAATGTAAATTGGATATTAACAATAATATATATATTTATTTCAATGCAAAATTATAGACTTACAAAACTTATACCTTGTAAATTAATATTTTTTTTTTTTGTAAATATTTAATAAGAAAATTTGGTTTTGAATTTTTAATATATTTTTTTTTCCTTTTTAAACTGTGGTTTCCACGGGTTTGAACCTTATATATATATATATATATATATATATATATATATATATATATATATATATATATGGGAACGTTTAATCGAGAACATTTGAGAACAAATTTAAACCACACAACTTTTTAATTAAAATTATAAAATAATATTCATAAAAATCAAATAATAGATACAGACAATTAAAAAACCTACTAACCAAAACCGCTCACCACCCACCACCCTGACTTACCACCCCTCCGCCACTCATCACCACCACCCGCCACCATCACCAACAACCACACCCACCACCCACCACCCACAACCATGCACTACCATTCATCACTACCGACCACCACCACTCATCACCACCACCCACCCCCATCATTTCCCGCTACCACCACCCCTACCCATCACCCACTAAAACCACCACCTGCGACCAACATCACCACCTACCTCCACCACCCATCACCACCATCCCTACCCACCTCAATCATCCATCACCATCACCACCACCTCTACACACCACCCACCAAAACCACTACCCGCTACTACTATCACCCGTCACCACCATTACCACCCACCACCTACAACCACCCAACCACCACCACTCGCCACCACTACCCAACCAACACCACCCACCAACAGCTCTACCACTTATCACCAGTACCGGTCACCACCACCAACCACTACACCCACCACCATGCACCATCACTAATCAGTACCGACCACCACCACCCACATCCTTTGCTGCCTACTACCGCCGCCCCCACCCATCACCCACCAAAACCATCATCCCCACCAGCATCACCGACTACCTCCAACATCCATCACCACCACCCTCACCCACCTCAATCACCCATCACCACCACCCGCCACCACAACCAACCACCACTATCTACCACCACCACCCACCACCACCATTTGTCACCACCACCTCCACCCACCACCCGTCATAACCATCACCCGCCACGATTATCACCACCTACCACCTACCACCACCCAACCACCACCATCACGATCACCACCACCCAACCAACACCACTCACCACCTCTACCTACCACCCACCACCACCTCCACCACCCGCCACCACAACTATCCACCACACCCACCACTACTATGCATCACCACTCATCACTACCGATCACCACAACCTACCTCCACTACTGGCTGCTACCATCACCCACCAAAACCATCACCCGCCACCACTATCACCACCTATCTCCACTACCCATCACCACCAATGCCACCCACCTTAATCAACCAACACCACCACCAACCACTACCCTCCACCATCACCCACCACCACAACCACCTATCACCACCCACTACCATCACCCATCACTGGTATCTGTCACTACTACTTCCACCCACCAAAACCAAAACCACCACCTGCCACCTCCATCATTACCACCCGCCATCACCCACCTGTCAACATCACAACCACCGACCCATCTACCATCCACTATAATCCCCATCACCACTAATACCACCCCCACCTCGATGGTTGTTCTCGTGTATATAATTAAATATGATTATATGTATTTAATCGCATGTGATTTATATAGACAAGATTTGTTTTTCCAAATAAAATCACTTGTGATTAGATACTATAATCACATGTGATTAAATGTATTTAATCACATATGATTAAAACGGACAAAAACAATTATTGAATTGTGAACCTAAAAATGAATATTGTTCACATAAAAATCATATGAGATTGGATATATGTGACAACTCAAAGTTTATTTCGTTATATTACCCCGTTTCCGTTAACGGAATATTCCATTTTATAAAAGTTCCGTTAGTTTGAGGTCGGCAAATAAATAAATGTTTTGTTTAGTTATTTATACCTTATGTCGTTATCGTCGTGATAGAATAAATAAAGACAAGTAACTTACATTTCCATTTGATTGGAAAAAGTTAATTTTTATTACGACCATTTAACCCGGTTAAAAAGTTTAAACCTCGTTAAACACTAGTATCGGGTAGTCGTATACCGGGTGCAACACTTAGGACATATATTTAGGGAGTTGAACACTCCATAGAACCCTTTTACCACCTTAAACCCATATCCTCTCTCTACTCTCTCTCATCAAGCTCGATTTCGCCTCAAATCTGCGAGTTTCCGCCTCCAAAACGTAAGATCTTCTACCCTAACTTGTTCTAAACATCATTGGTTGAGGCTTTAACCCAAAAATTAAACATATAGGCTGTTAAAGAGGAGTTTACCGCCTAAGAACCTCCTTAGGCCGTAAACCCCTAAAATAAGGCCAAAATGTCCCAAATTTGTCCCTTTGAGCTTAGAAACTAATTGGGGATTTAACCTAGGAGTGTTTAATCCATAAAACAACAATTTTTGAAATGAGGTTAACCCGGCCTCCTTCGCCCCATTTACTCCCAGAGGACCCCCATAGCAAACCCTAACCGTTGTTGAAGCAAACTAGAGCTTTTGAAGTGAGTTTGGTGTTCTTGTGATCCAAGGAAGGAAGAGAAGCTTGAAGGAGCAAGAAGGGACTAAAGGGGATCCGAATTTGTGCATCATTTGCAGCTCATTCAAGGTAAAAAGTTTGTACCTTGTTCTTCCAAATGCTAGATCCCATTTTGTGTAGTTTTAGGGCTTTATGAGCCATTTTAGCTAGCCAACCATGAGTGCAAGCATGGTTGGGGATGAGGGTACGGATATAGGACCCTTGAGGGGTCACAAAGTAGAAAGAGGGTGCTCTTCCACCCAAGAAAGGCTCCATGCAACTCAAGGGCTTGTTTTAGGACCTTTTGAGCTTAAAGTCCCATGCAAGCACAAAAAGGTTGTAACTTTGCGTGCTAGAATGGTCCTAGGAGCATAGATTTATCATGTGATCAAGAGTTGTACATTAGAAATCGAAGATCTAATGAGAATATGCGACAGACTCGGTGAGTCTATCCTTGGACTCGGCGAGTACAAGATTGAGTCCCAAATCAATTGAGGGTCAAAAGGACCCAGTTGAGAGTGGAGAGGTTTTAGGGAGTCCCGGGGAGTGACACAATATTCTGGAATAAGCCATTGTTCGGGACATTCATGGGACTCGACGAGTGCATGAGCAGACTCAGCGATTCCAAGGCAATCTTCATATGGATGAAGATGAACTCGACGAGTTGTTCATACAACTCGGCGAGTCAAGGACAGAACCTGTTTATCAGTTGAAGATGAACTCGATGAGTTGTTCATACAACTCGGCGAGTCGGATGAAGATTCAGTCGATGTTCATTTGGAAGGAAAACTCATCGAGTCATCACCTAACTCGATGAGTAGAGATGGGTATAAGGACAAATGGAAGGATAGGGACTCTGTGAGTTGGCGAGCCAACTCGGCGAGTCAGGTCAACTGGTAGTTGACTTTGACTTTGACTTGGTAGGGGGTAAGGTGGTCATTTTACCCCAAGGACAGTTAGCAGTGTTTGATTGAGTGTTTTATGGGAATTACAACCGGAGGATTTCCGGAGCAGCAATAGCAGATAGTTAGTTCCCGCGTAAATCAACAGCTACTTCGAGGTGAGTTACCTTCCAGTAGCAGTGGGTCTACAACCACAATGACAGCCCATCAGTAGGAGTTGTATGATTAGATGATTGTCTATGTGATATTCATCTAGTTTTGCTACTACCGATATGTTTATGTGCTAGTATGATATGATGCTATGTGCTAGTGATAGTAGGGGAGATAGTCCCAGAGTACCGGTCGATAGGGCCGAAGGGGTAGTCATGCCTAGCCATGCTAGATAGATTATGTGATATGTGTTATGTGGTAGTAGTAGGGGTGAAATAGTCCCCAGTATCCGGTCGAGAGGACCGAAGGGGAGACCAGCACCCAGATATGCTAGTCAATATCCGGTCGACATGACCGAAGGGGAGGCCAACACCCAGATATGTTAGCCAGTATCCGGTCGAGAGGACCGAAGGGGTAGGCCGAGCACCCTGATATGCCTGACAATATATGTATGTTGTGTGATTGTATGATATGTGGTACGATGGGGGAACTCACTAAGGTTCGTGCTTACAATTTTCAGTTTTGGTTTCAGGTACCTCTTCATCGAAGGGGAAGGAGCTGGCGTGGTAGCGGCACATCATACACACACACACACACTGCTTTCCGCTTTATGAACTTGCTCTGGGATATGTATTATGATATTTGGTTGTTTTTATATTTTGGTTTCAGACACGATGTATGTTATGAAACGACTTGATCAAACAATGTTTTATTTACAAATGTTTTTTAAAGTATTGATATAAAAACGAAATTTTTGGACGTGAAATTTGGGTCGTTACACCGAGATCCACAGATATGCGCTTGCATCTCACCTAAACCTTAATTTCATGACAACCCCTTACTAGACCGAGATATAAAGGTTCCCAACCATTGCTGAGACCACCAGTCTCGCACCAGGTTCCCAAGAGTCCAAATAACAAGGCTACCCAACCTATAAACCCCTATGGTCACACACTGACCACCCACTTAATCATGCGAATCAAGATCCAAAACCTTGACCCAACGGTCTCCACCAACTCCTACCTGAATTGCTATAATCATACGGACCTCACCCAAGGATCCCACCCAACTATACCATAGAGCAGCCTCCCCTACGGGTCCCACCCATCTAGAGCTACACAGGCCCGTATCCGCCTCGGACCCTAATGGTCCTCAACCCATAATAGAAAAATACTCCTTGAAAATCATGACCGGCATGCCCACGACACAAACTGATTCCCTCTTGGTGCTCATGACCACCTCCAACGATTGTCTATCTAGGACGGGTGAATGCTATGATCCCATCGTAGTCTTACAACACTCCTAACCACCCAGGGCCATAGGGGTGTTCGCGATACGGTTCGAAACCGTGAAACCGGCCAAATCAGTCAATGGTTTGGCTTATGTTTTCTAATTTTTCTAACCGTAATGAACGGTTTGGCTTATGGTTTCTAATTTTTTAAACCGTATAAAAACCGGACCGGACCATAGGGTTTGTAATATATATTAATTAATGTTTTTTATATATATGTAATTATTATACTTATATTAATTTTTATATATAAATAATAAAATCTAAAACCGATAACTCATTTAATTACACAACTTAATTAGTTTGTTACTTTGTTTTGTGAACTGCAAAGCCCAAGTGTAAAGTCTTCGATTGGAGTCTATCCATTTTCAAAAGGTTTTGTTTTTGAAATTTTTTGAAAAATTGGACCGTGCCTTACACTGTGTGGTCAGCAGGTAAAAGAGTCAAAAGGTGTAAATGGAGTTTACAGCCAGAATCTCACTCACTTTTCCTGATTCCGGCCGTAAACACCCCTCTATTCTCTCTCAACCTCGAAATTTTTTTGTCTGATTTTGTGAAATTGCTCCGTTCATCGCGTAGGTAAGAGGATTCCGACCAAGGATATGCATTTGTTCCATGAAATCAATGAGTTTTGAGGCCAAAATCGACAAAAAACTAATTGTTGGAGTTTACGGCCCAAGCTTACGGCTAGGAGTTTACGGCGGTAAACTTAGTTTACTGCCAACAGCTTACGGCCATGGGTTATGGCCGCAAACTCAAGTTTGATCGTAAACCCTATGTTGACTGCAAAATTGTTCTTAATAAAAAAGTATTTATTATTTTGGGCTAAGTTTAAAATTAATATCATAAAAAAAATTATACTGTTCATTGCTCAAATGTCTTTCATTTCTTATTTGGTATGTTTTAGTGCAGATCAAATGACAGCTCTAAAGTTTGCAGACATACACAATCTGGCGATAGTACTGACATATCCTCCGGTAGCACATGGTGAATTTAATTCGATGATTCATGGACTAAGGGAATGTTGCCTGGCCTCCACCATCACAATGAACACAGTTGTTTATTAGAAGATTATCAGAGAGTTCTAGTAGACTGCCAAGACATCAAGAGATGATGATGGAGCACTGACAGTATATGCAGTCGTGCAAGGATGCAAAATTGTGATCGATGAGATGTTTGTGAGAAAGACATTGCTGATCAACGACCTTCCGAGCTTTCCCACGGAGATTGGTATTGAAGATGCTCAGAAGATATTAAAGTAAATGGGGTATGAAGGTGATTCTCCTCCTACTATGAAGAAGCTTCTGCCGCCTTATTGGATATTTCTAGCCCACGTCTTCGTGAGCTGCATCTCCGACAGAAGGTACGATGCAGATGAAATATCCCTGCGAAACACTGGCGCTATTGTTTCTCTTGCTGCGGGGACTGGCTTCAACTTTTCTAGGTTTATCCTGGATGAGTTTGTGGTTAACATTAATGCCACCACTCGGGATACCTTCCAAATGTACCCTCGGTTCGTTCAGCTCTTCATCAATAAACAATTTCCTAACTTGGTAAAGGAGGGAGAAACGCTCGATATGAAGTCCTTGGGCCCTCACACTATTGGTCTCATTGAACAAAACCGCAAAGGGAAGGTGATCTTTCAAAGACTGTATCTATTGGTTAAATTCGGACGATTCGCTGAGCCGAATGAAGCAACCGAGTCCCATGGATCTTTAGATAAGATATCGTCGGAGCACACTTCATCAGAAAAGGTGATCTCGGAAGGAGATGTGATCACCATATCAGATCAAGAAGGGGAAGAGACTGTTGCTCCTTCTGTATCAGTAGCTGAGGAGCATGACCTACAAACAATCCAAGTTGAAGGAGATTATAATGAAGGGTATTCCAAGAATACTGTCGAGCCTAATCAATATGAAGACCTTGATCTCACAGGTTTTGATAGAGATGAGATTCCAACTAATTTTGGAACTAATGATGACTTTCTGTCGAATGTCAACCTCAACTAGTTGCTTGATAATCTCAGTGATGTTGCTCACACGACAACGGAGAGAAGGGATACATAAGACGCTCTCGAATCAACACCCATAACTTCAAAACAAGTGGTTGTTTCTACAACTCCAATGGTGACAGTGTAAGTGATTCCTCCCCTTGACGTTGTCTCACCTACTATTGAACCACTTCAGGGTGATGATACAACAAACCAGACCTTGCAGCCTCCATGTCACACCCCCAAACCAGAATGGCGGAAACATTCGGGGGTGGGTGACTTCACGTAGTACCACAACAATTGAATATTGTAAAGAAAGTAACACAACCATCATATATATATATATATATATATATATATATATATATATATATATATATATATATATATATATATATATATATAACAAAAACTTACATTGTTGCGTAATACATGTTTCAAAAGAATATTACAAATATGATGATTTAAAATGTTTTAATAATAGACGCTTTAGCGTTCCTTCTCCAAAAGCTAGTGGTTACCTGTATTACTGATTCCCTGAGAAATACAAGTAGTTTTGAAAAAGTGTCAACAATAAAGTTAGTGAGTTCATAAGTGTTTTTGTACTGAAAGATGTATGTCTTTTAGAAGAAAATAGGTGAATGTGGTTTCCAGAAAATCCAATATTTTCTATATATAGTTTGAAAAAGTCCCAAAAGTTGGAGGGCTTTAGTATCTTTCGTGCTCAAATGATGAAGGTAAATTTATACTCAAAATAATGTAAATAATGAATGCATTCATGATTCTCATAAATCAAACTTATTTTTAATACTTCCGTGTGAGTTTTATAACCATGCTATTGACCCAGACTGCCTGTAACAACGTTCTTCAGGCGTTATGATATTTGTCACCCCAGACCTGCCGATCTAACTGTAGTTAACAGTTTAGGTGTGGGATAGTCAATCCCGTATAGATCTATACATAAGTATCACGCTCTCCCTCCAAGAGATTATGGTTTATAATACAGGACTTGAAATGCATACTTGAGAGTACGTTGAAGTTGAATATCTCACAACACTTAGTATAAATAGATTTACGAAAAACAAAGTCTATATTTCATTGCGGATGAAAGTATTTCATCTTTCACAATGTTTACGTAAGAATGTAATGAATAACCCGCAAACTATACCCATTATAGTTTTTCCGAAAGTGTGTTCCATTTGGTGATAATAACTCGATGAAATACTAACTTTTCGTGCGAAGTAAAATGTTGATATCGAAGCATTTTAATAATATAGATGTTGTATTTAAATCTATATAAAGCGATATGTTTTCTCGTATTGCACTTGTATCCCCCCCCCCCCAAAAAAAAAAAAAAAAAAACATGAAAAAGACATGAAAAAGTAGGGGTATGATCTAACTTGTTTGGTTTGAAAAGAGTGAGACTAGAGTCGAGCAGAACATCGACTGCGGAAAGCTGTGTCTTCGGATTCTTCGGGGATCTCGGTAGCGTAAAACCTTCATCGGGGCTCGGGTATGGAATCGAGGGTGTCGGGATAGTCTCTTGAGCTTAAGAGAGTGTAAGAGTGAGAGGAGAGTTGAGAAATGTGTGCCAAAACTCGGGGCTTATGCACTCTATTTTTAGTGCTGAAACACCCCGTATGTTGGGCGTACTCTAGGGGTACGATGGGTGTACTCCGGAGTCGTCATCGCTTACGACTCGAGCCTAGCTTGCCTATTAGCCGATGGGACGCGAAACTGCGTCTGAGTACGCTGGGCGTACACTAAATTACATTGGGCGTAATTTGTATTTCCAACTTCTAAATTCCGTAACTTTCGCGTACGAGCTCCATTTTTCGCGTTCTTTATATCCACGCATAGGTGAGACTATGCTCTACAACTTTCATTTAGACTCCGTCGGCTAGTTTTGAATTTATTTTTAATAGTATATTTTTAGTAGGCCGGGACTGCTAAAGTCCGTTAAAATCCATAACTTCTTTATCCGACGTCCATTTTCGTTTGTCTTTTTACAATTGTACTCCTATTGTGGAGACCTTCAACTCTCGTTTAGGTTGCGTTGGCTAAAAATCGTTCGATCTTTAATTCGAGTTTTTAGCTGTCTACCGCTGTTACGAAACTTATAAAATTCGTAACTTCTTCATACGAAGTCCAATGTGGGTGTTCTTTTTATGCATGTTCACGGTTTAACGTAATCTACGACTTTCGTTTAGATACCTAATGCTAAAATGCACTTTATTGAAATTTCACTTTTTACGTTTAGCAATGTTTTACCGGGTGTGTCGTGGATTTTCGAGTGGTCATAACTCTTTTGTTATAACTCGGATTTGAATGTTCTTTATGTTTTTGGAAACCTTGGCACGATATCTAACATTTGATGCATCCTAATTTAGATTTTATAACACTTTATTTTTGAAGTTAATTTCATTGATTCCAAATAGTTCGTTGTATTTGACTTTTGAGTGTTACATTGATTTGAAAAATATGGGGTTGTCACACTCCATCTAAAAGAAGAAGACATGATCCTAGTTTTGGGCCTTTGGATTTTGACTTGTCTCATGATGTGCTGATTACACCAACTACTACACCTGCTTTCGTATCAACCGAACCATTTCATGGAGGTCCTAACACCAATTTTGAAGCCGGTGGCTCCTCTGCTCCACCGGGATTCTCTCCTCCTAGGACAGATCTTGATGATGTATTTGTGCTATTAGCTATGCATCATGCTCAGTATGAAAATGTAGATCCTTCTTCATGTGGCAAAGGGATTTCTTTCGAAGGAGGTCGTCAAGGAGCAAACAAACCGTCAATTGATGAGCTTCAAAAGAAGATCAATATCCTGGATTTGAAGAACACCGAACTTGATATTCAAGTCAATGACTTGTTGAATGAGAATGCTAAATTGAAGTCTCAAGTATCTGATCTTCAGGATGATAGAGCAATAAAGACAAAGCAGATTTCTGATCTTTAAGACCATTTTAGTCTCCTGACCTCCAGCTATTTTGAGTTGAAGAAAAAGCTTGAAAGTGATCTTCGTGAAAAATACCAAACATCTGCAGATGAGTATAGGATCAATCTACATGCTCAAGCTTTTCCTGTTACCATGCCAACTGCTCAGACTTCGCGGGTTGTTAATCGTTTCGAAGAGGAGCACGTTCATGCTCCCCATGTTGAGGCAATCATGTGTGATAGACAAGATGAAGCTACTGAGAAAGGAAAACTCTTGTTCAAGAGGAGTTCTGACAAGAATGTACCTGTGGATCAAGCAAAAATCATTGTTACGGGTCTTGGTGCTGTTCACTTTAGAGATACGTATGGTGATAGATATGGGATTATTTCTTGGGGATTTCATGATGCTCTTAGTATGTGGATTGTTCAAAGAAAGAGTGGCAACACTGAGCTCTACAAGGACAGTCATGATTTCAATTCATGGACTAGGGTGGATTTATCAGAGCTGTCACGATCTCCTTTTTCAAATTCCTCGGATAATCCACAAGGAACTCATTTCAAACATTTTCTAGAAGACCAGGTGAAAAAGGGTTTTCCCTCAATGAAGACTGTTGAGTCTGTTATCAAGCATTACCCTGATGTCATCAATCCCAAAACTGGTCATCCTCTTCAAGTGGTGATGTGGCCTGCAACCAATCAGGTCAAACAAATCCATGTGCTTCAAAGTTACCCAGATGGATCTCTAAGCTCCATGGAGTATTGGGTTTTCGACGAGACTACAGCGTCTATTGTTATCAAGCTTAAAAATGAGTGCATTCGTCTGTATGATCGAAGGGATTTGTTCCAGTTCGGGAGGTGGGACATTCATCACCTGAGTGCTTTTCAAATAGTAGTTGCCGAGGAACTTTTTGAACAGGCAGCAAAAGAGTAAACGTCTATGGTTGCCGAGATTATCAATAAGCGCATGTGGTGGGACAGGTAGATGTGATGGTGGTCAACAAAGATTAACTTCAAGCTAGCACCAAACCAAAGGGGAGACTGAAGAGTCCAATCAATGGTTTGGTCTAGGCTTTCATTTGTAATAGGTTCTTTTGAGTCAATATGCATGTTTACTAGTTTTTGTGTAGTTTACAGTCATGTGATGAGTTTACGGCCGTAAACCCAAGGCCGGCCCAAGTCCACTATATATAGATGCTAGCTTGGTCATTTGATGGTTGTTGATGCCACAGAGTTTACAGTAGATATTCACAAGTTGTACAAGACGTCCTTTTATTAATAGAAGCATGTGCAAGTTTGTTCTGATTTCTGTTTCTATTTCTTTCTTGTTGTTATTCATTGTTTTGGTTGTTTGATCACTGGTAAGATCCGTTTCAAAACCTTACAACATTATATGCTAAAACTCTTTCCATTCCATATTAA
Organism: Lactuca saligna; assembly: GCF_052625555.1. Lineage (NCBI taxonomy): Eukaryota > Viridiplantae > Streptophyta > Magnoliopsida > Asterales > Asteraceae > Lactuca > Lactuca saligna. The sequence goes on from NC_136420.1 coordinate 24,614,570, forward strand.
GCATCTTTGTTAATTAATTAAATAAATAAAATGTAGTAAAAGTCTAAACTCTAAACAAAACTTATTTTATTAATTAATTTTTTCTTATAAAATTTTGATTTATTATTATTATTTTTAATTATCAATATTTTTTTTTTCTTAGCCATCGTTTCCATGTAACTTAATGTGTAATAATAACAAAAAATGTAACTATCCCTATACTCTACATTAAATAACATTTTGTATCTGGGTAACTACATATGTAAAAAAAAAAAAAATAGAAATTACATCTGTAACCGTCTAAAACAAATTTATAAAAATAGTCCATACGTAATATTAAAATTACAAAATTAGTGCCTATGTCCCTATACTCTACATTAAATAACATTTTGTATTATTTTAATCATAAAAAACCATCACCACTATTTATTATACATATATAATTGAATTAAAAATATTTTGTATTTTCCTCTAATTGTATTTTTTTTTTCTTTTTGCTTTTTTTAGTATTGAAATCATAATATAACATTTTTCAAGTATTGTGTTTATTAGTCAAGCATGAAAACGAGTTGGGTAACATAAAATAGTAGAAAGTAGCAGATGTCATAATCAGCCTAAATATACATCTAGATAAGTTTAATATAGACAGTGCTTCGACAATTCTTCTATGTTAACCATCACAATTAACCTATCACTTGAACTGTCTTTGCATTTAGTTGTACAAATATTTATCAATGTTTTATAATGAATACTAAATTTATTCAACGCACTATATGTATGGAGGATCTTAAACATTAACTATTTTTTACCTTTGTAACCTCTAAACCAATAGTTGTAAGTTGAAATGGTGAAATCAAGTTTTTTTCAGAGATGAGAAGTAGATGCACGAAAAAAAATGGAGGCATAAAGGAGAAATCGAAAATACCAGGTGAAATTGTAGATGCAGGAAAACTCATAAGCCGTTTTGCTTGATTGAGAAGATGAAGTCGATAGATGAATGAGAAATTACGTTTCCTCTTATTTGTTGAATAGCTGAAGAAATAGGGCAACGTAGAAGCATCCTTTTCATACCTTAGTGCAATTAGACCTAGGGCTTGAAAACCTGAGGAGTCTTAGTAGATGGAGTAGGGTGGAGGGGAGGTGGACCAGTGAGCCTGAGGATTCGATACTGATGTAACGATGGTGATAGATAACTTTTCGTTCTTATGTGATGAGTATGAGAGTGATTAATAGACAAGTGTCTAGTACCCGATGTCGTAGCCTGAGGAGTTGCAGCACCAGTACGATGGAGGAGTCTTAGTTGCCGAACGACGCTGTAATCGAGAGTGAAGCAACTGGGTTGTAAGGTATCCGATCAAAAAAGCCCTAGTTTTACCTATAACAATCATGGTGTCTTCCTTCTTTTAAAGCCACTCTCGCTGTCTTCTTCCTTCCCTTAAGCCACCATCTCGAACCTGAGAGAGAGAGAGATAGATAGATAGAGAGAGAGAGAGAGAGAGAGAGATGGAGAGAGATCTTTGAAAAAAGCCCTAGTCTTGATTTTGTGCTTTGGGACTCATAGACGCGCTTCTCCCTTCTCCTTTCATCAAATCGGTCCCGCACCAGAGGTGCTTCCCCTTTCTCGATTGATTGCCATCATCGAGCCACCATGGCTTCTTGCGTTCCCATCTTCCTTGCTCGATAGATAAACCACAACCACCGGACCAAAACTCCCACTACCTTCATCATTCTAATTCCCCTTTTTCGATTTATCTATAGGGAATAAGAAATAAACGATAATCAAGATTTGCATTCTTAATATTGAGACTTGAGAGTATAATACTGAATTAGGGCTTTTTTCTGACAATTTCAACATCGAGTGGGAGATATGGTGGTTCCAGTGGGTAGAAGTAAATGAGCGTTGATCGATGTCAACGAACGGGGAAGAATCGAAGGCGGCGGTTGGAGTGCAAGGGAAAGAATCAAGTAACACTCGATGTAGGGAGGCGGAGGAAGGCCGAAGAAGATTTTTGTGGTCAAAGAACACACCCAGAGCTAAAGAGGGGAAACAAGGAAGGAAGCGGGTTTTCTAATTTTTTTTTATTTCCTTTTTCCCACTGCTAGTTCCTGAAGAGTGCATTTGTAGAATTATAAAGCGACATTTCTAGACGACACACCTTTAACATAAGCACCTTTCGTGGGTTTTTTTTTTTTTTTTTTTTTTTTTTTTTTTTTTTTGTGAGACACTAATTCTAGGGCACGCAAGAATGCACGTCCAAAATTCTTTAAATTTCTAAAGATCTGACATTATTTTTAGGGCACACATTTTTGCGTATCATTAATCAGTGCATGTCGTAAAAAGCATATCATTAAAGGTCTGTTAGTGTGAGGTTACAAAGGTAAAAATAGCTAATACATGTGATCCTTCGTACATAAAGTTAAAAATAAAAATATTATCAATCCTTAGGCAGTGTACATTTCAAACGGTTTCTTTTTAAACCAAAAGAAAAAAATTGAATTGGTTTGTTGAGAATCCATTAGGTTAAACCGAACCTCCGTAACAGGTTTTAATAAATATATGAAATCGGTTTTTTTCCCAATTTTCTACTATAATCGAACCAAAGCTAAACTGGTTTTTTTAACCAACAAAACCAATTCTTTTAATACAAATTCATTTAAAAAAAACTAAAAAACCTAAACACTTGTAATTGAAACCAGTCTAGACAAAATAGTTTTTTTAAAAAATGATTTCATCCTCATAATACCAGGATTCTATTTCATCATTTCTTACTATGTTTATGCTCTTAGCTTAATAAAGATTCTATTTTAGGGGATCCAATATGGTGTACAAGAAAATGAATAAGAAGCAAGAACGTGACCTAGGGTTTTGTAATCGATTGTTTTTTTTGGTGATCGATGCTTAGGGTACATGTGAGAAAGGGGATGGGGTTATCTGTTCATAACCCACTCTAATAAGTTAAAGTTGGTTTGTTTTGATAAAACAAATAGGCCTAAAACGAAAAAGAAAAAAAAAACAAAATATAAGATTTTTTATGGAACAAACTCAATTTATCTGTTGGTAACCGGATCGGATGCTGAAATAATATATATATATATATATATATATATATATATATATATATATATATATATATATATATATATATATATATATATATATATATATATATATATATGGTGATCTTTTGGAAAGAAAAAAAAATTAGGTCTAAAAAAAATTTGTAAGGTTTTTTATGAAAAAATTTAAAATGTATTTGTGTAATTTATGATGGTGTTTATATTGATTTTTGAACTACAAAAATAATTTTGAAAAAAATACTTATTGACTTTGAATTAGTTTTTTTGAAAAAAGTTTTGGATTAGTTATTATGGTGGAAAAACAAATAAATTTAAAAATGTTTCACTTAAGATCTTCTTTTTGTAGCTATTACAATTAAAAAAAGCTAAATAAGATTTCAAAAAGTCAAACTTTTACATAATTTTCATAAAAAAAAACTAATAAAAAACTATTTTAAAAAGTAATTTTGAGTTTACCAAAAAAAAAATTTAACTTATTGATTTAAAAAAAAAAAAAAAAACAATAAATATATATTTTGAAAAACAATCCCAAATATCCCTGTAAATCTAATTTAAATATTAAAAAAAAAAAAAAAAAAAAAAAAAAACAAAGCCATCGACCGGCCCCTTTCCCAACACAGTGAAGGTCATCTCCATGCCCTAGCACAATCGCCGGTGATTTCATTTCCGATTTTATCAGCTTAGAGTGACTTCATGTTACAAGTTTGAGGGTCTCTTTTGTCAATTATAATTAGTATAAGGATTACATAGTAAAATAACATAACACTCATGTGAGTTCGTTACGTAGTGGTGATTACATGTGTGCTCCTCCATGATATGATTCATATATATGTATAGCCTCTGATGGCAATATGATTTATGAAACCTAAATATGAAAACCCTCTTCTCCTCTGTTCTCTTTTGATTCATCAGTTAGCTAATCGATTCACAGGACTATTCTCTATTTAGTCCCAAGGGTTGATTGCAACTCACCATTGGCTGATTATCTAATCAGATCGCATAACTTCAGTGATATCCGTTCCGATTTCAGTTTTACTAGTTCCGAATTCAACAGCTTAGAGTGATTTCATTCCGATTTCAACATACTGGAGTGAACACGTTCGAAAAACGATCAGAAAAAACCAACAAATCAAGGCAAGTCTACTCGCTTTTCATCGTTTTCGGATTTACTGGATAAACTTCTGTCGGCCATTCTCCTACCAAATCAAGCCAACATTGTTTTGGGTTCGATTCAATTACAGAAACGAACGCAATGTGACAAACAATCACATTGTTTTGGGTTCGATTCTTATTATAATATTCAGTGGAATACATATGATTAATAAATCGACTCAAACCACAAACAATCACACTCGTAAATATTAAAGATGGCAAATCGACTTCACTAGTCTTTTCCTTTCGTTTTTCCTCCTCCTGTCTTGATTTTCCACTTTCTGCACCTCTTGTGTTAGATATGTATTAAATTAAGAAAGAAAATCTATTTGGTTTTGCAGCCTTAGACAAAGAGTCATCAAGAGAAGACATGAAAGGTAAAGGTAAAAGTAAAGGCAAGAGTCGGGATAGAATCAGCACTCTTCCTCAAGACACAATTGAAAAAATTCTTACTCATATGCCAATCCGAGATGCAGTGAGGACAAGCATCCTGTCAAGAAAATGGAGGTATTATTGGACAAGCATGCCGAAACTTGTATTTGATGTCAATGTGAATCGGGATGCTATGGTTACATCATCTATGGTTGTATTATCTGGTGACGAAGAAGTCGATATATATAAGTTTGTCAATGCCATCTTCCACATTTTGTTGCTACGCAGGGCTCCAATATTGGAATTCAGTTTCCTTCTTGTTATAGAAACTGAAATCTATAGTGAGATTGATCAGATAATACTTCACCTTTCAAAGGACAATAATATCAAGAAGTTCGTCTTCAAGATTTTGGGAATTGACAACTACTTGATACCCCGTTCCTTCTTTTCATTGCAAGGATTAGAGCACCTAGATCTCTCGTATTGTAGTTTTCAGTTTCCATTAATGAATAAGGGATTTAGTAGGTTGAAGAGCTTACGCTTTTGTGAGGTTGATATCACTCACACGATGCTTTTTCGATTCCTTACCAATTGCCCCCTCCTTGAGGAATTTACTTGGGTAAGTAATTGAAGTGCATCAATGCGTATAACTACTTATTATGAATTAAGTTTTTTCAATTAAATAACATACCTTATTATTTAAATGCAGGCTAGAGACTATAGAAACACAGTGCTTACCGAGTGTGATTTGGTTAAGCTTTTTAAGTGTTTACCTTTAGTTCAGGTTCTGAAAATCCACAAGTTGTATATCAAGGTAAAACCCAACCTATTGTTTTGTCCCATGCAAAAAAAAAAAAAAAAATCGTGTTTTAAACTTTTAATCTTAGTTTTAGTATTTGGTTAAAGGACTTGGGTGCAGGTAGTTATAGTATGCCACATAAGCTCCCCATTTCACTACCCCACTTGAGAATACTTGTTCTTGGTGTGTGTTTCCTTGAGCTTTCGCCTGTTCTATGTGTGATCAACAGCTCTCCAAATGTGGAGAAGATCAAAGTGGAGGTAAATATCAACAACTACATACTATCACACATGGTTTTAAACGATATTTATGATTCTACTTACAATTTTAACATGTTTTTCTGATTAGATGTGTTGGGACCATTATCGGCAGTGTAGTCTACAAACTTTCAATAACTTGCCTGATATTCAAGAAGACTACTCGGGCCTCAATTTGGATCATCTTAAAGAGCTGGAGATAACAAACTTCCATAACCATGGTCTTGAGATGGAGTTTGTGAAGCTCATCATGGGTAAGTCACCTGTGCTAAAGAAAGCACGAATAAAGCTTAATTCTCATGTTTCTGTTGATGAAGAAGTAAAGATGCTTCGAGGTTTGCTGCACATGCCATTACCACGTGCATCACCAGCTGTGAGCTTCACCATTGAACGCCGTAAATATTGATTAACTGTAGATGCAAAAAAAGCTTAAGTGATGTTAGGTTAATTGTGTTGGTTAAAATAGGATTGTCAAAGCAGAGTTCTTCTGAGTTACTGTCCAAGTGTCTATTAAACTTATTTATATGTTTTTTTTAGGTTGATTATGAGAAGTGAGAACTGCTACCTTTTACTCTTTTATATTCTCCAACTCATCTATCCATGTATTTTGATGATTTACCATTAAACACAAGACTTGTACAATGTAAATGTTATATTATGTTTTCAATTCTAAAAGATGCAAAAAAGAAAAATTCAATTAGAGGAAAACACAAAATACTTTTAATACTTTGCTGCTTTACCATTAAATACAAGACTTGTAATATGTAAATGTTATATGATGTTTTCAATTCTAAAAAATGCAAAAAAGAAAAATACAATTAGAGGAAAACACAAAATATTTTTAATATTTTGATGCTTTACCATTAAACACGAGACTTGTACGATGTAAATGTTATATGATGTTTTCAATTCTAAAAAATGCAAAAAAGAAAAATACAATTAGAAGAAAACACAAAATACTTTTAACCATGCTTAATATTTTCTTCTAGCGATCCCTATAGATAGGCTTGGCCAGCATATATCTCCCATTGAGTATCGTAGTATCCTCAAATATCAACTCACGATTCTTATATTTTCCAGCTGACGATATATGTCTGGTGTGTCGCAAGACATGTTTGGACTCTTTTAGAAAGCATCAAGTTCACTATAAAGAACTCCTCGGGTTCAAATACAGGCACGATATGGTTAAGGATGTTTTGTTTGATATATTTAAGCGTGTCGGAGTTTCCGCTAAGAAAAAGACACTTGTTAATTTCTTGACTGACCCGACAGAAGGAATGTCAACCCACAGACCGACTAACATTTTGATTTTTGGATGGGTCGGTGGGAGAAACGTATGTGTGGATGTTACAGGGATATCCCTTTTCGTGGACTTAAGGGCTGTGAGTTTCATGACGGGACAAACTGCTTTAAAAGTGTAGAACATGTGTTCATACCATTTGCATTTGATACATTTGGTTTCCTCGTGCCGGATGCAGTAGAACTTCTTAATAGAGTACAACGGATCACACATAGTAATGTTATATCTCCTAGATCTTCGGATGTAGTCTTTAAATAAATTAGTTTTACCATACAAAAAGGCTTGGCGTTGCAGTTTGTTGTCCGTTTGTTATCTCATTCATTTTACGGTGATAGTTAAATGAACAATGAATGTTATAACTTCCATGCAATATTATTTATATATGTATAATAAATATTGGCGATGGCCTGTGTGTTGCGGTGATCTTAAATTTTTTGTGAATAAACTAAAACACCATATTATTTAATGCAAAGTATAATGACATAAGGACCATTTTTGTAATTTTAATATTACATATGGACTATTTTTTTACACTATTACACATGGACAATTTCTATAGTTTTATTATTACATAGAGACAACCTTTTTATAATTTTTACATTTTTTGTTATTATTATATAAGGCTACTTTCTACATATTTACCCCTTCTAATTGCTGTATTCTTTCATGAGTTTTTATGTGAATAAGACGTACATACATATAATTACATTCTTATTTAATTTTGTCTTAGTTTTGCAAAATATAAAAGACACATAATTACATTCTTATTTAATTTTGTCTTAGTTTTGCAAAATATAAAAGACACAGAGAGCCACAAACTTTTTTATTATTTTATTATTTTATAAGGACTATTTTTGCAATGTTTTCTCAAGTTAATTATACAGGAACCATTTCCATAATTATTGTATCCTCTTATGTATTATGTAACATATCATTTTGTGGTAAATTTAAATAAAATTATATAGATGTATCATTTTATATTTTTTTTTCATTTTGTTAAATTTCATATAATACTTAAATATAATAATAAATGTATCTCCAATTCATTAATACAACTTTTCTAATAATTTCTAAATTTTTAAACTGAATCTAATTTATTATTATTATTATTATTATTATTATTATTATTATTATTAATCAAAGCTAATTACAATTACAATTCTTAATCCAAAAATAAACACACACTAACTAATACACACACAGCCATACCGTGGCGGCAGGCGGTGGCGCTTGGCAGCAGCCACCACCTCACGGTGGTGGCGGTGAGGTTTTCCGGCCGAAAATCATACTTCCAACATAACGCCACCATCACCCGTCTAAAACACAGTAAACATACATACACATCCACCCATATACGGCGACTAAGGGGGTGGCAGAACGAAAATGGCGGCGACAACCACCATGGTTGGCTGCCATGGTGGTTCGCCTCACCTCCAGCCTACATGCTTGACAAGTCTCTAGCAGCACACACGAACAAATGTGACACGCGATCACAACTCCCATCCATAGTCTAGGCGGAAAACGGAGCTGGAACAAGAAAAACGGCGACCGAGGGCCACCCAATAGTAACAACGTTCCCGACGTCGTGTTCACAGAAAAGAACGGATGTGAGATGATGTGAGTGGCGGTTGGGTCTTACCGACAACTTCTCATTCATTCACGCCCAGTAAAATGACGAACACAGCTCCAATAGTCGATCTTCACCGGTTATCCAGGTTGTTCATGGCGTCTCTGGCAGGGCTGTTATGGCACCCATTGGCGAGGCAGCAGCGACGGTCTTGAAGCTTTTCACGATGGCGGCTGTAGATGCTACACATGATGGTGGCGGCTGGTGGTTTAGTAACTTAGGGTTAGGGTTCTTTGTCTGCACCCATTTGACGAGAGGATGAAGGGATCGGATAAACCCCGTAAATCCAAACTAAACTACAATGCCGGAAATACACTTTTGGTCCCTACTCCCCATATAATTTTCAGCATCAATCCAAAATTTAACTTTTAACCCTAACCCCATAAATTCCTTTCATAATAGATCCTTATATTACCAATAAGCCCCCTAAGCCTTCAAATATTTTCAATTTAATTCGTTTATTACCAAACGGACGCTGGCTTCTGAAATCCTTTTCAATTAAGTCCATGACTTGCACTCTTTAACCCGTGACTTCTAAAATTCTAACAATTAACCCTCGAGACCAACACCTTGCTATAATATTACAGATTTTGGGGCTTCTATCCGTTTATTTATTTATTTAATAAACAGGGTGTTACAACTCTCCCTCACTTAAATTAGATTTCGTCCTCGAAATCATTCTTTACCATTCCTTGAATGCCTAACCACTCTAGTAACATGGTCACCATCCTGAGTACACCTTAGGCTTCCCAGGGTAGCCGTGACCAATCTTCTTAAAGCCCTTAAATCCTCAGGTGAACGAATACCTCGCAAAAAGATTACATGTACTCTTTCCGAAATTTGCTGTCTCTAGATGATATGAATCCCTAACAGACCACTCATACTAATTCATTATAGATGAACCTCGCGGTGGGTGACTTAGCATTACTTGGCAATCTATTACGCTTACCATACCTAAGATCCTCAATTGCCATTACCGTTCGAGACCCAAAACTGCTGAAACATTGATCTGCCTGAAAACACTAAACTGCCTGAAACACTGACTGCCTGAAAGACTGAGCTGCCTGAAACACTGAACTGCCTGAACATTGTACTGCTTGAATCATTGTACTGCCTGAAACATTGTACTGCCTGAAACACTGAACTGTCTAAACACTGAAGTGCCTGAAACACTTAGCTGCCTGAAACAGCATGCTGCTACATGGCTGCTTTCCAACATCTATCGATACCTTCCTGGTCTCAATTCATTTCTCAGTCGTCTGAAATGCTGAGTTCCAGCCTGACTGCAGAGCCAAAGGACTCCCTATTTAGTTGCCTCGCATGACTTCTGAACAAAATCCTTCTCTGGAGCTAGTTGCCACTAGTTATCATGTCACTGAGGCTCTAACAACCTCCTGATCCAACCGATCGGGTCCATATGTCGAATCTTGATGTCACCAAACTCAAGGCTAAAAGTGATTGCTACATGACCATTGGTAGCCTTATGTCATAAACGACCTTAAGCAGTCCACTGTTTCCTTGCTCTCATAGTTGTAGTGGTGCTTCTATAGTCTTATTACCGGCTTAACCAGATCTAATCCATCCAGATAATTCTGAAATCCAATCCATGGATTTCCATATCCTTACTGCTACACCCGAACTAGTGAGTACTACTATTCCTTCCGCATCCTAACAACGTGTTCATGCTATCTACCAACCAAGTGAATGCTATGGCTTCACCCGTAGACTCACAACACTCTATCACTATCTGGTTACTAGTGAATGCTACGGCTACACCCACAGACTTACCACACTCTCTCACACTATCTGACTGCTAGTGAATGCTACAGCTACACCCGCAGACTTACAATAGACACTATCTGACTGCTAGTGAATGCTACGGCTACAACCGCAAACTTACAACACTTCTCACAATATCTCATTCGTTGATTGCTAAACTGAACACATCCGACATCGAGCATATACGCAGACTAACATCCAAAACTGAACCCATGTCCTGTCTGGGATCCCCAAACTGATTCCCTAAGGTTTGCTAGCAACATTCCGAGAACGCGATCTCCTTACTGGCAAGTTTTTCCAAACTTCCATCTCACACTATTCTCAAACCATACAACTGCCTAGGCTGTCTTCCTTCCTGAAAAGGATGCGAAACTTATCTTAGTATCTAAATTGCTCCTGCTTTTGAATCCTTGGGCGATTCTCCCCCACTTTGATTCTGCTAATGCCTTACAGCACACAAAGCTAGAAGAATTCTCAATCCTTTTTACCCTTCTATGCCCAATCTGTTGAAAACCACACTTACCGTTGCTAATGATTCAATACTAGCCAATCCAAAAGATCACACTACCTCCAAGAACCCGAATAAATTTTCGGTAATAACCCGCTAGACCCCCGGAAACTCCGAATCTCAATTGGAGACCTCGGAATCTTCCACTGCATCACGACCTCTATCTTGGCCAAATTGACTAGAATACCCTTTTGATTGACAATGTGCCCAAGAAATTGCACCTCACACAACTAGAACTCACATTTGGAGTAGCTTGCAAAAAGTCTATCCCTCCTCAAAGTCTCTAGCTCCTTCCTTAGGTACTTCTTGTGCTACTTCTCAGTCTTGGAAAAAAAACCAAGATGATGGTGTCCTCTCCCAATCCCGCGATTTGGGAATTGATCTTTCGCTATCCGCTGATAATTCTCGGTATGCAATTAGCATATGCCATTTCTTGAAAGTATAGTTCAAATGCAACCGAGGATAACCCAGAGTTACACTTGCTCACACCCCTGGAACGTAAAGACTTTATCATGCAGTTTCCCGCATGTGCTGTACTGAATCTAACTCTACTGGTCTCTCAAAAGCTAATCCAAAATCTAGGGTCTCCTCCCGAGACCCTTCAATATAAGCAACTGATCTAATTCCCTCTTACTAATGTGCTCCAAGTCCATATCTCATTCTCAAGCTCTAGTAGTCATATCATTTAGGGTCTTGCACCCTGAGATACTCACGATCTCCCTGCTACCATTCTATAGTATGTTTTGATAACTTACCTTCTTCATTTCCTTATCTACTGTGTACTGTGGTACCATATAAGCTCTTTCCCGAGACTTGGTAGTGAGCTCTACCACAGTCTCAGTCGTCAAGTGGAGATCTAACAACTCTTGCGCCTCAATCTCCTGGGCACACTCTGCCCAGAATCTGGTCTAAAAGTTATTCCATGACATAGCATCAATTGCACCATCACTCAACCTTGTACCAACCTCTTCCTATCAATCTCGTGCTCTGTCCCTCAGGAGACAGGAAGTAAGTCAGATCTTGTCTCCTTTGAGACAATGTCTGGTACGAAAAGTGTTGGCGACATCTGCCAACCATCTGCTGCTAACAATGGGGTCCCTAACCCCCCTAACAATCTGAAGCTTCATAAACTCTGAATTCCCGAAACATCAACGTACGGTTCCTTATCATGACTGCTATCTTAGTGCAAAATGTACTCATCCTCTCATCACAATCTCTATAATGCCCTACTTGATCATACTGAAGAACACAAGAATCTGGTCAATGATACTTCGCATAATTCTCAGATGGAATGAACTCCCTCATCTGATCATCAATCTACCCGGCTCCAGAGTCCAAGCCAGATCCCTCGTCGATGCCAGAACTACCATCTGGTCTACCACGTAGCGTCACTATACTCGGTAATATACCACCACTAACATCACAATGCTCATCAAAACTCGAGGGATCTCACACACTACAAATTTCTTGGATTCATCTCAACCTTCCTTGATTCGAGTACGGATCCTCTGCTTTCAGTAGTACGGGCCCATACTACCTTCCACATCTATCTGTACTTTCCTCAAGTACTGCCTCGACTCCACCAATTCACTTCCACATCTATCATCACCACCAATTTGTTTTTTAGTTTTCTTCTTAGGTGTTGAACACTTCTTTTGTCCTTCTCTTCTAATCTGAGGTTGTACTAGTTCGTTTCCTTCATTGTTTTCATCTTCAATATCAATAAGCAATGGATTGGATTCTTCATTAGTGAATTTGTTGAATGCCATCTTTAGTAATATCCTCTCGCTTTTCTTTCTACCTAATAGTAGAATTAAAATACCTTAATCATTTATAACTCAGAATTGAATCATTAACAACTTAAATAATCATAAATTATACATACTAAACACAAACATAATTAAACACATACCCAAAAAACAGAGGAATGTTTACAATAATCATCAATAAACAAACAATGTAATTAACTTACTCACATAAAACAATTGGGACTCCTACACAATTATTCTTTACATACAAAATCATGTACATGATCAAAACCACATACATACTCAATAAAGTACCCATTCACAAATGAATATGTATTTAACAATATACAAAACAGACAACCAACAACAAGGATTAATACTAGAAAAAGTACTTATGTCTTAAAAACAATCGGATTTTACAAGTAATCATTAGTAATAAATGACATTTATACCCTTTGTTATTATTTTTCTACTAAACACCATTCACAATCGAATACTAACATCAATTACTCCTCTTGTCCCCAAAATCAGTGGAATGTTTACAATAATCATCAACAAACAAATAGTGTAATTAACTTACTCACATAAAACAGTTGAGACTCCTACAACATTATTCTTTACATACAAAATCATGTACAGGATCAAAACTACATACATACTCAATAAAGTACCCATTCACAATTGAATATGACTTTAACAATATACAAAACATACAACCAAAAACAAGGATTAATACTAGAAAAGTACTTCTGTCGCACAAACAATCGGATTTTACAAGTAATCGTTAGTAATGAATGACATTTATACCCTTCGTTATTATTTTTCAACTAAAAAACATTCACAATCGAATACTAACATCAATTACTCCTCTTGTGCTACTTATAATGTAAAAAGAAAAAAAGCCCTAATTTTTGGGTTTACGTAACCTTACTTCAGTTCAAAGTAGTCGACTACGATTACACATGTATATGCATCTTAGAACTATCAAACACAATCATAAACTATTGATTTTTAAGCACATTTAATATCAGAATACCGTAAATTCGAAACTCATCTATAATTACCATTTTCATTTAAACAATCAAATACACCAACGTGTTATTTGTAAAACACAACATTTAAATCAACAATCATCAAAGATGAAGAATCACTACAGTTCATAATCGATGATATAAAGAAAAAACGAAAAACCCAACTTCTAGGGTTTTAAGAATCGTTAAATGTACACATTAACAAAAACTAAACACACTAATACACCCGTTTTCCAGTCAATCGATATTCAATAAAGATTAGCAAGCTTACTTCTTCCACTTCGATTGATCAACGACGACATTCCTCCACCTTCAACGACTCACAGAGTTCTGAATGCAAAACACCTCTTCACGGATGAACAATATTAATCGCCTTTCGTATAATTGTTTAGCTGTGACACTATTTTTCATTCAAGATATGATCGAATCACCCAAAAGATTAGAAGTTAACTGTGATTACTAAAACATAGGAACAGTTTCTTTTAATTTTCAAACTTACCTGATATATTCAAATTGGATGACATCATAAAATTACTTGAATACCCTTTTATATTTTTTTTTAATTAAAAAAACAATTAAATTCATTTATTATTTTCTTTAAATTAATGATCAATGAGATCCTTAGATTATAAATATTTAATGTACCAGATTTGTTCTCGCATTTTCAACCTTTTAGACGTTCTCATTTGATCCTTTCCCTATATATATATATATATATATATATATATATATATATATATATATATATATATATATATATATATATATATATATATATATATATATATATATAGAGAGAGAGAGAGAGAGAGAGAGAGAGAGAGAGTCAAGATCAAATAAGAAGGAAACTTTTGGTAGGAATGTAAGAAATTTTTTTTCTACATATTGTTTTCGCAAACAAACAAAATGAATCATTAGATGATTCATTTGAAACATGATTCACAAGAAAAAATTTTCAAAAAAACATCTCGATGATTCATTTATATAATGATTTTGTTGTTATTCACTAATATTGTCATAAAAGTGGATTTTTTTTTAATTTATTTAAAAATGAATCATATAGATGTTTTTTTGAGAATTTTTTCTTGTGAAGTATCTTACAAATGAATCATTTAGTGATTCATTTTTTTTGTTCGTCAAAAAAATATGTAGAAAAAAAACTTCTTACCTTCCTACCAAATTTTTTTTACCGGATCTATATCATATATATATATATATATATATATATATATATATATCTATATATATAATTATATATATATATATATATATATATATATATATATATATATATATATATATATATATATAATCATGTGATTCAAAATAATCAATATATTATATCAATTTAGTATACAAATTATTATATCAAATTTAACAACACCGTTATTATTATATTTTAAAAAAATCAAATATCTATAAAAAACTTTAACTATATAGGTGTTTCAGCGTATTACATAGTCAACTAAAATATAAATTTCAGTTTCACTTAAAAAATCAAATAATATTTTTGTAAATAGTTAAAAGTGACAAATTGTAGTGATAAATGCAAAAATCAAATTGTAATCTCAATTTAACTAAAATATTTCTTAAAGATATTTCTATAAGCGTTAAAATATTCCAAATAAGTAGCTTAAAATAACTTATAATAACAATAATTAAAAATAAATCTATATAAATGATTATATTATTACTTTTAAAATAAAAAAAAATAATATTTGATGTTTTAAATAATTATAATGATAAAAATTAAAACATTAAACAAATAAATTTAAAAAAAATAATAATTAAATGTATTGATGTTTTTGCGCAATGCGCGGACATTCACCTAGTATTTTATAAGACACGCAAAACCGGAAGCCGTAATGGCAAAACAAGGAATTGACACGTGCTTTTATGTTATGCCATATTTGTAAATTTAAGATCAAAATTGAAATAACTTTGTGTTTACTTATTCAAAGCAACACAGGTATTATATATACTGAATATCAAACTCGTCAAAATCATGACATGCAACTATATACCCAAAGCGACGTGATCAAAGAAAACTTCAAACAAGTTGCATTTCCATATTCCCAGTCAGTGTCTTAAAATAAAATTAACAGATACACAAGTATAAAAGGGATTATAATCACAGGTCGTGCAAAAGCTTTTGATTTTGAGGTAAGATGCTAAAAGAAAATTTGCAAATAAATGTACCTGTGGTACTGTTCTTTTGATCTTCTTCGAGAACAGACCAAGAGGATTTGCAATAAGAATGAAAGGGTTTCTGGTATTGCATTTGCACTTAAATTTCAGTCTTCTATTTTTTAAGATTGTCATTGTATGTGCATCATTACAAAAAACAGTTTGATAAACATATATATATGTAAATTATTTAACATGTATTTTCCTTTGTGACTCTATCTATATTTTGTATTTTAATCATGATGTAGCATATACATTTTATAACACTTGTGCTTATTGGTCTCAAGCATCGAAATAGATGATTAGGATGAATTTAGGAATATAAGACTAGAAAGTAGCACTTGTCATAATACTCATAATCAAACCCAAAGAGACATCTAAACAGGTTCAAAATTGACAAAAAGGGTGCTTTAACAAATTATACTTTAACTAAATATTACAATTAAACTGGCATCACTAAAACTTAATTTACCTTCGGACTTTATTTTTTAGGGCGTTCGATAATGAACTTTGCTGCCGGTGATGCACGTGGTATTGGCAGAAATATCAAATCTCGAAGCATCTTATTTTCTTCATGCACAGTAACCAATCTATTGAGCTCTATTCGTGCTTTTTGAAGCAGAGGGGACTTAGCCATGATGAGTTTCACAATCTCCATCTCTAGAGTATAGTTATGGAAACTTATTATCTCCAGTTCTTTAAGATGAGCCAAGTTGAGATCCGAATACTCTTGAGGATCAAGCACAGTGTATTGCCTATCAGGACGAATCATCTAATCAGCAAAACATGTCAAAATTGTCAATAAAATTAATATCTATTACCCACATGTGATAACATGTAGTTTATATTTACCTTCAATTTAATGTACTCCAAATTTGGGGAGCTGTTGATCACACAGAGAATGGAGGAGCGCTCATCTTGGTTATGAAAACACACATGATCAAGAATAAGTATCCTCAAGTACACTAGTGACGTGGGGAGCTTCTGTGACATACCACCTGCAGCGAAGTGCTTTAACCAGATTCCAAAACAACGATTAAAACAAATTAAATATTCATTGCATGAGATAAAACTAACAATTTAAGTATTACCTTCATATAAACCCTCGAGAAGTTCACAGCCTGAATTAAAGGTAAACACTTGAACAACTCAACAAATGTAAACTTGTTTCCTCCTGTAAAGTCTGCTTGATGATTTCCAATCTGCATGGATCAAAAATAATTGTAAGAAGGTATTTAGTTGACGAAGCTACATATATAAGTAGTTATATGGACCTTACCAAGGTAATTTCCACAAGTAATGGGCAAGCAGTAAGAAATTGCTGAAGCATCTTGGCAGTGATGTTAACATAATAGAATCCTAGGCACTTCAACATACTAAATCCATTAAACATTAATGGAATCTCAATTTTACAATATAAAAGCTCTAGGCATTCTAATCCTTGCAATGAAAAGAATGAACACGGTAGCTTGTAAAATTTAAAACTTCTAAAAATGAAATTCTTGATATTCTTGCTCCATGAAAGATGAAGTATTATCTGGTCGATCTCATCAGCAATTTCTGCATTACTGATATACATACAGAGTTCCGATATCGGACCCTTGTGTAGTAACAAAACATGGAAGATGGCAATGACAAGCTTATATTTTTCGATTTCTTCTTCCATATTAGATGATAGTTTAACCATGTTGTCATCGAATACAAGATTCGGCATGCCTGTCCAGCAATACCTCCATTTCTTTGACAGAATGCTTGTCCTCAATGCATCTCGAATTGTCCTCAATAAAAAAGGGATGAAATGACATCCGGTGAACAAAACTTCTAACCAGAAGTGATAAAGAAACCATGTAGATGAAAAAAAAAATCAACTGCGAGTATGACTTCGCTATATCGATACTTAAAAAACCCCTCAAGTAATATTAAACATGAAAAATGGAAGCATATAAAAACTAGATTCAAGCTTCAAATGAACCGAATTTAAGCAAGTTGTACGATCAAAAAAATCATTAAAACAATATTTAATTTGTTTAGCTCCAAGGTTCCGGTGGGTGGGAGTTGAAGAGACCGCCGATGACAAGAAGCAATGGAAGTGAAGAGACGGTTTATGCCCTCCGTTTGACGATACAGTACTACAAAGGTCTCTCTCTCTCTCTCTCTCTCTCTCTCTCTCTCTCTCTCTCTCTCTCTCTCTCTCTCTCTCTCTCTCTCTCTCTCTCTCTCTCTCTCTCTCTCTCTCTCTCTCTCTCTCTCTCTCTCTCTCTCTCTCTCTCTCTCTCTCTCTCTCTCTCTCTCTCTCTCTCTCTCTCTCTCTATATATATATATATATATATATATATATATATATATATATATATATATATATATATATATATATATATATATAAAGTGTCGTTTACCTTTGCTAGGTACAAATATTGTTTTTTCAAAATTTAGTTTCTAGAGGCTTAGTGTTTTTGCACAAATACTCTACATCTAAATAATTATCGATAAGAGTCGTTGTTTTAAAATTTTCCTTAATTTTTATAATTTAACTTATTTCTTTTAGTTTGTTTAAGATTAATTTTTTTTAATTGGATGACATCTATTTTTTTAATAATTGTTTTAGGACTTAAATATTTTTGTTTTGGCATATGTTTTTATAAAGAAAAAAAACATTTTACAAATTGACATCCTACTTCTTGGTGGTAATTTTGAAAGAAGAGTTCTTTAGAGCAACACAAGGGTATCAACCCTAGTAATTAAATAAGCCATAATTAAAAAAAATTGAATAAGTTTCTACACATCGATATTTAATTTTCTTTTTAAACAAATATCTAACTAGGGGTGACAATTGATGACACGACACGACAAAAATACACGACACGAAACGAAATTGAAATTCGAATTCGAATTCGTGTTCGCGTCGTGTTCATGTCAGGTGCAAAAACACGACGTCGTGTCGTATCGTGTTCGTGTTCAAAATTTTACACGAAATTGACACGATTTAAGATTTTTTGTCATGTTTTTCGTGTTTGTCGTGTTTTTCGTGTTATGTATGAATAAATATTAATTAAATACATTAACTGTTATTTCATGTTATCCTTGTCATGTTGTGTCGTGTTTGTCATTTTTTAATCGGTTCGTTTTCGTGTTTGTTCAAAAAAACCCGAGATCGTGTTGTGTCGTATTCGTGTTACATAAAACATTGTCGTGTCGTGTCGTGTCAGACAAAAACACGACACGATGACTCGATTTGCCACCCCTATATCTAACAGGTTTAAAGATTGTTTCCGGTAATAAAAATTATGCAATTGATATATGTATTTTAATTATAGTTTTTAAGCTAACATTATCTATTCTTATATATAATTATTTTATTTCTAATTTGTTCATATGTTCTATTTTATTATCTTTTTACTTTTAATTTTTATAAGTGTAGTTAAAAGAAATTATATAACCTCAACTCAAATTTTAAAGAATAATTACAAAACAAAGAATGATAGATTCACCTTAAATAATTACAAACCACATTAAAATCATGTTCAATATAAAAATTCATATGATAAATAGTTACTTATGAATTTGAATTAAAATTATTTTTTATAGTGTTAGAAATCTTTTAACATGATATCACTTTAATATTTGAGATGTTAAAATACATTTTTAATAAGTAATTATAATTCCAACTAAAATCATGACACAAATAACAATTATTCTACTATACAAAACAGACATCTAGATAATAATTAAATCTAATTATCTTATTAATAAAGTTTTACTGAAAAAAAAAGTATATGATAACAGTCAACCAAATTTCACAACAATTTGCAAATATATGATAATACTAAATACAAAATTTATAACACATATGTTATCACCCATTAGACTAAAACATATATGTAAATTTCAGGATTTTCATTAAAATACACAATGGTTATTTTTATTGTGTCCCATAATATTTGCATGTCATTTATACTGACTGACCTGCAACAATGTATTAATAATAATGTTTAAATTTCTTATTTTCTTCATAAGATTTAAAAAAAAAAAATCAAGAGCCCTTTGTTTACAATCTGATCTTTTCACAAAATCACTAATAGACTCTAAATCCTCTACTTGAGCCACCTCAACAATTCACCTACAAATCAAAGAGTAATTTAGACATTTCATTTATAGTCAAACAACTTAACCATTACCTTGTCATTTTTAGCAGAAACCAATCCAAGAGAATCATTGAACTAATTCATCATGTATTTTGTTTTACAAGTTCCCAAAGCTCCAAATCATTATAAGTTTCATGAAGATACATCTCACTAATCACCTTTTAATGTATATCCCAAAGAGATGTAAACTTCTTATAAAAGAATATTCCAATTCTTTGCTATTGTATCTATTACCCATGTTTTATAGCCTACATATAAAATATTTACCACTATAAAAACCAAAATATTATAAAAGCATGATTACAAATCAAATAAAAATTACATATTTCCCTATGATTCTATTTATGTCCATCTTCTAAAAAATAAGCCAAAATGATTTAAGATAGTATATATATATATATATATATATATATATATATATATATATATATATATATATATATATATATATATATATATATATATATATATATATATATATTACAAACTATAAAACTAAAGTATAATGATAAAGGCAATAAAAGTCTAAAATCTAAATGTTAAAACTATAATACGAAACATTTACAAATAAAAGGCTATAAATAAAAATATTATTATATAACTTTTGATATTCTAATTACCAGTAAGTCGATCAAAGTTTGTTGAAAAAAATCGATAAAAAATAGCATATTTCATCAAAACCCCATCAGAAAAAATAACATCAACATTAGGGGTAAAATCATCTATATACAGGCCAAAATATCATATTATCCTCTATCCAAACAGATAGAGAATACATCAAATATGAAGTAATGGTAGTTTTGTCCAAAACTTGAAATCATCATCAAATAGCATAAAAATCAACTACAAGGGCAAATCTGTCTAGTTTGATAAATGGGGAAACTTAAATTTAAACCTTGTGAAGAAAAAGAATACCCCCACGGTGAAATTGTAAAATTGTGCATTTTGCATTGACAAAAAAGATCGTCAAGAAAAGAGAAAAGAACCAAAACCAATATATTGCAATCAGTCAAAACATGCAAGGTGAAGGGTATAAAAGGAATTGTTTTTAAATATAATTATATTGATCCATATGAAAAACGGCACCCATAATTGATATCACTGAAAAGAAATATGATAACATAAAGGAAAGATAAAAGATGGAAGCGAAGATGTAGTAACTTTGTTGTGATTGTGTATAATAATCACTACCAGATCAAGACGGTTAGTGGAACCCAGGACAACATGTACATTGGGTTGAGCTTCACCATCCCAAATTAGAACCTGGTTTAAATATTGATTAATTAAAAATACATCTAAATGATAAAACTAAGAAATAAAGTAACTGGTAAATTTGTGACCTATGTGCTTTTTGTGTCTTTTGAGTTGTTACACAATCAGGTAATCTAGGAACATAAGGAACAACAAAATTATAAAAAAAAAAACCATTCACAATATTAAATAAACACTTAATATGAAACAACAGAACCTGAAATGAACCACTTAATATATAGTTGGGTAACTAAACTGCAATCAAACATCCAAAACTGAAAAGGAGATGCACACAAAACTTGATCCAAGCCTTATCTGTTCCAAGCATTACATAATATCCGAAGAATTCAAAGCTTAAAAATAATATGAAAACAAAAATGGATCCAAACATAATCTAGTCCAAGCATTACATAATTTCCAAGTAATTCCAAGCATGAACTAAAGCATAACATGTTCAAAATAAAATATTTAAGAAATCAAAAGATTCTTACCACTTAGAATTATGGGATGGCGTTAGTCTTCACCTGCAAGTGAGAAATCGATGTAACTACCAAATATGTAATGCTTGTAACAAAAAACCAAGGTTGCAAAAAACGCTCGATGTTAGTTAGTCGGTGGATTGGGGTCAATGGATTAATCGGCT
Organism: Lactuca saligna; assembly: GCF_052625555.1. Taxonomy (NCBI): domain Eukaryota; kingdom Viridiplantae; phylum Streptophyta; class Magnoliopsida; order Asterales; family Asteraceae; genus Lactuca; species Lactuca saligna. The sequence goes on from NC_136420.1 coordinate 24,636,424, forward strand.
AGGCAGAGATTAATCGAGGGATTTATCGGGTACCATTAATTGCTAATTTGTTGAATTTAAAAAAAATATGACTAATATCATACCAACGCTCGTAAATACCACTAATATGATAACAAAATAGATTAGTATGATTTATACAATACTAATCATGCCTCAAATAGTTTCCATTGAGATAAAACATATTCAAAATATTAAAATTTTATCATTTTATAATGTTTCACTCATTATGTATGCAGGCTAGGCGCCCTCTAATCGGTTGAGTAGCGCCTAGGGATTAATCGGGACCTAGTCGGGATTTTTACAACAGTGTAAAAAACAAACTCAACTTCATACTAATCTTTGGGCGGAATCGGATTATTGAAGATGAAGTTATGAGGCGACGTGAGAAAGCATGGATTCGATTTGTCTATACCTTGAACCGAGAAACCGATTTTAAATTCTTAACATGATCAAACTAAGAAACGAGAAATTATATACCCATCTTTTTTTTAATTAAGTCGATTACTTTGTACAAATGAGAGAAATCGGCATGGGTAAACTGATCGAACACTTTGCCAATTTTAGAACAAAGTGAAATTGATTGGCCCATTGTCTAGATTATGAAGGCGGTGAGGGTAGAAATACCAAGGTTCAACATAAATTGATCGGTGATAAAAGGGTAGTGGGTGTGTTTTAAACTGATTGGGTGGATAAATGGAAAAAGGCTAGGTCAACAGAGGTATACTGGGTGGGCTTTAATCTAAACTCAAATCGAAACCATCTCCAGATTGATTGCAGGAATTTAAGGAGGAATTTAAGGTGACGGCTTCAACTTTGAATCTAACTAAAACTCCTTAAATTATGGGATGAATCGGTCAAGTACAATTGAATACTCCAGATTCTTGCTTTGACTTTTTCATTTCACCGGATAAGATTTTCATTACTTCATAAAGTTAAAATAGACAAGAACACTTGGATTGGGGTTAAGGATAGGGCCCTTTGGAAAGGCTTGGGCCCAATTTGTTAAATTAGGCCATAGATGGGCCATAATTGGGCCTTGATGATTATGAGATATTGGTGTTAGATTAGGTGTCTAAGTTCATAACTATTTCTGGGATGCACTTGACCCGGTTTGCATGGTCCATTTGGGTTGCATGGCATTACAAGACTTGGATAGACTGAATGAGAGAAATGACAATTAATGTTTATTAATATAGTATAAGTTTTAATATATTAATAATATTATATAATTATTATTGATCAAGAATTAATTTAGAATTAATTTGGTGATCAAAAGGAGACTAATTAAATATATGAGGTTGATTGTGTAAATCATCAATTCTTTTATAGTGGGCTAATGATCCATGGTTTATTGAATTGGACTAAAAATCATAAGGTGCTCCATGGATAGTCCATGGAGGTTATAACCCCATGGATCATGGAATATGAAAAGCCATGTCAATTGGGGTTTACATGTTGTAACCCTACTCGTGATACAACTATAAAAGGACCCCATGAGCGACCAAAATCGGCACTATGTGTAGAACAAGAGGGCTAGCCGATTTTGAGTGATAGTGAACTTCTCTCAAAGTTATTCCAAGAGTTGTGGTGTTGTGTGAAACATTTGAGGCATCACATTTGAGGTTCTAGGCTCACAAGGTTCTCAAGGAATCTAAGCAACAAAAAGGTCTGTTCTTCTACTAGCTTTTATGTTTCAAAGTTCCCCATGCCATGCTAGTTAGGTTAAGAACCTTGGAAAATCAAATTTGCATGTATCTTAGGAAAACATAGATCTAAGGTTTCTAGGGTTGCATGTACATCTTAGGAGTGTTAGATTGCTCAAAACCCTTCGGTGGTATCAGAGCCTGAGATTGTTTTCTTGATATATACTTGATGCAAATTGTTGAAAAAACTCAAGATTTCTGCATTCGGCTGAGTGAACTCGTCGAGCCCATGGGGGGGGGGGACTCGACAATTCGATGTGTCTATTCATCCTACTCGTCGAGTAGGTTCTTGCACTCGACGAGTAGGAGGCCTTGAATGCAAATTTTCGAGTTTTGTTGTTGGAAATGGAATAGAAACATTACCCTAAACGGTTTTGGTCTTATAAAACTTGTTTTATATGGTGTAATGGTTATGCTAATCCATTTACAATGACTATTATCAAAATTTCAAGTTTTGTATGTGTTGTTTATGATTCTTGAAATTGTTGATATGAATGTTCATGAACTTATAAGTTTGATAGATCATAAGAATTATTTTGTTAGTTTAATTCTTGATCTTGATGTGTTTTAATGGAATCCATAATTTGTCCTCAACTTATGGATTACCAAAAGTCTTTCTTTTAAAGTCCATTAATAAACACATATGTTACATAAAATGAAGAGTCTCTCATTTTAATAAACCATTAACTCATAAGTTATGAAAGATGAAAAGTTTTGAAAGTTACAAAACCTGCCCTTAAGTTTTGGAACATGCAAAGTCACCTTAAAAACTTTAGTTTCAACCCCTAGAATTTTAAAAGTTAAAATTAAACCTTTATACTTTATAATATATATATATATATATATATATATATATATATATATATATATATATATATATATATATATATATATATATATATATGAGCAAGCCATTTTACAGCTAGTAGGCCTCATACATGAAGCCGATTTATAAGGGGGTATAAGATTGTTGCCTATAAAATGACAAATTAATGGTTGTCCACTCTCACCCACCGCTTCCTTGACTGGTGGAGAGTCGTTAGCCGAACAGGTAGGACAATGAATTTAATCCTCATTAAAAATATGATGGTTATGTTTTTATAAATTCTGAGTCTTAGTTACTTTAGGAAAATGTGAATATGGTGCTAACCCATAAAATTACACTTTGCACTTTGCTTAAGTCGTTATGGAGCGTGTGTGGTTAACCGGCACACTAACCTGGACTTAACAAGGTAGGCAAAGGGTGGCTTAAGGTTTATCATAGATCGGTGGAGCGTGTGTGGTTAACCGGCACACCGGTTAGGTGATTAACATTAAGAGTACCAAGTAATTTGCATGGTTAATTCTCGCCTTGTTTTATGATCCTCGGCATCCTAGTCACAAAACTTGAAGGGCACATTCGAGATTGAAACATGCCATCGAAAGGTTCAATGAATCTCAAAAAGAATCTAGGAGTTTCAAAACAAATTAAAACCTAATAATTTATTTCATTTTTCACGGTGGGAATTGGTGAATCGTCATTCACCTACCTTCACACATTTAATTGCTTGGATTACGACATCCCTCTTTTAAGTTATAAAATATTGTATTAGGTCGTAGCCTTAATATTACATTTGAGTGTCTTATTAAGGACTATCTTTATATCTAATCTAAACTTGTCGTTCTTCCTTTTCAGATGTCTTCCAACAATGCTGCTTCTGGTTCAAACCCTACCGGCTCCTTCTCTCTCATGAACCTTTTTGGGAGAGTCATCTTCGATGGATCCAACTTTAATGATTAGATTAGAAACATCATGATGGTCACGTGCTATGAGGATAAGGAATATGTCATTGACAAGGAGCTAAAGGATCTTGATGAGTCTACCGCTACTCCCGAGGAGATCGTTGAGTTTAGGGAACATGAGAGAGATGCTACCAAAGTGGCATGTATCATGTTGGCCACGATGACAGCCGAGCTCCAAAAGTCCTATGAGGATTTTTACCCTTTGAGATGCACCAGGACTTGATGGACCGCTACCGTCAAAGTGATCGTCAAGAGAGGTATGAAATCATCTCCTCCATGATAAAAACCAAAATGAAGGATGGTGAACCCATCACGGCCCACATGCAGAAAATGCAAAGATTCGTGGACTATTTGATGAAATTGAATGTGAACTTTCCCGAGGAGTTGACAATTGACATCATTTTGCACTTCTTACTTTCATGTTATGATCAAATATTTTATAGCTTGGAAGTTACACTCAACAAACTTCAAGGACGTTTGAAGACTGCCGAAAGTGTTCTTAAAAGTAAATCGGTTGTTAGTACTGCTACTCCTACCGCCGCCCTTGTTCTGGCTATCAAGCAAGGTAAAGGGAAGAAGAGGAAGAGCCCTTCGAAGGGTACCATGGGAAAGTCCCTTGATGTCTCCTCTTCAAGTAGAACCAAAAGAGGTTATGTCACTCCCTCTGCCAACCCTAAAGAATCTGAATGCTTCTATTGCCATGAAAAGGCGCATTGGAAGCGAAACTACCCAAAGTACCTGCAAAATGTTAAGGATGGGAAAGTAAAACCCAACCATGCAGGTATATACACTATATTGTCTAATAACTCACCCCATTCTAATTCTTGGGTCCTTGATACTGGTTGTGGTATTCACATATGTTCTAATTTGCAGGGACTCAGAAGAAGTGAAAATGTAGATCATAGGAAGATAAACTTAATCATGGGGAATAGGAAAGCTTCACTTGTCACCAAGATTGGAGTTTATTCTTTGTTGCTAAGTAGTGGGTTAACATTAGATTTGAATAAATGTTGTTACTCATCTAAAATGTCGAGAAATATTATTTCCTTTCATGGTTTGTACAAATAAGGGTTTACTTTTTCGTTTGATAATAAATGTTGTGGTATTCATGCGTTCTTTAATAATTTTCTTTATATTAAAGCATTACCTTGTGATGGTGTGTATGAAACTGTGTCAGTTGTTGATAACCAAGGAAATAACATGTTGTATATTGATTCTTCCCCTAGCTTGGATAAAGCATCATTATGGCATTGTCGTCTTGGACATGTAAGCAAGAAAATACATAGGCCAACTCCAAAAGGATGGAGTCTTGGTGTCATTTACCTAAAGCCAAATGATAGTTGTTAATCTTGTTTACTTGGGAAAATGACAAAGTCATCCTTCACTGGTACTTTTTCTAGGGGTGAGGGTTTGTTGGACCTCATACATACTGATGTGTGTGGACCCTTAAGAACTGCCACAAGGGATGCTAACCGCTTCTATGTGAATTTTACTGATGGTTATAGCAAATATGGATATGTCTACTTAATCAAGCATAAGTTAGAAAACCTTTGAAAACTTCAACGAGTTTAAACAGGAAGTGGAGAATCAGTTGGGTAGGAACATTAAGATGATTCGATCCGATCGAGGTGGTGAGTATCTTAGTACAAAGTTCCTTCACTATCTTAAGGAATGTGGGATTGTCTCACAATTGACACCTCCCATAACACCACAGCTTAATGGTATGGCTGATAGGCACAATCAAACATTGTGGGATATGGTTCGTTCCATGATGAGTCAAGCTTCGCTACCAATCTCATTTTGGGGGTATGCCTTATAGATTGCTGCCCATATCCTTAATCTAGTCCTTAGTAAAAAGGTTGCCAAAACACCTCATGAGATGTGAACTGGAAAAGTTCCCAATCTAAACCACATCAAGGTTTGGGGTTGCGAGGCTTTCGTGAGGCGCGAGACTCACGATAAACTCGAACCTCGAAGTAAGAGGTGTATTTTCATCGGCTACCCACAAAAATCCTTTGGTTACCTCTTCTACAGACCCAATGATAATGGGGTCTTTATAGCAAGAAGAGGAGTCTTTTGATAGAGAGAGAGAGAGAGAGAGAAAGAGAGAGAGAGAGAGAGAGAGAGAGAGAGAGAGAGATCATAAGCCAATGAAACAGTTGGAAGCAAATTGACCTTGAAGAAATTCAAGAGTCAAGTGGTGAAGGAACCTCAAAACCTAGCAATCAACTTGAGGGGGAAACTCCTGTTGATTCAACTGATGAATCCGTACCTCTGAGGCGTTCCACGAGAGTTAGGAATGCACCTAAGCATTACTATGATTTCCATATTACTGCGGAAGGTGATAAACTTATCAGTGATAATACACTGGTAAGTTTGGATGAACCTAATAGCTACACGGAAGACATAGCAGGCCCTGATGGTGCTAAATGGAAAGAGGCTATGGACAGCGAGATACAGTCCATGTATGACAATCAAGTTTGGAAATTGGTTGACAATGTACCAGGTCGTAAGACAGTTGGGTGAAAATGGATCTTCAAGAAAAAGATCAACATGGATGGTAATGTACACACTTATAAGGTGATTATGATGAGACCTTTTCGCCACTAGCAAAGATTAAGTCTATCAGGGTTATGTTAGCCATTGTTGCATTTCATGATTATGAAATATGGCAAATAGATGTCAAAACTGCTTTCCTTAATGGAAGGTTGGCTGAGGATGTTTACATGAGTCAGCCAGAGGGTTTTGTCAGTACAAAGTACCCTAATAGAGTGTGTAAGCTTGAGAAAACCATCTATGGATTGAAACAAGCACCTCGCAGATGTAATATTTATTTCAACGAGAAAGTCAAAGAGTTTGGATTTTCGAGGAGTGAAGATGAATCATGTGTATATGTCAAGGCTAGTGGGAGTATAGTTAGTTTTTTGGTATTGTATGTGGATGACATACTACTCATAGGAAATGACATCCCAACTCTGCAAGAAGTGAAGTCCTGGCTTGGGAAGTGTTTCTTTATGAAGGACCTTGGAGAAGTTGCCTATATCCTAGGGATAAGGATTTTGAGAAACAAGAGTAAGAGACTAATTGGACTTAGTCAGAGAACCTACTTGGATAAGGTGCTTAATAGGTTCAGCATGCAAAATTCCAAGAAAAGAGAGCTACCAATCCAGAGTAATGCCAAATTGAGTAAGACTCAGAGCCTGAGTACAAAGGTTGAGATAGCTGAGATGAGTCGAGTACCATATGCTTCCGCTATGGGCTCGATCATGTATGTTATGACTTGTACTCATCCTGATATGGCCTTTGTGTTGAGCATGGTCAGCAGATATTAGGGGAACCCTGGCAAGGCTCACTAGACTACGGTAAAGAACATTATCAAGTACCTGTAGAGGACTAAGGACTGGGTCCTTACCCTCGGTGGGAGTGATGACTTGAGAGTGGTAGGGTATAGTGATACTAGCTTCTAGACTGATAGGGATAATTTCCGCTCTTAATCAGGCTGGGTCTTTACCTTAAATGGAGGAGAAATTACTTGGAAAAGTTCCAAGCAGGAGACAGTGCCTGATTCAACTTGCGAATCAGAGTATATAGCGGCAAGCAAGGTAGCAAAGGAGGCTATATGGATAAAGAACTTCATTGGAGACCTTGGAGTTGTACCAGCTATAAAAGGAACCTATGGAGATTTTCCAGTGATAGTGAATGTGCAGTTGCCTTAGCCAGGGAACCAAGGGATCACAGAAGATCCATACACATCGACGGAAAATAACATTTCATCAGACATAGAATAAAAGAAGGACTCTTTGTGGCAAAGAGGGTATCATCGGATGAGAACCCAGTAGATCCCCTCACGAAGAGACTGGGTAGGGTTAAGCATCTTCAGCATGCGAGGCGAATAGGGCTAAAGGAAGTTATTAGTTTTAGAAATTAGATAGCGTTTGAAATTTGTAAAGTGTAATTGACATTTGATGATAAATAAAAGTTGTCGTTTATTTATAAGTAAAGTGTTTCTATCTTCTGTCGATCATTTACTATCATTTCATTTTTCATGTTTTCACTTCTAAAATAATTATGTTATGGCATATCATATTATTCAAATTCTCCACAGTCGGTCATATGTTGGAAGTAGATATGAATCAAGACTGTCATGAAGTTGGCTTGTAGATGTTTAAGGTGTTGGACATAGAAAGAGGTGCTACAACACTCATGAAAGCTCATAAGTTCTGAGTATTGGATTCAACCCACGCTCACTTGTATCACTTCATGGAATTTGTCACGAGTGATCGTGAGATGGTAATATCATATAAGTCTTCAAACCTAGAGATATAAGTTGTTGACTATGAGTTGGTTATACATTGATTGTACGAAAACACATTGGTAACTCGATGTTATAAAACGTGCCTTTGTGTATGATTCAACAAGTAGTAGAACAAGCATATGAGTCGAAGTTTATATGTTCCTTCTTGGATTAGAAGTGATATCTGGGCCCCTCGATGATTCTGTTTTGACCTATGTACCGGGCCCCGTCAGAACTAAATTGATGTGTTCAATTAAGTTCTATGTTAAACAAATCGGAAATCGGGAAACAAACTGTTGGACAATAAGGAAGACATTGATCCATGTATTTTTCTAGATGATATCTAGAACAGAGGATTATATAATCACTTATCTTAAATGGCATATCATCATCATCTCAGTTCCGTGAGACTTTGGAAGAGCTACGATTGTTGATCGGTTCCTGAAGTGATTCTTACAGTTATAGTTATTAGAATTATCCAAGTGAGAGACTGTCGGATCAGGTGTCTAAGTTCATACCTATTTTCTGGGATGTACTTGACCTGGTTGGCATGGTCCATTTGGGTTGCATGACATTGCAACACTTGGATAGACTGAATGAGAGAAAGGACACTCAAGGTTTAATAATATTTTATAAGTTCTAATATATTAATAATATTATTTAATTCGTATTGATCAATAATTAATTTAGAATTAATTTGGTGATCAAAAGGAGACTAATTAAATATATGGGGTTGATTGTGTAAATCATCCATTTTTTATAGTGGGCTAATGATCCATGGTTTATTGAATTGGGCTAAAACCCATAAGGTGCTCCATGGATAGTCCATGGAGGTTATAAACCCATGGATCATGGAATATGAAAAGCCATGTCAATTAGAGTTTACATGTTGTAACCCTACTTGTGACACAACTATAAAAGGACCCCATGAGCTACCAAAATCGGCACTATGTGTAGAACAAGAGGGCTAGCCGATTTTGAGTGATATTGAACTTCTCTCAAAGTTATTCCAAGAGTTATGGTGTTGTGTGAAACATTTGAGGCATCACATTTGAGGTTCTAGGCTCACAAGGTTCTCAAGGAATCCAAGAAACAAAAAGGTATGTTCTTTTACTAGCTTTTATGTTTCAAAGTTCCCTATGCAATGCTATTTAGGTTAAGAACCTTGGAAAATCAAATTTGCATGTATCTTAGTAAAACATAGATCCAAGGTTTCTAGGGTTTCATGTACACCTTAGGAATGTTAGATTGCTCAAATCCCTTCAACTGGACCATCAAAATGTCAAATGGTGGACCAAGAATAAATAGTTGGGCCTCAAGGTAAGACCATGTGAGGAGTTTGAGCCTAATTTGGAAAATTGGGCCATATGTTGGGCCTTGGTTAACTATTTGACTTTTGGGCCTTCAAAGTATGAGTCTAGGCCTTGATTTTGGACCAAGCTAGGTTAGGGGTAAAATGGTCCCTTTACCCTAAGAGGGGATTATAGGGTTATGCATAGGAATTATTTTGTGATCATTTTAATTATATATGTCTGCATGTTCTTGCAAAAGTGGAACCATAAGCGGTTGAAGGAGTCAAGGTCAGACCTCAGAAAGAGATCTTAATACATACTTTTCTTATTTATATTTTCTTATAGTTGGATATAATTGCAGTCGGCTAAACGCCATCTTTTCCATAATGAGGCAGTCCTATATTTCTTCAGAGGATTAGCCTGTTCACTTGATGGTTCAATTCTTCATGTGCTTGCTGGTAAGAGAAATTAACCATTTAATTTGACTATTTCCCTTGCCAATAGTTTGACCATTTTCCCTTGCCAACAGTTGTATCTTTTTATGCTTTGTGTTTGAGTTAAAGAGTGTATCTATATATTTGATAAATGTAAGAATTTGACGAAGAAGAAGCTTATGCTAACTAAGCAATCTACATGTCAAGTAAGATGCAAAATCAACCATTAAGTAGAACCCTCGGTTACCACAAGGTAAGATAAGAAAAAAATGTGAAGTTAGATGGTAATGTATAACAAAACCCTTCTACCATGATGTTTCCGGTACATGAATCTTTATTTATTTATCTATTCATAATGGGTTCCGTTATGTTGATATTTTATTTTCATCCTGTGGATGTAGGTGGGGTTTTGGTCGACAAATGGAATAAGTAATCGATTTTGAAAGAATTTGGTGAAGAGTTGCTGGGTGTCAGGACTTGCTCACTGGTAACCATTAATGACATGCGATGATCTACCTAAGAGTCATGTGGGGAACAAATGGAATCATGTACGTACTATCACTCAATTTTAATAACACACACAAAAAAAAAAAGAATTGTACACATTGCTTATGCCTAATAATGTCCTTTCAGCCATCACCATAATTTAGGTCTCATGTTCAAGCAAGAAATCAATAGTGGAGGGTTGCTATGCTTTATTGTGTTTTTTTATAGTCTCATGTGCAAGCAAGAAATCAACAGTGGAGGTTGCTATGTTTTATTGTTTTTTTTATAGTAGTAGCCGTCCAACAAGAATGGAATGAAGGAAGGAATGAAATTATTCATTCTGTTGCCAAATGACATGGAATGGACCATTCCGTTCTTCGTATTTTGTGTTCAAAAAATTATTTACAGCTTTTTATCTGCTAACATTGTTCAAACCATCGCCAACGTTGCAACCAAATTCCTTCTATTATCATAATATCATAACATTGTTGTTCCACAAAATTTGATTTGCTTAGATGGCAGGCCTAGCCCACAAACAATAGTCCGACTCTGACAATCTCATACACTTATAACATGGATGCCTACTTATTTAAATTCAGGAAAATTGGCCATCTGTTTTACTTTCAATTCATCGAGGCCACGTTGGCCATAGGGGATGAAGAAAATTCAATATGTTTTTGATACAAAAAAGTCATTATCTTATATTTGATTTTTTAGAAAACCATTTATATTTTGAACTATTCGCATAAACAATCTTTTCTTGCCTTCAAGCACCTTGTTTTTCCAAATATATATCCAAATATAATGTAGTGTTTGCTATGTAACTGGCACAGACAAACCTTCCATATATAATATCCTTTCGCAAAAGTTACAATATGTTTTCCTATTTACTACATCTTAAAATAACAAAAAAAAAAAGGCGCCAAAGGGCAGCTTAATTCCATATAGTTCTTATGAAACCTTAAAAACCATGGCTTTTACCTCCTTCTCATCTTATTCTTAAGAAACCTTAAAATCATGATTTCCATCGAAGTTCATGATGTGCTTCGCTTTATGGATGACACACTCGCACTGCCTCCTGAGGTTCCCTCTTGTAGAATCGAAAGTAAACCCATGACGCTTTCTTAAACTTGTGCTGATGGCAGAATGAAATGAACTTCTAGCTTGGCTTTCTCTCATGGAATCGTGTTTGGCTTGTTGTAAAGACTGATTCTGACTGACATATTCGTCTCTCATGATTCTAGATTGTTGGCGGAGGTCTGACTCGCTTCTCCGATGATGAATTTTGGTTCTGCCGGCCGCCACATGATGCAAATCATTATGGTGTATTTGTATTCGATATCGTCTTCCCCATTTCAATTTTCACTTCACTTTGATTAAAACCATGTCGGGTTTTGCAGTCGATGATGTTGGGTTTTGTAGCCTTCAACCTGCAACCGCTTTCAATCAAAGGACTTCGTCTGTTGTGTTATGTAGTCGGCTACATTCATATGGATTGCTTGCTTTTGGGTTTTGTTCTATGATTCATATGCGGGGTGTGGTCACTTGGATCGACGTCCTTGACTACTCCAGTGGGTCACTCTGATTGACGTCGTTCGACATCGTTCCCTCTTCCATCTACAAATTAACTCATCAGGTGGCGGCAACCGGCGAGTTTCATTTTTGTCGTGACTCAGTAACCTGCTTCGTTCTCACTCACTTTCTCCCTCCAACTCTTTCTATCTCACTCACTGTGGAAGAATAGGGACTTTGCAGGGAGGTTTGAGTTCGTATGAAGGGGGGAACGAGAGATGGAGGTTGCGATAGATCTAGAAAGAAGAGGGTGTTTACCGTTTATCATCACTACCTTGAAGGCTCCTACAATCTGATTTCAAGAGGAGCTGCTATTTTTCATTGCCTGTTAGGCCTTGTTTGGTAGCCTCTTAATTGGAAAATTAAGAGGCAATCTCTTAATTTTTAAGATCCAGACTCTTTGGCAACATCTGAATTTATGGCTCTTAATTTGTAAAATGCCTCTTAATTTTTCAGATTTTGGGACGTATCTAAATTAAAAAAAGGAACGTGCATTCCTCATGTGCCCTCGTACAACCCTCCTTTCCATCTTCCCTTTCATTAACAAACGTCGACCCATTCTTCCGCTATCACCTGAACATCACCGGACTTCCGCTGCAATCATCGCACACAATACTATCGCAGGCCCCGTCTCCCTCCCACCCCCACTCCGATCGGCAACCTCCGTATGCCTACCACTTCGAATAAAATTATTTTGCTCTTGCCCCTTTTGCCCTAAAATCGACGTCCCTTCAACTACGACTCCCTCTTTAAACCGATTCCATCTTTCAGCCATCGTCGTTTTCGTCTGCAGCGCTATTGCCGCCTCTGTTTGCCAACGCCATCGACGCCTCTGCCCGCTACTGTCGTCGCTGTCACCATCCGCTAGTGTTGGCTCCATCCAAATCATGCATCTCCCCATCCCCGATCATTTTGCTCTAGCAACGACGACTAAATTGTGGAATTCTCCCATCGTCTTCCCATAGTGAAACGAGGATTCAATTTGATTTCCCATCTCCAAAACATATCAGGTATATTTTGCTTGATTTTCATGTAGTTGCTTAATTCTAATTTGATGATTTTTGCTTCAATTCGATTTTCAATCAGTAACATGAATCCTTCGATTTTCAGTCAAAACCAATATTTTGTTCAAACTATCTTCACTTTCTTTGACAATATATGATTTGATTTTGAAAAAATTAAAACTCGTGGCAAATTTTTACATCTTCAATATTTGGTTTAAATTGTAATCTGTATGAAGTTTATATGAATCCTGATTATATTTGTTGTTAATAAAGTTGTATGAAGTTCTTATACAAGGTGGATGGCTTTGTAGGTGAAAGGTCTTGAATTTCATCCATCAACTGGGGTGATGTTATTCACCCAACATGAATCTCATCTTCACAGAGAAACAATAACGGCAAGTAATGGCACAAAATCCCCGATTGATCTGCCTTTACATTGCAACACCTATGGTGGAGGGTAATACATAAATAGAAGAAGAAAACCACATTTTATGGAGATTAGAGAATGGAGTTGTAGAAGGGTGCCCTTTGAAACACAAATGCGGATGCAAATTTGATTGTTGAGATTGAATGTTTTATTTGACAAGCAAATGCAATTGTTAAGATTGAATTTTTTATTTGAAAAGTCAAAATGCAAATGCAATCTTTGTTTATTTTCATTGTTTCCTGTTTAACTTCTTATGTTTACGGATAAAGTTGTTGTAACATATGGAGCAATCTTGGTGTTTATTTTTTGTGAAAAAATGTTGGTTGTTATTATTGAGAATTATTGGTAAAGTTGGTTGCTATTATGTGGGTTTAGTTATTTTATAAAACAAAAATGCTGAATTCAGGAAAAAAAAATAATACATAAGGGTAAAATTGTCATTTTTACCATTCAGCACAACAATTCAGATGTTCCAACCAAACAACATGTTAAAATTCAGATCTTAAAAATTCATATTCTCTTAAAAATTCAGACCTCTTAAAAATTCAAATCCAACCAAACAATCCCTTAGTTTATTACGAAGACGCAAAGAACGCATGTCTGATTCAAGAATAAGCTAATGATCTCCTTTGTGGGCTGTGAGTGTGAGTTTTGAGCTCCATGTCTATATGAGAGTTTGGCCCAAAAAATATAGACGAATTTGATTTAATAAGAGAAGTTAACAAGGAAAACTTAACTCTAATGATATATTACGCAATTATAATAAGGGTAAATGGCACAAAAAAGACTCTTTTTACACAGAAATTTGATTTTGACTCCGTGTTTTTTTTGTGTCAATTTTGACACTGTGTTTTCCAATTTGTTGTAATTCTGACCACTTGACCGGTTAACCAGGTTGCATGCTAACGTGGCATGATGACGTATCAGTTTTGATGACATGACATGCTGACATCATATGGTGACATGTAAAAATTGATTTTTTTTCTCACAAAAAACACGAAGTTTTCATTTTTTTTTTTCGATTTTGACACTAAGTTTAATTTTTTCTTTCAACTTTGACACTATTTTTTTTTGTTCCAAATAGAACATCATTTTTTCCAATTTTGTTCAATGTTGACAATTTTCTATTTGAAACCGTATAAATATTTTTTTTAATACATTTCAACTGTATAAATATGTTTTTTTTTCATTTAAAAACTATAGTTTTATATAAATACATTTTTTTAAACTCAAACCATATTTTTATGTATAAATATGTACTAGTTATATAAAAATTGTACTTTATATTAAATATGCAACTTTAAAATGTGTTTGGAGGTTTGAAGGTGTGTAGTCGATAAAAAATCGGATATCAAGTTTGCAACCCATCAAATTTTTGCATCTTATTAGAAGCTTATGGTTAGCTTGATTCTCATGATATAACTAATGCTTTGAATGTAAAAAAAAAACACCTTGTGTTTAAATAAAAATGTGGTTTTCAAATGAAAAAAATATATTTATACGGTTTAAAATGTAATAAAAAAATATATTTATACGGTTTCAAATGAAAAATAAATAAAATTGAACAAAATTTGATAAATGATGTTCGATTGGACCAAAGAAAACATAGTGTCAAAATTGAAATAAAAAATTAAACTTAGTGTCAAAATCGAAAAAAGTGAAAACTTAGTGTTTTTTGTGGGAAAAAAATCAATTTTGACACGTCATCATATCATGTCAGCATGTCATCTCATCAAAACTGTCACGTCAGCATGTAACCTGGTTAACCGGTCAAGTGGTCAGAATTGTAACAAATTGAAAAACACAGTGTCAAAATTGACAAAAAAAAAAAAACACGGTGTCAAAATCGAATTCTTGTGTAAAAGAAGTGTTTTTTTATGCCAATTACCCTTATAATAAAAATAAAATCAAATAAAAAAGTTAAGTCACTATATGAATAAATTTGTCAAAACTTCATTGTGTTACATAGTATTTTCCCTAAATTGAATATCAAACTCTCCTTTTCCAAAAAAAAAAAAAAAAAAAAAAAAAAAAAAAAAAAAAACTCGACAAGATCATGACATCCAACAAAACAATTCAATCGTGATCAAAGAAAACAGTCAATGTTTTAAAATCAAATTAAGAGATATATTATAAGTATAAAAGGGATTATAATCACATGTAGTTTATGGAGGTTTTTAATTTTGATGTAAATATGATGCTAAAAGAAAATTTGCAAATAAATTTACCTCTTGTATTCTTTTGATCTTCTTTGGGAATAGACCAAAAGGACTTGAAATAAGAATGAAAAGGTTTCTGGTTGGTTTATGTAAATGGCTAATTTATAATTTTTGTTCCATCATTTCAAGTTTAGATTGCATTTACACTTAAATACAGCTGTTGATTTTATATGAAAATAATATTTTTTATTTGTGTATCACATTACAAGGAGCTTGATATACATACGTAAATGCGTAACACGTATTTTGTGACTGTATTTACATTCTGTATTTTGATCTTGAAATTATAATTAACATCTACTTTTGTTTATTGGCAAGCATCAAAATAGATGGATACGTTTGAAAGAATAGAAAGTAGCGCTTGTCATAATAATCCAAAAAGACATCTAAATACGCTCAAAATAGACAAAAAAAAAAAAAAAAGTAATGTGCTTTAACAATCCTTATATAATTAAAATAACTTAATTTGCGTTCTTTTAGGGCGTTCAATAATGAGCTTGGCTGTTGGTGATGCCCGTGGAAATGGCAGTAGTACCAAATCTTGAAACATGCATCTTAACTTCTTCATCAACAGAAACAAAAGTATCATCCAGCTCTATTCGTGCTTTCTTAAGTATAGGTGACTTAGCCATGATGAGTTTCACAAACTCCATTTCAGGAGCATAGTTATGGAAACTAGTACTATCGGGCTCTTCAACATACTAAATCCATTAAACATTAATGGAAGCTCAATTGTACAATATTTGAGAGATAGGTATTCTAATCCTTGCGTTGAAAAGAATGAACACGGTAACTTGTAAAATTCATCATTGATCGAACAAATTTCAAAAATGAATTTCTTGATAGTTTTGCTCCATGAAAGATGAAGTATTTATTATCTGGTCAATCTCATTAAAAATGTCTTCATCTGAGATACGAATATAGAGTTCCGATATGGGACCCCTGTGTAGCAACAAAACATGGAATATGGTAATGACTAGATTATGTTTTTTGACTACTCCCCTATCAAATGATACATTAATGAGACTGTCATCAAATACAAGTTTAGGCATGCCCTTCCAGGAATGTCTCCATTTCTTTGACAAAATGCTTGTCCTCAATGCATCTCTGATTGGCATAAAAGTCAGAATTTTTTCAATTATATCTTCAGGGAGAGAGCCGATTCTATCCAAACTATGTTGTTGAGCTTTCATCTCTTAATAAGGTTGGATACTTCACATGGCTGTAAAGTAGAATGAAATATGAATATTTGCTTCAAACGTATATGAACTGGTAAGATACAACTAATAGAAAGAGAAGACAAATATACAAATGAAAAACAAACATGCACATACTATATCTTAATTCTTAAATATATTTTGTCTAACAACTAGAGTTTTAATAAGTGAGTGTTTTTTATTTGGAACGATCCAACTTGTTTTTATCCAAAGTTTCTATCAATCTTCGAAAGCTAAAAACAACAGTTTCCCTTCAATTTCTATCACAAAATCTCTATCGAGCTTTAAACCAAATAAAACAGGATCTGCCTCCAAATTCAAGAGTCGTTGCATCCAAATATCCAATTAGAATTGAGACTCAAATCCAATTAGTTAATTTGATCTATAAGCGTAGATGAAACTCACCTACTAACAAAAAGAAAAAATAGGTTTTATTGTTTTAAGGCCATCTCCAATGCATTAAACCCTGAAGAGTTGAATAGAGTGCCAACTAGGAGAGAGACTATATATATTCAATTAAATTCTTAAAAAAACTCACAACTTTTCACTACAGATTCTATTCAACCGTTCAATGGTGATTCAACTCCACATTTTCTCTCCTCTATATTTTATTCAAATTTATTCTATTAAACTCTCATTGTGGATGGCCTAAGAATAAGCTAAATAAATTAATTTTAATAAGTTATTTATCTTATTCTTATCACAAATAAACTAATAAACAATAACCTATAAGATAATTCAAACAACATTTTTTTTAATTTAAAAAAATCAAAAAATAAAAATAAAAAGATGTATTTGGATGTCCATGAATAACAATGTCACTTATTTGATTATTATTATTATTATTATTATTATTATTATTATTATTATTATTATATATTTGAACATTTAATTATTTGTTTTATTGTCTACATTCACATGATGTTTCGGGGTTCAATTTAAGAAGAGAAAAAAAAGGAAGTTGGTGAAAATGAGAAGAAAGTAAAAAGAATTGGTCTCCCCAGTTTCATTAAAGAGGGAAGTGAGGAAATGAAAATATCACGTTCCCTCCTAAATTTCCTTCCGATTTGGAAGGATTTTGAAAGAAAAAACAAAATGTTTAATTTTCCTTCCACTTCTCTCCAACTCGGAAACACAAAAGACAAAAAAAAAAAAAAATTACTTTCTTTTCTCTCCTTATTTTTTTTTCCTCTTCTCTTCTTTTCCTTGCTACAACTCGGGAACGAGGTGTCAGTTTTTATAACCGACAATTTCAGGTTAAGCCAGAAAAATTATCCTGTTAAGTCAACTTCCAACTTAACATTGAATAGCCGATTATAAGGATTGAACGCAGGCAAAAAAAATAAGTTAAATTGTTAAATATAGATAATAATAAAAAAATTCAGTCACCAAATGTGTACATTCAAAAAGTTTATTACATTTTTAGTCATTATCCATTCTTCTTATTCACAGTGGTAAATTGGGAAAAAGTCAAAGGGAAATTGAGTAATCTAACCATTTATTATATTTTTTTAAATATAACACTTTTTTGCAAAATAACCACATATTCCGGAATTGGTCGTTTCAGAACGAATTCTAGATTATTTTTCGGATGGTCCTGCCCATTTCATTGGATCCGGAATGCCTATTTCGAATCAACCGCATATGTTTCGGATTGGGATTATGAATTTCAAAATCTGGAATATAATTTGAGGCGGCGATATCATTCTAGAAATGTGCATTCTGATTCTGATGATTTGACTCGATTTTAATGTTTTAGGAGGTGGTTCGACATTCTTGATGCAAATGGGGATCTTTTGCTTCTACATTACGTCTTTTGCCACGAAGTTGTCACTAACCCTCGAAACCAAGAAGAGGAAATGGTTTTTGAGGTTGGGGGTTACGAGCTATCTTTCAGGAAGAAAGAATTTTTTTTTTCTTATTATCGGCTTCCGGTTTGGTGTCTATTTTCCTGCTTCTGCATCCGGCGCTGCCTTCTGTTCTCATGCCTCTCATATGGTCCAGACGAATATCTCGGTCAAATTACACTATGTTATGAATGTGTTTCAACATTAACTTAATGAGTTATCAAATGAGCATGTGGTTCTTGTATGTATTCTATACCTGTTAGAGAATGGTTTCAATGTGTGGTTGGCTAAACAACCTGTTACAGAAGAGTATTTCGCTATGCTATCCAACCTTGATGAATTCAACATGTATAATGTCGTCTATTTTATAATTATTGATTAATTAAATTACCTATCGTTACTAATATTTTTTAGAAATTTGATTGTTAACTAACTTTTTATGTGGCAGATATCCATAGGGGAGGATAATTTGGGATCAATTATACAAACAGCTATATATTGTATTCAATAAGGTTGACAGACTTATATTGTTGGCTTTTCTACGCATCAAAAACACTCTAAACTAGGTAGCAGAAAAATCGAAACTACGATATACCTAAGTGTACATCCAACCTATGGATATATGGTTTCATGCTAATTAGATCTATCCTATGAAAACATAAACCATTAAGAAGAAAAATATACCTCTTATATAGCCCTTGATCTCCATGCTTGAGATCTTGATCCTCCATGAAGTTGCTTGGATGAGAGGACCCAAACCATAATCTCTCTAATGATATCACACCAAATGACACCAAATAGTGGAATAAAAATAACTAGGGGAAAGGTTAATTTCACAAACCCAAAGAGGGTTAGAAATCATCCCTAAGAGGGCGAGGAAGAAGGGTTGATGAAACTTCAAGCCAATGTGCAAGGAAGAATGGAATCCCTAAGGCCCTATTTTTAGCCTTGGATGTCTTCTTAGGTTTTGCATTCCTTCCCATGTGGGATGGGAGGACAACAAGGAATTTCACTCCTTTTACCATGTGGAATGGAGTATTTTTGTCCAACCCTAATTCCATAAGGGTTCTGAAATATTCATGATCAACCAACTAATGATTAATTTAATATTCAACCTGTTGATAATTAAACTGTTAATTAATTCCCAAACTATGTTTCCAATTAGTTTCTAATTAATTATTAACCATAATAATTAATAAACAAATTTCTACTTTATTTATTCTAATCAATTTGGGTATTGAGGGAAACCCAAAGGGTCTTGTTATTATTAGAAATATTACCAATATTTAATGAACTTTGATATTATTTCCAACAGTCTCCCACTTGGATAAGTCATCAACTATACGAGGTCCAATACTTCTCCAATAATGAACAGAGAGTTATCCATCCAATGCAACTACCGAACTCTTGATCTAATCAAGTTTCAACCCTTAGATAAGTGATCAACTATCTATTCGTTCTATGATATCTGTATGAATTTGAGACATGGATAATGGTCAACCTCAGAATTCAAGATTATGTTTCTCAATATACATCTGACTACTAAATTGAACACATCAATTCCAGTCAGGGCTCGGCCAAACAGTTTAGATGCAGCACCAAATCATCGAGGGGCCCATAGATATTGCTTCTCCTGTTAAGGAAGAAGGAACAAATAAACTTTGACTACATAGTTTTTGTCTACTTCATCATGTTACACATGGACATATCCTTTATAACTACCAGTTACAGATAGCTTTGGAGTAGACCAATGCATAACATAATCATAGAGAAAAATCTCACATATATCTAGGTTTGAAGAATAGAAGATATTATCATCTTAGAATTACTCGTGAATAAATCCATGAAGTAATCTCTAAGCATGGGTTGGTACAATACTTAAATCTCTATTAAGTACGCATGAGTGTTAGCGTAATCTCTATGTTATGCCCAAACTATGGACAATTCATTAATACTCACGATTATCTTGAATCACTGCTTACTTCCAAGAGTATGACCCGACTGTGGACATTTAAGTAAATTATTACTCGGGAAGTGGGTTCCAAACATTCAAAAGGAGAACACAGCAATAAGATAATTGAAATGTTGATCTCCATCAAATATGGAGATCTCCACTCAATAATCTCCAAATCAAATTAACACTTATATTGCTTTAAGTTCTCGGGTTTAAAACAAACTAAAACAAGAGTGTTTAAGCCAATTCATTTACAAATCTAATGCCTCTGGAATTTGCCTGACTGTCAACTCGGTCAGTGACATTGGCTTAAGGAATAGATCGACAAGATATTATTTTGATATGATTCTATTAACTATGATGTCTTTACATTTGAACAACTATCAAATGTAATGCTACTTACCGAGTATGTGTATTATGAGCTTGTGTGACTTGAGATCCATACTCGAGGTAAGTTCACCGTTACAGTCACAAGAAACTTGACCATCAATGATTGAATATCAACAAGGATGTCACTAATGAATCTCTTTTATTCACGTTATTTTCTTTGTAATTTAACCAATTGCAACATACTCTAAGTTTGTTAAATCCACTATGGTGTATTTCCTGGTACACTTCTAGGCTAAAACTTCACTATTCAGATTAGAACGAATTTTGACTGCGAACAGAATCGTCTTTATCAGTGTGGAACTTAGCATAAATGTAACTCTTACAATGATCTCTTCCATTCTATCAAGATCATTTCCTCTATCCTCCTAGGACACTTAGGAATGTTCTTGATCTTGATTCGTTGATTATTGCCAAATTTATCTAATCCAACTTGTCATGCTCAATGCATACAAGTCATTAGATCTAGTACACATCACAACATATATGATCGATCCCATAGCAAAAGCATGTGGGACACGACTCATAACCTCTAGTAGAACAAAGACATTAGAATCACTTAATGTTATGATATGTCTAATTAAGCACAAACTCCTTTTTGAGTTCTGCATGTCGAGTTTCCTCAAGATTCCATATACTTTTGCTTAATCAAACAAATTACTTTCATCTATCCATAACATCCTAAAAATCATGACCAAAAATTTCATTTTTAATTTAATATATAACCCATAGTTTATCCAAACATTCCATTCATAACAAAAAAGTTATATCAAGACATAGTATCAACTTAAAACATGTTCTTTTTATCAGATTAAACATCCCAGGCTAAAACTTCTTGGTGTGTGCCATGCAGTCATCCAAGGCTCTTCCCTCCACTACTAGAAGTACCTGAAACCAAAACTGAAAACTGTAAGCACGAAGCTTAGTGAGTTCCTTAATCTACTTCATACCATACATAATCACATACTACAAGCATTGGGCCTAGCCCGCTACATCGGGCCCCGCCCAACATTGGATGAATTCGGCATCGGGCCCTGCTTGGAATCAGGCCCCACTCGGTATACATATCTGTTTCTCTTAGGCCTCACCTGTTTCTGGGCCCCGCCCGCTAAACATACACAAACATATACATAACACATAACACATAATCTAAACATGTTCTACTACAATCCTATTCTAAGGCCTCGCCAGTCTTGGGCCTCCCCCTATCCTAATATTGGTGAGTCATGGAACCCCATCCACGCTCCTGCTGATAGTGAGATGTGGGTCCCCGTCCACACTCATCTCTCTCCTATCTCGGGCCTCACCCTTGTCCGCTAATGAGATACGGAACCCCGTCCATACTCTGCTAGTGATGAGATACGGGACCTTGCCCACACTCACCTCCCTACCAAGAACATACAAGTATTACACAGATAACAACTATAAACTAACATTCCTCGGGCTTATCCCGAAATCGGACCTTGGTCCGGAATAACACACTCATAACAACCTTTCTCGGGCACCCGCCCGACATCGAACCCTGATCCGGAATAACATACTAGCATACATTACCTAGGAATAACCCCCAAGTATTCCTACTCATAAGCTACATGGGCCGACATTGTGGCCTTAGACCCATTCACACAGTGAGGAGACTTACCTCGCACGGCTGAAGACTGGCTGAAACACCTCTGGCTGCTATCTGAAAATTTCCCGACCTACTGCTCCCATAGCTCCCCGAGCTACCAGTACCAACATAACACTTAGTACCAAAATGCCCTCCGAAAGTCAAACTAAGTCAAATTTGGATAGAGTCAAAGTCAACGGTCCATGGTCAAAGTCAACACTTACAGGTTGACTTGACTCACCGAGTTTCTCTACCAACTCGTCAAGTCCTAACACTTAGGATCCTGAAATCGCAAACCAACTTATCGAGTCAGCCCCTGATTCGCCGAGTCCCTGGCTATACAGAATCGTGCGAACCCAAGTCAACTCGCCGAGTCATTCGCCTAACTCGCTGAGTTCTTCCATAACAGAAAATAGGACAACTCACTTAGACTCGGGAAGTCTTCCTTGAGCTCGTCGAGTTCACCCTCAAAAACATCGAGACCCTTATTCAACTGACTCGCTGAGTTCACCTTTGAACTCGTCGAGTCAGTCTTCATCATATGAATATGTCCAGTCTATGACTCACCGAGTTATATGAACAACTCGTCGAGTCTGTCTTCATGGGTTGTGAGATTGACTTGGACTCGTCGAGTTTGCTCATACACTTGGCGAGTCCCATGATTTCTAGGTCCTTAATCATGACCATGTTGTTGAGTCCTCCTTCTAGACTCAACCAGGTTCCTCAGAAACAGAAGAGGTTGTGGAACCAATACCCGACTCGCCGAGTCCCAAGAATGAATCGTCGAGTCCCCTAGAGTCCAAGTCCATAAACTCGATTTCTATTGAGCTCATCTCATCTAAAGGGTAGATCTAACCTCTGAGGGTCGATATAACATGTAAATTGATGAGCTTTGCATCCATGCATAGGTCCTTAAGCTCAAAAGACCCAAAAATGAGGTCTACTAGATGCATAAGGCTTTCTAAGGGCATAAAACTTGCATCTTTATGTCTCAACCACTCTTAGGGACTCCCGATCCGAAAGGATCTATGCTTGGGACATCCATTCCTCCCATGCTATGGTTCTTGGACCACCCCCCCCCAAAAAAAAAAAAAGTGACCAAGATGAGATCTAAGTGCATAATGGTCAGGGTTGAAGCTTTCATACCAGAAAATGGAGAAGGGTGCAAGTTGTTTCTGGATCTACTTGTCTCTTTTTGTATCCCCAAGGTTTCACCTTATTATTCATGCTCCAAAGTGCTCAAGAATGCAAAAAAAATGGATCATAAACTCATGGAAGGCACTAGGGTTTCGAGGTGTATGCTCTAACTAGTGGAGGCTGATAACGAGGCTGGTGGAATAAGAACGAGATGCTTAAATAGGGAACCAATTGGGAATTTAGGGTTTCCCAACCCAGACCAACTCGTCGAGTAGATCACTTAACCCACGACCCAATCTGTGCTCCTACTCGCCGAGTTCCTCCCTGGACTCGACGAGTAGACCTCTTGACTTGGGGTTTTCTTTCCTTTCTTGGCCTTCTAGATTCGAGGTGTTACAAATCTCCCCCACTTAAACTAGACTTCATCCTCAAAGTCCGCTACGACCAACTACCCCGCAACCTCTGACGACATTCTGATATGAGGCATACTCTATTTGTTCGACCCAATCCTCGAAGGGCACCCTTCTATTGGCTTTCTGGCTGATCACTTGGCCAAAATAAACCTCGAAGATAACAATATCGAGAGCACTCTAATGACCAATAATCCTGAGAACACAACTCTTAGCTGACTTACAATCCCTTCGGTACTCCCCGAGTACTTATGTCGGACATCCTAGGGGTTTACCCCTTTCCCTTATGTGTTCATTGGCCTTCCCAAGGCAATTCTCCCAAAAAAATAACCTTTCCTTTCTCTGTGCAGGACATACCCTTCATCGAACCTGCATTCCTAGTCATTCCCAGTGCTGGCCAATTTGCTGATACCTACTAAATGCTTCCTCTTACTTCATCACAGTGCTGAAAACCACCCCAACCAATAGATCAGATAATCCTTCGAGTAAAATACTCATCCCTGCAATGGTTAGACTCATACAAAAGCTGCACAACAGAGTCAAATCACTCACTCTAAGTTTATTTAATCCTACTGTGAGCGACATAATACCTCTTGGTCAACTAACTGCTCCTGGCGTAAAATTTCTTATATGAGAAACCCCGAGGCACACAAAATCACCCCCTATGAGTTTCTAAGAGAACCCTAGCCAATTTTGAGGCTCCATCCTCTCTATTGTTCTTCCTTGTTGTTAGTGGTGTTTGTGACTCCATTAGAGCTGCAACATTTGAGGCACTAGGCTCTTGAAGGTCAAGATCAAATCAACAACAAGAAAAGTATTCTTCTAACCCTAAGTTTAATTACAATTTCATTCTTATGTATGCTAGATTAGGGTTCTTGCTTTGAAGTTTGAATTGTATGTATAACTTGAGAAAAACCTAGATCCAAAGCATTAGGGTTGCATGTACACCATAGGAATGTTGTAGTGCTCAAAACGCATCAAAAAATGCCCTCAAAGTCAAACTTGGTCAACCATGGTCAAAGTGAATGTCAACAATCCATGTTGACCCAACTCTTTGAGTGCACATAACCCAGTTGTCGAGTTACTATAGTACTCAGAGAAACGGGGAAAACCTGAGCCAACTCGCCGAGTTGTCAAGACAACTCGTCGAGTTCCTACAATATCAAGAAATCGGGAAAACCCGAGCCAACTTGCTGATTTCTCAGGACAACTAGTTGATTTTTCCCAGTCTACACATATCCAACCCCTTCTAAGTGAATCTAAAGCCTCAAACTATAGATCTGGTCCCTTAAAGCTGAAATACCACGTAAAGTTGCTAACTTTACGTCCATGCATGACACGAGGAAGCTAAATCACTCCAAGAAGGATTCATAAGGGACCTGAAGCATGAAGGATGCCTAGAAATTAATAAATCTTGCAACTTTAAGTCTAGTGAGGCCATGAGATGCCCAGATCTGAAGTAGTAACTTCATGCAATGCCCAAACCCAAGAATGATCCCAAAAGGTGAGCAAATTTCCGACTTTTACCTCAAAAGAGCAGCCAAACTCAAGAAGATTCTGGATCTAAAGCTCCCCCTTCAAGCTAAGCACAACCAACTTTAAACTCTTCAAAACAACACCAAGAAAACACTCCTTGAGCTCACACACACACACACACACACACTCAAATATGGGAGCGAAAGCACGAGACTAGGGTTTTCCTAAACAAAGAAGGCGATTAAGGTGGCCAACAATGGGATTTAAGGCCTTTAAAAAGGGTGTAACACCCTAAAAATTAGGGTTTCATATCTAGCCACCAACTCGTCGAGTTTTCCCCCTCCAACTCATTTAGATGGTCCAAAAATATCTACGACCCAAAGACTTTCTACATGTCGAGTTGAGCCCATAAACTCGACGAGTTCCAAGGGAAAATTTTCCTTTTTATGTTGAATTCTCATACCTGGGAATCAGGACGTTACAAATCATCCCCACTTGAATTAGGCTTCGTCCTCGAAGCTTGCTGCGGCGAAAAAAAATTGTGTAATGCTCCCGCATCTCGGCCTCCAGCTCCCAGGTCAACTCAGATCCCTTCTGATACTGCCACTTTACCTTTACCAAAGGTACCTCCTTGTTATGCAGAACATTTACCTTCCATTCTAGAACATCCAACGGCCTCTCAACATAGTTCAGGCACTCATCAACCTAAACGTTATCTAATGATACCACTGCATCCTCGTCCAGTACACACTTTCGCAACTGCGAAATGTGGAAGGTTCTATGAATCTGACTAAGCTCCTCCAGAAGATCTGAAAGACCCCAAATTTCGTATTTTTGAAAGACCCAAACTGTCATACTTCACAATATTATTACTCCAAAACATGCTACTTGCATATTCATAAAAGCAATATTTTACATTGATAAAGGGATTACAAACTACTAGATACAAACCGACTATTACAAAGTGTTATATATTACATAACTACCTAGGATATTGTAATTTATACAAATATAAACTGGAGTACAAAAGTACTATTACAAACTTTTTTAAATCTTTCAACAATATGTGATCATACTAGTTACTTATCACCTGCAATTGTTAAACATTGATAGGGTAAGCGGTGATGCTTAGTGAGTTCAATAATAGATACAATATAACGTTATGCCATATATATACTTCAATGTGGCAAAAGCAAAGAGGAACAACAAGACATGTGTGAAATCATGTGACAAGCATTCATATCAATCAAAGACTTTATTCAAAGATATACTTTTCAATGCTTGATATACATCAATAAAACTTTGACCCAAATGGCATAGAAGACATGCAATTTCTGATTAACATCTTGTTAGATTTCAGGCATATAGTCCTGTCTAACCATTTTCTAATGCCATAGAATAGAAGTCATTCTCTTACGAAGACATACTCTACATGGACAGAGGCTACGTACCAGTACCAATGTGAATCTAAGTCCTTTCACTGATCACATGGTCAAAGGTATTACATTTGCTATAAACATAGCGAATAAAATAACACGGAAAAATAATTTAGAATAATAACAATGAAAAGCACATAGCACATATAACACATAACATACAATTGTTCCTATATATTGAACTTACCTTAAATTAACCGGGGGTTAAAATAGTAATTTTGATAGCACTTCGGCTTTAAATATGACTTTCTATGTTGAAAACCGGGAACTTAATTGAAAACCGGGCTCTGCGAAGGTAGGGCTTCAAAACCGAAAAGATAATTTTTTCGGGCTTCTCGGGAGCTTCGGGACGTGTTTCGGGTGCTAAAATTGATACCGGGGCTTCAGGGAAAGTCAAAATAGTGAATATATGGAATTAGGGTGAAAAGTGTCAAAATTTCAAAGTTACCCGGGAAGGCTCGCAGCATCCCTTTATATAGGGCTGAGGGTTCGGTCTTTGTGGCTAAGAGTCCACGTCGCAGCTGCGAGGTTCGGTCAGGAGGGAGAAGACGTGGCTCATGCGAACTTCGGACATGCGGCAGGAAATGCGAAGGCTATGAGGCCGCTGGAGGCTCGGACGTGGCATCAGGAGAACGAAGCACGTGGCTCGCATGCGAGAGGGGGTGGCAGTGGTGAAGTGAGGTTGGGACACGCGTGTGACACGCATCGCTCTTGACAAGCACCAATTCTACTTATTTATTCCGTCCCCGAAATTACATCGATTAAAATAAATGGGGATATTTTTCTTTTATCTCATTCTAATTCTCCCAAGTATAGTTTGGGCCTCGATGGTGTTTCCACATGACAAGCACCAATTCTACTTCTTTATTGTGTAGCTTAGTTGTTCTTTCATTCACGATTTCTTCAGGCTCTTCAACATATCTTAACTTATTATCCAATTTCACCTCGGATAATGGAACTATCTCATCGTAGATGCTCAACCATTTGCGCAGATAACTCACATGAAACACATCATGAATACCTGCCAAATCTTCAGGCAATTCTAAGCAGTATGCTTGCTTTCCAATTCTCTGGATGATTTTGAAAGGACCAACAAATCTAGGACTCAACTTTCCTTTCTTCCCAAATCGCATAAGGCCTTTCCATGGGGATACCTTCAGCATCATGAAATCACCCACTTGGAATTCTATAGGTCGTCTTCTCTTTTCTATATAGGACTTCTGTCGATCCTGGGCCACTTTCATTCTTTCTCGTACGATTTGAATATTGACGGTGGTGTCTTGAATCATTTCAGGGCCTCCAAGGATCTTCTGTCCTACATCACGCCAACATAACGGCGTACGGCATTTGCAACCATATAATGCTTCATATGGTGGCATTTTGGTAACTGTTATTATATGAAAATTCAACAAGCGGTAAATATTTATCCCAGTTACCACCGAACTCCAAGACACATGCACGAAGCATATCTTCTACTGTTTGGATTGTTCTCTCCATCTGACCATCTGTTTGGGGATGATAAGTGGTGCTGAGATCAACTCGAGATCCTAATTCACGTTGCATACTCTCCCAAAAGTGAGAAGTGAAGCGAGTATCGCGATCGGAAATGATCTTTAGTGGCACACCATTTCTTGCAAAAATTTCATCCAAGTATATTTGTGCATATTTCTCCATTGGAGCCGTTTCACGCATGGCGAGAAAATGTGCACTCTTAGTCAGGTAGTCGACGATTACCCAAATGCTATCATGTTGTCTAGCGGTCTTTGGCAGTTTGGTAATAAAATCCATGGACAGCTCTCCCCACTTCCATACAGGAACACTAAGACTTTCCGGGGTTCCATAAGGCTTTTGGTGCTCTGTATTGACTTGTAAGCATACTAAGCATTCATGTACATATCTTCCAATGTCTCTCTTTAATCCAGGCCACCAATAATCAACTCTTACATCATAGTACATTTTACTTGTACCAGGATGTATTGACAGCTTAGACTTACGAGCTTCATCTAAAATTTTCTGTCTTAATCCACCAATCTTTGGAATCCATAGCCGATTCTTAAATACTTTTTATCCTTGTGGATCATCAAGTAAACATCAGCATAATGTACCATTCCTTCCTTCTTCACATTTTCTGGCTTTAAGGCCTCAACTTGCCACTTTTCTAGTTCATCCAGAATAGTGAACTTCACCGTAGTGTGAGTAATAGTATAACACATACTATTACGATAAACCTTCCTGCTAAGTGCATTTGCAACGACATTAGCCTTTCCAAGATGGTACATGATTTCACAGTCATAGTCTTTGATTAACTCCATGGCTCGTTGCTGTCTCATATTCAGAGTTTGCTGACTGAATATATACTTGAGACTCTTGTGGTCGGTAAACAATTGGCATTTCGTACCAAAAAGGTAATGTCTCCAAAGTTTTTGGGCAAATACCACTGCAGCGAGTTCAAGATCATGGGTGGGATAATTCTTTTCATAATCTTTCAGTTGTCTTGAGGCATAGGTTATCACTTTACCACGCTGCATCAACACACAACCGAGTCCCAATCTTGAAGCATCGCTATACACGGAGAAATCACCATCACCTTCTGGGAGTGATAAGATTGGAGCATGAGCCAAAAGATCTTTTAGAGTTGAGAAAGCTTTTTCTTGAGCTTCACCCCATTCGAACTTCACTTCCTTCAGTGTAAGACTTGTGAGAGGTACGGCTATACGAGAAAAGTCTTTAATGAATCTCCAGTAATATCCCGCGAGACCTAAGAAACTTCGAATTTCGGAAGTATTACGGGGCACTTCCCAATTTTGTATAGCTTCGATTTTGATAGGATCTCCGGATACACCATTATTAGAAATAACATGACCGAGAAATTAAACTTGACGAAGCCAAAATTCACATTTCGAAAATTTAGCATAAAGTTTCTCCTTTCGAAGAACTTCTAAGATTTCACAAATATGAACGGCATGATCGGCTTCAGACTTGGAAATGATTAGAATATCATCAATGAATACGATGACAGACTTATCGAGCATTGGGCAGCATACTCGATTCATCATATCCATGAATAGAGCAGGAGCATTTGTCAAACTGAATGGCATGATAAGGAATTCGAAATGCCTATAACGAGTACGGAAAACAGTCTTCG
The DNA here is from genome assembly GCF_052625555.1 of Lactuca saligna. Taxonomy (NCBI): domain Eukaryota; kingdom Viridiplantae; phylum Streptophyta; class Magnoliopsida; order Asterales; family Asteraceae; genus Lactuca; species Lactuca saligna. The sequence continues at coordinate 24,666,255 of NC_136420.1, forward strand.
GTACATCTTGCTCTTGTACTTTCAACTGATGATAGCCAGATCTCAAATCAATCTTTAAGAAATAGCTAACACCCTGAAGTTGATCGAACAAATCGTCGATGCGAGGTAGCGGATACTTGTTCTTGTTAGTCACCTTATTCAGCTCACAATAATCAATGCACATTCGTATCGATCCGTCCTTCTTCTTGACAAATAATACCGGAGCATCCCAGGGAGAGGTACTCGGCTGAATAAAGCCTTTGTCAAGTAATTCCTGCAGTTGGATCATCATTTCTTTCATCTCGGCTGGCGCAAGACGATAAGCAGTCTTTGCAATCGGAGCAGCACCAGGAACAAGGTCAATTCAGAATTCTACTTGTCTGTCTGAAGGAAGTTCAGGCAGATCATCGAGGAAAACATCAGGATATTCGTTAACAATGGGAATATCATTTACAATTTTATTCGCCTTTCTTGAGATGTTAACTGTATAGGCCAGATAGATAGGACAACCTTTCGATATGAATTTACGAGCTTTGAGGAAAGAGATTATTTTTAAGATCCTTTGTTCACCGTAGACATGAATAGGATCTTCCCCTTCAATAGGAATGCGTACCATCTTTTCGTAACAGAAAAGCTCTGCGTGGTTCTTTGACAACCAATCCATGCCAAGAATAATATCGAAGTTGGGCAAGGAGATAGGGATTAGATTAGCAAGAAAATTATAGCCTTCAATTTCTATGACACAATCCCTATAGATTTTATCAGGAAGTAATGATATACTTCCTGCGGTATCTACGTGAAATGGTTGCGCAAGTGCATAGCAAGCAGTTTGAAAAGAATGCGCAAATGCATAAGATACGAAAGAATCTGAGGCACCAGAATCATATAAGATGTGAGCAGGTCTAGAGTTGACAAGAAATGTACCCGTCACAATATTCGGGTCCTCACATGCTTCCTCTATGGTAATCTGGAATGCACAACCCTTAGCTTTTGGCACCTCCTCCTTTTTAGCTGGAGTACTATTTGGTTGTTGGATAGGGATTTGACTTCTCGCCGGTTGTTGAACAGAAGCTTGACTTCCCGTCAATCGGCTGGTAAGAGTAGGGCAAAAACGTTTCTTGTGGCCAGTAATACCACATGCATAGCAAGTCACATCCTTCCTTGGGCAAGCTGGCTTTATATGACCCGTTTCTCCACACCTATAACAGACAATGGATTCCTTGTCTATTTTGCATTAACCCAGATGATTCCTTCCACAAACACAACATGAAGACGATTGAATAGAAAAAGATTGTGACCTACCGCGGCCACGAAAAGCACTTTGAGATTGCGCTTGCTTGCTAGGATCAGTTCGAACAGATTGAGCTGGTGGAATAGTGGAAACAGGAGTAGTTCTTTTAGTACGTGGATACTTTGGAACAGTAAGAGTGGCACCACACATCTCTAAGTCATGCTCACGCCTTCGAGCATACTCAATAGCTTTATCAAATGATAGAACATCCCGATTGACAACGAAATCATGGATTTCGTGTCGTAGTCCCTCCATGAATAACTGAATTTTCTCGTCTTCAGCTGGAATATACTTTGTAGCAAACCTTGCTCTTTGATTAAACTGAGTTTCATACTCATTCACAGTCATTCCTCCTTGTTTAAGCTCGAGGAATTCCTTCTTCAATGTAACATGCTGAAAATACGAGCCAAAAATTTCATTTTTAAATACACATACTTAGCAAAACATTAGAATAAAACATTCACCGATCATATCATTTCATAAAAGATGTGCGTGTCTGAAAACCAGTTTTTTTTTTAAAAAAAAACATAATAAAATCAGAGTACAAATCCCCAAGAAGATCCCATAGTGCGGAATACAAAGTGTGTGTGTGATGTGCTGCTACCGAGCTAGCTCCTTCCCCTTCGAAGAAGAGGTACATGAAACTAAAACTAAAAACTGTAAGCACGAAGCTTAGTAAGTTCCCCCATCATACCACATACCATACAATCACATATCATACATATTGCCAGACATTTCTGGGGTGCCCGACCTAGCCGGTACAACCATTCTGGGGTGCCAACCTACCCGTGTCAAGCCATTTTGGGGTGCTGACTACCCATATCAAGCCATTCTGGGGTGCTGACTACCCTTCGGTCCTAACGACCGAACCATAGGGACTATTTCATCCCCTACTGCTACTATCACATATATCATAACATAACATATTATCAAACATATCTGGGGTGCCTGAACTACCCTTCGGTTCTATCAACCGAACTCGGGGACTGGTCCCCTCCTACTACCTCTATCGCATATAACATAACAAGCCAGCATGCAACATATACTCACATACTGTCAGACGTGTCTGGGGTGTCTGACTACCCTTCGGTCCTAACAACCGAACCTTACTACTATCACATACAACATATCATGCTAGCATATAACATATCAGGCAGTAGCAAACCTAGATGATATCACAAAGACAATCATCTATCATATATCTCCTACTGGTGGGCTGACATTGTGGCCTTAGACCCACCGCTACTGGAAGGTAACTCACCTCGAAAGTAGTTGCTGAAGTCTGCTTGCTGAGCGTCTAACTGCTAGGTTGCAAATCCTCCGACTATAAACCATGAACATAGGTTAGACACCCATAAATACCCTTAGGTCAAAAGACTGACCCTCCCTTGGCCCAAGGTCAACTCCTTGGTCAAAGTCAATGTCCCTTTGACTGGACTTGCCGAGTCATGGCATGGACTCGCCGAGTACTTTTCCTACTAACCCGGTCCTACTCAACCAATCCTTCTTCCCACTCACTAAATCACCCTTAACTCATGACTTGGGACAATTGAACCGACTCGTGACCCGACTCGCCGAGTTTGAAGAACAACTCGCCGAGTTCCAGGCAATCTTCATAGGACTCGCTGAGTTGTTCATCCAACTCGCCAAGTCTAAGGCCATCCTCATGGAACTCGCCGAGTTCCTCCTTGGGACTCGCCGAGTCCCTAGGACCCATTTCCTATATAGGCCAAATATAAGACATGCAATGCTTCAAAACCTGTAGTGACAAATAACATGGTTTGACATGCGGAATTAAAGCTTGCACAATTGAACATGGTGATTTGGGTGTTTAAGAGATATATTGAATGTATATAGTGTTTACAAAAAGGATCTAGATCTAGACTACATAATTAACACACACTTACACACTCACTTCTACATCTCTCAAGCATGCCTCTACAAGTGGTATGAACACATTATTTATAGAGGTGTTTACATGTCTCTCTCTCACTTTAACTAACAAATGGGTCTAAAGGCTAAAGCACCACATGCAAGTGAGTTTTACAAAAGTCAAACATTTACAAAGTCATGAGTGAATAACTTTGCAACCCCAACATTCTCCCCCTCAAAGTTAGGAATGAATGACCCACTTCAAATCTTCCAAAATCAAGCACTACGCGGTTCGATCCTCAAAGATGACACATGTCGAAACAAACTTCAATCTTCAATTCTTCCATGACTCTTCAGTTTGGGCTCTAGGATGTGAGACCATAAAATCCGAGCAACAACGAATGATCAAGAGTATTCCAAACTCCAAATAATCACCCAAAGTTGCGCATAAAAACACACCCCAAAAATCTTCAATAATTCCAAACCCATTTCGAATACATCACTTCCGAACATCCAATTGCATCATCTCGTAGCTTCGAAACTCCAAGATCACTTCGGTCTTCAAATCCATGTAATATGAAAAATTCAAGTTCGAATTTCCATATAAAACTTCTCCCCCTTTTTATAATCGAAATTTGATTATAAAACTCCAAGGAAAAAGAACGTGCTCTATTCGGATTTTTTCATGTTAAAACTCCCCCTTAACATGTGACATAAACTTTGTGCTTCAATCCGGAAAACCCAAAAAAAATATTCAATTTTTATTGTCGTTCACGGATTGCCTTCGACAAAATTTCTAAAAAATGGGTAGAAATTGTCAATTTCAAAATTCTGCAGTGACCCGTTGTGCCTAAAACAGTCAAATATGCGAAACACACTCCCATTTGCGAAACTGGGTAAAATGTGTAAATTCGCACAAACTGTAGGGACCAGTCTCGAAAATATTCCAATTTCTCAAAATTTTTACTCCAAATGCGAAACTGGGTAAAATTTTCCATCTTGCGAATACTGCAGGGATGCAAAATGAAAATTCTACTTTTTGTCACTTTATAATCCCATTTTGCGAATTTGGACCAATTACGTCATATCGTGAAAAGATCAGGGACCAAATGCGAAACTCTTAGCCTTCTTCCCCAACTCGCATTCTACTGTAAAAACTTCGCATTTTCATTCACACCTCTTTCTTCGCATGTTCCATTCATTTTCTTCGCATTTTCATTCTCACATCTTTCGCATCTTGTATCCATTCGTCTTTGAGTTCATTCGCATTTTAGTTGTCTTCATTCGCATTAACTGAGAAATTAATCAGTTGTCTGAGATTCGCATTTCAGTTGTTTGAGAAACCCAGATGCGAAACCCATTGATTTCAAATGTGAACCAAAAAAAATCATCAACCACATTAACAACCCAGTCATCAAATGCGAATATGATTGTAGAGACCCAGTTGCGAACTTAATGTTTTGATCTCATATGCGAAATCACTTGAGACCTAAATGCGATTCCAACAGAACTCCAATTCTTCGATTTCTGTTCGTCATCCATTATTGACCACTGAACTATCTAGCCTTCGCATATCGTTTTTTTTCATTACATCAACATTCAATTAATATTTCCCTTTCTTCTTACAACCATATACATCGAAATCAGATTCTTCAAACATTCGAAGTACACTCATCTTCTTCATTTGTTCTTTGTTATGTTCTTCAAGTTTTGAATCAAACCCAATTTCATCTAAAATTTTCTAATCGAGCACACACAAGTATCGAATTCATTATATTATTTAACAATTTTTTTCAGATTTAACACCCAATTTCAGTTATATTCTTCTCTGTGTTTACTCATTAACGCTTCCAGTGAAGAAAGTCAAACATCCATGCGATCGATTAATAATCACAAAAATGTAATCCCAACAAATTTTCAATAACAACAAATCAATCATCACCAAGAATAAATCAAGATCAAGAAAAATCAGTGATTGACTTTATAAGAGAAGAATCAAATTCTTGTGTTGCAATCACAAGATCTACTCAAAATTGATAACTAATGCATAACTCAAAGATGATTGATAATCGAACAGAAACCAGAACAAATTGATTTAAAGCTTGATCAATTGTAGCGACAAATAAAACAAATGTCAATTGATTATTCAGAATTGTTGATGAAATTGGAACACAAGAAACGAGAACAAATGAACGATAAACACTACAAGAGTCATGAATGTACAAGTCATGAATCTACAACTCTTTTAAGCATATGATAATATTGAATCAATTTAACAAATTGTAGAAACTGGATGAAATTAATCACCTCTTGGGCTTGTTGTTTTAAGATATTGAATTGTAAACAAGTTTGGGCTCAATATTGGATAAGAACAGTAACTACTCAAATGTTGGGCTCAATTTAAACGAATCATGAACATTAAATTTTATTTTGTTTTTGGTTTGAATTTGATCTAAACAAAAATTGATTGGATCAACAATGAGGTTGAAACGGATTAGATCCAACGAGGCAAATCGATCAAAAATGAAAAACGCAACGCACGAATCAAATATTATGAGAGATCATAGAGAGAGACTCACCAAAATTGATCAAATTGCGACAAAAATTTTCCAAACCGAGAATCATTCTTCAAAATTCACTTAGATCGTGAAAACCAAGCTCTAATACCAATTGTAGTGACAAATAACATGGTTTGACATGCGGAATTAAAGCTTGCACAATTGAACATGGTGATTTGGGTGTTTAAGATATATATTGAATGTATATCGTGTTTACAAAAAGGATCTAGATCTAGACTACATAATTAACACACACTTACACACTCACTTCTACATCTCTCAAGCACACCTCTACAAGTGGTATGAACACACTATTTATACATGTCTCTCTCTCCCTCTAATTAACAAATGGGTCTAAAGGCTAAAGCACCACATGCAAGTGGGTTTTACAAAAGTCAAACATTTACAAAGTCATGAATGAATAACTTTGCAACCCCAACATTATAGATCCATGTTCCTTGAGCATGCTTATCACGTAAAGTTGCAAACCTTACGTGCATGCATGGCCCTATAAGCTCAAAAGGTCGAAACCAAACTCTTCAAGAGGTCATAGACTCAATGGGGACCTCAGTCACTTCAACCACAGGAACTTTATGCTACTAATTCATCCAATAAGTCCAGATCAGAAGTCCTTTCGGATCATTAAGCACCACACATGGAGTTTGGTGTTTTAGGGCTTGAAAACCACCCATTTGGGACAAAAATGGTAACTAATGATCTAAAGATCAAGGTAGAGACTTTTCTACCTGAATGGAAGCTTCTCCCTAAGTAGAGTTCGGATCTACTCCTCTCCTTGCACTTCTTCAACCACCTCTTTCTTCTTCGAAGCTCCAACCTCCTCCACAAGGCCAAAAACACTCTTAAGAACAATATGGGGGGGGGGGGGGCTGGGCTAGGGTCTCACTCTAATGCTCTCTGGAAGTGTTAGGGACAAAAGAGGCCAAGGTAGAGTGTTTAAATAGGGTGCAAACACCCGAATTAGGGTTTTTGCCCAACCAGGGCCTACTCTCCGAGTCCGGAGCCCAACCCCCGTACCTTGTCCCACTCCTACTCGGCGAGTTGGCCCATCAACTCGCCGAGTGCAAGGCAAAATATATATTATTTTAAGAAAATAAATAGCGAGGAGTACGTACCAGGAACCAGGTTCTACATCCAATCTTCTCCTTATATCTAAAGGACAATACTTCTCTAGCACACGAGTCTTGAAAAACTCCCAAGATAAGTTCTCCTGGTCACATCCATTGAGAGCTTCATATGTTGCTTCCCACCAGACTAAGGCTTCTCCAATGAGCATTGCAGAAGCATAGATAGGCTTTTCTTCATCATCCACATGAGAGACACAAAATACTTTCTCGGTGTTGTGAATCCAAGTTAGAACAACTATAGGATTAAGGACACCAAAAAACTTTGTAGCACCATTACTCTTGAAATCGTTGAATGAGGGACGCTTCACCTTTCCGCTTGAAGATTCTCCATTGGCTTTCTCTTTTCCTTTATCATCATTCTTTTTGTGTTCTTCGAGAGTTTGTCAAATAACACCGGTAAGTTTACCCAAGAGTCGCTCCTCACGAGGAGATACTTGCGTATTCACTTCCTCGGGTTGAGGATCTCCATCAACCTCAGGGGTATAGCTACTTACTTGTTCAGCCATCGATCTGAAATACAGAGTAACATTGTATTTTAGAATATTAGGGTTTATTATTACCTAATACTTTTACTTATATATTTCCTATGGTTTGTATCTCAATACTTACAATGATTAAGTTAATATATTGAACTTTCAATAATTTAAGTCTAAATACCAATCCGTGGAATTTAGTTCGCTTAAACTACTGCTATGATACCATGGTTGAAAGACCCCAACTTTCGTATTTTTGAAAGACCTAAACTTTCATACTTCACAATATTATTACTCCAAAACATGCTACTTGCATATTCATAAAAGCAATATTTTACATTGATAAAGGGATTACAAACTACTGGATACAAACCGACTATTACAAAGTGTTATATATTACATAACTACCCAGGATATTGTAATTTATACAAACATAAACTAGAGTACAAAGTACTATTACAAACTATTCTAAATCTTTCAACAGTATGTGATCATACTAGTTACTTATCACTTGCAATTGTTAAACATTGATAGGGTAAGCGGTGACGCTTAGTGAGTTCAATAATAGATACAATATAATGTTATGCCATAAATATACTTCAATGTGGAAAAAGCAAAGAAGAACAACAAGACATATGTGAAATCATGTGACAAGCGTTCATATCAATCAAAGACTTTATTCAAAGATATACTTTTCAATGCTTGATATACATCAATAAAACTTTGGCCCAAATGGCAAAGAAGACATGCAATTTCTGATTAACATCTTGTTAGATTTCAGGCTTATACTCCTATCTAACCATTTGCCAATGCCATAGAATAGAAGTCATTCTCTTATGGATACATGCTCTACATGGCCAGAGACTACGTACCAGTACCAATGTGAATCTAAGTTCTTTCACTGATCACATGGTCAAAGGTATTACATTTGCTATAAACATAGCGAATAAAATAACACGGGAAAATAACTCAGAATAATAACACTGAAAAGCACATAGAACATATAACACATAACATACAATTGTTCCTATATATTGAACTCACCTTAAATTAACCGGGGGTTAAAATAGTAATTTGGACAACACTTCGTCTTTAAATATGACTTTCTATTTTTAAAACCGGGCTCTGCGAAGGTAGGGCTTCAAAACCGAAAAGATAAATTTTTCGGGCTTCTCGGGAGCTTCGAGATGTGTTTCGGGTGCTAAAATTGATACAAGGGCTTCGGGGGAAAGTCAAAATAGTGAATATATGGAATTAGGCTGAAAAAGTATCAAAATTTCAAAGTTACTCGGGAAGGCTCGCAAACTCCCTTTATATAGGGCCGAGGGTTCGGTCTTTGTGGTTGAGAAGATTCCACATCAAAGCTGCGAGGTTCGGTCAGGAGGGAGAAGACGTGGCTCATGCGAGCTTCGGACATGGGGCAGGAAATGCGAAGGCCACGAGGCCTCTGCGAGGCTCGGAAGTGCCATCAGGGGAACGAAGCATGTGGCTCGCATGCGAGAGGGGGCGGCGGTGGCAAAGCGAGGCTCGGAAACGCATGTGACACACGTCACTCTTCGGACGTGCCACGACTCCGGTGACGCTGCTGCTTCGTGCGAGGTGACGTGGCCTGACACTATTCATGCGAGATTTCTCGGATTTTGAACCCCAAACTTCTAAAATCCATAAATTTCGCATACGAGCTCCATTTTTGATGTTCTTTATATGCACGCGTAGCTAAAATTACGTTCTACAACTTTCATTTAGACTCCGTCGGCTAATTTTGAATTTATTTTTAATATTATTATTTTTAACAGATCGGGAGAGGAAAATTCGTTAAAAATTCATAACTTCTTCATCCGACATCCGTTTTCGTCAGACTTTTTAACGTTGTACTACAAATGATGAGACCTTCGATTCTCATTTAGGATGTATCGGTCAAATATCGCTCGATCTAAAATTCAAGTTTTTAGCAGTCTACTGTTAAGTTGAAACTTCTAAAAATCATAACTTCCTCATATGAAGTTAGATTTTGGCGTTCTTTTTATCGAATTTCTCGGTTTAACGAATACTACGAATTTCATTTAGATCACTAAGGCTAAAAAGTAGTTTATCAAAAACTCACTTTTTACGTCATTCGACGTCGTGTCGGTTTTATCATGGATCTTCGATTGGTCATAACTTCTTTGTTATAACTCGGATTTCGACGAAGTTTTCGCCTACAAGTTTCTAACGAGATTATTTACAACTTTAAATAATAAAATTTTACTTATTTAAAATTTTATATTTTTGCTAAATTTCACTATTTGGCTTTTAATTGGAATCTCATAAGACTTCCAATATTTTCTGAGTGATTCTAAACATAGTTTACTTCATTTCTAGTAAAAACCATCTGTTAGAACTCAACACTCAATTTCACATATTATTTCACAAATTTATTCATTACAAAACACGAATTCAAAACGTGTATGTTACAAGATCTAATCTATACACAACCTTGCCAACCCTGGCAACGATCAAGAATGGTCCGATATATCGAGATCCCAACTTCCTACTCTTCCTGAAGCAAATCACACCCTTCCAAGGTGAGACCTTTTGCAACACCATGTCGCTAACCTAAAAATCAAACTCAGATCCGTTTCAGTCAGCATAGCTCTTCTGCCGACTCTTAGCAGTCTACAACCTCTACCTAATCTGCTAAAGCATCTCTATAGTCTGCAAAACTACCTTGGTCCAACCCATGACCCTGTGACCAACCTTGCCCCCAACAGACTGGGGTACGACATCTCCACCCATATAATATCTCAAAAGGTAGAGCACTAATACTGGAGTGAAAATTGTTGTTGTAGGAGAACTCTTTAAGAGGTAGGTAGGAGTCCTAGCTCCTACCAAAATCAATAACGCATGCCCGTAAAATATCCTCGAGAGTCTGAATGGCCTGCTCGCTTTGGCGGTCGGCCTGCAAATGATAAGTTATGCTGAAATGCAGCCTCGTGCCTAGTTCCTCATGGAACTTCTGCCAAAAACGGGAGGTGAACCGAATATCAATGTCTAAAACAATAGAGACCGAAACCCCATGGCGAGCAACGATCTCGCGAATATACACATCGGCCAACTTCTCGGCCGATGAGCTCTCCTAAATTGCCCGGAAATAGGCATTCTTGCTTAATCGATCAACCATGACCCAAATAGTATCAAAACCCTTCGATGTCTTCGGCAACTTAGTGATGAAATCCATCGAAATAGGCTCCCATTTCCACATGGGAGCCTCTATAGGATGCAGCTTGCCATGCGGCCTATGATGCTCGGCCTTGACCATCCTACAGGTTAAGCACCTCTCGACGTACCAGGCGATCTCCCTCTTCATACACGGACACCAATAACTCAACCTCAGATCCCAATACATTTTGGTGGCCCCCTGATGGATAGAGAAGCGAGACTTATGAGCCTTCTCCAACACAATCTGTCTAATCCCAGTAGACACGAGAACCCACACTCGACCACAACGGGTCAACAAACCATAACTATCCGTCACAAATTTGGTGATCTCACCCTTGATCCTCTCAATCTTCCAATTCTCCTCTCAAATACTCTCAGCTTGAGCCTCCCTAATCAAACCCACAAGCGAAGAATCCACAAATATCCTCATACACGCCACGTCAACTGAAGGTCCATCCAACTTGTGAAAATTGTTGTTGTAGGAGAACTCTTTAAGAGGTAGGTAGGAGTCCTAGCTCCCACCAAAATCAATAACGTATGCCCGTAAAATATCCTCGCGAGTCTGAATGGCCCGCTCGCTTTGGCGGTTGGTCTGCAGATGATTAGTTATGTTGAAATGCAGCCTCGTGCCTAGTTCCTCACGAAACTTCTGCCAAAAACGGGAGGTGAACCGAATATCAATGTCTAAAACAATAGAGATCAGAACCCCATGGCGAGCAACGATCTCGCGAATATACACATCGGCCAACTTCTTGGTCGATGAGCTCTCCTAAATTGCCAAGAAATAGGCATTCTTGGTCAATCGATCAACCATGAACCGAATAGTATCAAAAACCTTCGCTGTCTTCGGCAACTTAGTGATGAAATCCATCGAAATATGCTCCCATTTCCACATGGGAACCTCTAGAGGATGCAGCTTTCCATGCGGCCTATGATGCTCGGCCTTGACCATCCTACATGTTAAGCACCTCTCGACGTACTAGGCGATCTCCCTCTTCATGCATGGCCACCAATAACGCAACCTCAGATCCCAATACATTTTGGTGGCCCCCTGATGCATAGAGAAGCGAGACTTGTGAGCCTTCTCCAACATAATCTGTCTGATCCCACTAGACACGAGAACCCACACTCGACCACAACGGGTCAACAAGCCATAACTGTCCGTCACAAATCTGGTGATCTCACCCCTGATCCTCTCAATCTTCCAATTCTCCTCTCAAATACTCTCATCTTGAGCCTCCCTAATCAAACCCACAAGCGGATAATCCACAAATATCCTCATACACGCCACCTCAACTGAAGGTCCATCCAACTTGTGGCTCAGGGCATCCGCGATCACGTTTGCTTTACCCGGATGATAAAGGATTTCACATCATAATCCTTTACTATGTCCAGCCACCTGCAATGCCTCATGTTCATGTTCGGTTGATCCATAATATGCCTCAAACTATTGTAATCCATGTAGATAGTACATAGATACCCATAAAGATAATGCTTCCAAATCTTGATAGCAAAAACCACCACTCCCAACTCAAGATCATGTGTGGGATATCTTGTCTCATGTGGCTTCAGCTGCCGTGAAGCATAAGCTATGATTCATCCTCTCTGCATGAGGACTACTCCTAAGTCGGTGATGGATGCATCACAGAAAACAACAAAATCCTCAATTCCCTTTGGGAGGGTCAAGACTGGGGCCTTGCAAAGTCTTTGCCGAAGGGTCTCAAATGCGGAATGTTGCTCAGGGCCCCACCGGAAATCCACTCCTTTCCTTGTCTAACGAGTGAGAAGTACTGCAATATTGGAGAAATCCTGAATAAATCTCCGGTAGTACCCTACTAGACCCAAAAAACTCATGATATCCCAGGGACATTTCGAAACCTCCCACAGCATCACCGCCTCAATTTTGGACGGATCGACCAAAATCCCATCTTGGTTAACGAGGTGTCCAAGGAACTGAACCTCTCGCAACCAAAACTCACCCTTCGAAAAATTAGCATAAAGCCGTTCTCGCTTTAAAACACCCATAAGCTCACAAAGATGTTCCGCATGCTGCTCTCTGGTCTTGGAATACACCATGATGTCATCAATGAACACAGTAACTAGGCGATCAAGCATTGTCTTGCATACCCGATTCATCAAATCCATAAATATTTTCGGTGCATTTGTGAGCCTAATGACATCACCACGAACTCATAATGCCAATAACGAGTCCAGAATGCGGTCTTCTCCATGTCCTCCTCCCTCACCCTGACATGATGCTACCCATACCTCATATCTATCTTGGAGAACCAAGATGCTCCCTGCAATTGATCAAAGAGATCATCAATCTGTGGAAGGGGATTACGGTACTTCACCGTGAACTTGTTCAACTCCTTATAGTCGATGCACATCTGGTGCGAACCACCCTTCTTTTTGACAAAAAAAATCGGTGCTCCCCATGGAGAACCGCTAGGACGGATAAACTGCTTGCCTAGCAGCTCCTGTAGCTGAGATGACAACTCATGTATCTTAGGCGGCGACAGTCGGTTTGGCGCCTTGGCAATACGAACACACCTTACACAAGGTCGATCCTGAACTTAACCTGCCTCTCAGGAGGCACACCGGGTAACTCCTCCGGGAATACATCAGCGAACTCCCTGAAAATGAAAATCGGAACATCAACAATTGACACGTGACCCCCAACCCACATATCTACCACATAAGCCAAATAACCTGCACACCCATGTTGAATATACTATCGAGCCCTAGCTACCGAACAAAACACTGAACCCAACCTGGTGCCCTGTCGATAAATAACCAGTTCTCCCTAACATGGGGTTCGAACTACCACCCGCTAGTCCTCACGGTCGATCATGTCACTAAAACAGCTCAGCTAGTACATACCTATGATCACACAGACATCCCCTATAGGAATAAGAATCAGATTGATCGAAAAGGACACATCAGAGATCTCTAGAACACATCCCTGATAAACCGAAGAAGCGGAAATCCCATGTTCGTTGGCGATAGAAACTCACAACGGACACTCCAACTCCCCTATGGTCAAAACAAACTCCTTACTGAAGGACCGAGAAACAAAAGATCGACTCGCACCCGAGTCAAACAACACTAAAGCAGGCAAGGAGTTTACTTGGAACATACCTAACAGAGGTACAAACATAAGAACATATAACAAACATAATAATTAAGATAATGAATACAAACATACCCGACACAACATCTGGTGCTGCCTGGCCTCCACGATAGTGCTTTGGAAAGCGCGACCTCGAGCCCTCGGGGGCTTTGCCCTGCCCTGTCTCCCATCAGTGATCCTTAATGTAGCTGGAGCGGGAGCCTACGCCGGCTTAGTGGCGAGCAACGAACATTTGAACTTCACATGACCAATCTGATCACAATGATAATAAATCCTCATAGTCGGAACCGTAGCAGAATGGCATCAGTCCCTCGCATAATTCCTCTCTTTTCCACATTTGTGGCACCCACTACTAGGTCGACATGCTATGATGTGAACCTTTCCACACTTCCCACAAGTGCGGCCTCGCTGACCTCCAGACCTAGAATCAGTGGCTTTGAACCACTTCGACCCAGGATGTGACTGGATCGGGCCTGGCTCTGCTCCCTCAGCTGAAACTCTATCTTAAGCTCACGCCGTTAGGCGGCCTCCTGCAACTCCAGCAAAGTATCACACCGTTGAGTAGAAACAAACTACTTGATATCTATCTTAATCATGCTCAGATAATGGTTCATCTGAGCATGCTCTGAAGCAAACTTAGGGCATAACATAACCCTCTCAGTAAACATCCGGGTGATCTTTGTCACCGACTCTGATCCCTGCCTCAGGTCTAAAAACTACTAAGCCAACCTCTCCTACTCGACCCGAGGAATGTAGCTAGTATGAAACATCTCTCTGACTTGATCCCAACATACCACAACCCTATGCTCATCGGAGTACAATCCAGTAACAAGTCTCCACCAATCTTTCGCTCCGGACCTCAGAAGGTTCAGAGCGTATACCTTTTGGTCAGCAGGGAATGAACATGTAAAGAAACAACCTTCCACATCAGATAGCCATCTCATGGCCATAATCGGGTCCTGAACTCCATCGAAAGTCAGAGGCTTCGTATTATTGTAGTCCCGATACTGAAAGGCATGCCATGTCCTAGCACCTGCAGCCGCCACAGCTACGGAGGCAACATCAGCAGCCGTCTCAGCAATGGTTGTGTCGCAATCATCGAAGCACTCCATCATCATGGTCTTTATAGACCCGAACATCTCTGAGATATGATCTTGGACGATAGCCACAACCTCCTTGTGGAGGATCCTCCTGATCCTGGCATCCAACACATCTGATCTCATCTGATTGTCAACCCCTAATCCCGACCAGGAAGATATCAGATAATCCACATAAATAGCGGGGAACCAACTCCCAATGAAGCCCTAGGGGTTGTGAGTTCCTTGCTACACATACAGGTCATGTGCTTGTAGTAGTATGGGCCCATACTACCTTCCACACCTACCCCTGTTTGTCTCAAGGATCATCACAACACGCTATCAATACTCATACGCATAAATGAACATGTAGTCCTCACTCTAGAGGAAAACTAAACATCTCATAACTGGCCGGATGACCCCACATAACTTATCCATGAAACTTTCACCAACACTGCAACACTCGTCTATGCTAGCCATACATAACACTGGACCCTATAAAGATTCAAATATCTGATCCTATCATAAGCCCTTCATCAAACAAGAACATGAAATAAGCCTAAACCAAACATTCTCAAGCTATAAGATCTTAGTTATATATAACCTTGATGCATACACTAAGCAACTATAGTAATTATGTCAATTTCATAAAATAAAGGCCCTAGGATAACAGGCATCATATGATCAGGCAATTCCTGAAGATCCCTAGCCTATCAATAGCATGTTGTTCTAACATATCACAATATCAAATAATAGTATGGTATTATGGGGTCTACTTACTGGCTCCGGCTGATCGTACACATCGCATCCTCCTTTAGTATTTTGAAAACCATTTGAAAATCTTTTCCTTAGTTTATGACTGGATCCACATGAGTGTTTCTCCAATTCACTCAAACCAAGGCTCTGAAACCAACTTGTAACACTCATAATTTTTTTTTAAATTTAAACTTTTAAATAAACACAAAAACCATCTTTCTTTACAATTTATTTTCAAAATAAGTTTCACATTAGAGTTTTCCTAGAAATCATAACACAAAACATGAAGAGGTGCACGATAAAGCCTTCGCCTTCGTCAAGTTACTACAATACTCAGAGAAACAGGGAAAAATCCGAACCAACTCGCCAAGTTGTTAGGATAACTCGTCGAGTTCCTACAATATCCAAAATCAAGAAAACCCGAGCCAATTCATCGAGTTGTCAGGACAACTCGTCGAGTTTTCCTAGTCTAAACATATCCAACCCCTTCTAAGCAAATCAAAAGCCTCAAACTATAGATCTGGTCCCCTAGAGCTGAAATACCATGTAAAGTTACTGACTTTACATCCATGCATGACACAAGGAAGCTAAAACACTCCAAGAAGGCTTAATATGGGACCTAAAGCATGAAGGAGGCCTAGAACTCAGTAAAGCTTGCGACTTAAGTCAAGTGAGGCCATTAGACGTCCAGATCTGAAGTAGTAACTTCATGCAATGCCCAAACTCAAGAATGATCCTAAAATGAGCCAAAAATGACAACAAACTTCCAATAAAGAGATCTAAGCAATAGGTGAGCTAGTTTCTGAATTTTTTACCTCAAAAGAGCAACTGAACTCAAGAAGATTCTGGATCTAAAGCTCCCACCCTCGCTTCATGCTAAGTACCATCAACTTCAAACTCCTCAAATCAACACCAAGAAAACACTCATTAAGCTCACACACACTCAAATATGGGAGAGAAAGCACGATACTATGGTTTCTGAACAGAGGAGGCGATTAGGGTGGCCAACAATGGGACTTAAGGCCTTTAAATATGTTGTAACACCCTAAAAATTAGAGTTTCATATCCAGCCACCAACTCATCGAGTTGGTCCAAAAAGATCCGCGGCCCAAAGACTTTCTACACGTGGAGTTGAGGCCATCAACTCGACGAGTTCCATGGGAAAATTTTCCTTTTTATATAGAATTATCATACATGGGAATTGGGATGTTACATGTCAGTAGGGTAATAGACTCGTATAGAAGTTGTAGCCGACAAAAGATGGGATACGTGTTGAATGGTGGATTGCTAGCTCCATATGGATTGATCACCCTGATTTTCCCGACACTAAAGTTCTTAGGGTACCTTCTCTAACATCATCACCCAAAAACCCCCTACCCATAAGCCTTGAGAAAAGAAGGGACATATAGATGCTCAATTTCACATACCACCATCATCACCGCTAGCCACTGACCCATCAACTAACAAGGACCGAATTATTAGTGACTTGCAGAACAGGTTGGTCAATTGAAAAATGAGGTCCGTAAATGTCGCAAGCAGTTGCGGTTTCAAGAGGAGCATTTAGCAGAGCATGAGGCTACTTTAGCCACGGTTCTAAAACTTATAAATAAGAATCCTGGAGACGATGTTGGTAAATCAATGGGGATGGAGGTACATTTTTAATTATTTCATTGTTTATGGTTGTTATGTTTTTGCATCATTTACAAGTATACATTATTGAATTGTACATGGATACTACAATACCAATAAGTTATGGGAGCATGATTACGTCTTAAGCACCCCTGAAAACCCGTTGAATGACGACCCTGAACAACCACTGAATATCGGCCCTAAGCATCCATCTCTGTCTCTAGTTGTTCATTCATCGGATGTAAAAGAGATTCCGCCAGATGAATACAAAACACCGTCGCCAACACCTATTAGGCGTTCTATGCGCCAAAATGTTATGTCTATATGGTATAATTCGTCATGGATACAAATGAAGAAGAAAGTTTCTACATGGAAACAATCAACACCGTTGGACAATACTTTATATCCTACTATACACACTGTTTATAAAGAACGGGATTGCTCGCTATTGTTTGATCATAATGTAACGCCCGTAGATTCGGACTAGTCAATTTAGAGACAATAAGCATCAAAAATGAGTTTTTGATTGAAGATTATTTAGAAGGATTAATCTTAACCAAGTTTTAGTATATGTTACAAGGGTTTCGTACATATAAAGAACGCCAAAAATCCGAGTTATAATGAAGAAGTTATGACCCGTCGAAGTTTTTCAGCAAAACCGGTACGGCACCGGGAGACATAAATAGTGAATTTATGATTGAGGACTTATTAGCATTGGTAATCTAAAAAAAAGTCGTATAATATATTAAACTGAGAGCGTTCATAAAAAGAACGTCCAAATCTGACTTCGTATGAGGAAGTTATGATTTTTCTAAGATTTAGCATAACAGTGCACGACCCGGAAATTCGAATTTTAGTTCGGTCGATTTTCAGCCAAAATAATCTAAAAAAGAAATGAAGATATTGTAATAGGAGTTAAACGATAAAAAGACAGTCGAAAACGAAGCTCGTATGCGAAAGATATGGACGAAGCTTAGTCTCTACTTTTCGAGTGTAACGAATTCGATACAGTTTTGGAAATCTAAGATAGAATGAGAATTAGCCGAGGGAGTCTAAACGAAAGTTGTAGTACTCGTAAATACCAACGCGTGGATATAAATAATATCAAAAACATAGCTCGTATGCAAAAGATATGGACGAAGCTTAGTCTATACTCTTCGAGCGCGATAAATACGATACCGTTTTTGTAAATCTGAGATAGAATGAGAATTAGCCGACGAGGTCTAAATGAAAGTTGTAGTACTCATAATTACCAACATGTGGATATAAATAACGTAGAATCCCTATAAATAAAGGATGAATCCTTCATATTTTCTTCACACCATAACCTCTCTTTCTCTCTCTAACTTCTCTCCAGCCTCCCTAAACCCCTCCCCAGTCTAGGGAACCTCCCTAGCATGAGAAGGAAGGCCCGGAGCGCCCAACAGCTCCGAGAAGAAAGGCTTTTGGCTCAGAAACGCTGCTCCAACAAAGCCCGATTTTTTAATAAAAACTCGTTGTAAGTGAGTTACGCCTACACTATTTCTAATATAGCTTTTATTTAAACATAGTAATGTTATTAGGACCTTATAATAATTATTTGGGCTATTATTATGTGTTATATAAGTTTCGTTATAATATCTTTTTAACCACTCGCGGTACGGGGAATCTGGTTTAAAGGGTCGCATAGGGTTGTTGGATTTCAGAAGTGCTATATGCCAAAATGGTCCTGCCCTCCGGTGTTTTATGTCTAGCCCTGTCTGTACATAGTGGGTGAAGAGTATTGTTTAATGCTTATATAATAGTAATAATAGCTAGACTATTAATTAGTCTCGGTGAATATTAGACTAAACTTTATTCGTAATGATACTAGGTTTTGTCAAATGAAAATTGTGTTTAGAGTAACAAAGTGTTGTATGAGTGTCGAGTCACCACCTTTTCAAGTGAGTGCATGGTTCATTTCATCTTACACATAGATATGAAGTATTTAATATAAATTACGAGATATAGGTGTATAGTTAGTTTCCTCTTACACATAGATATGAAGTATTTTATATAAACTACGTGCTATGTGTGCATATTATCTATATACTTGCTATCTATGCTGGATGAGCGATTTTATACAAGTTTTATGTGATTTAAATTCTACATGTATTTATATCTACATAATATGCTGGGTAAAACATGGGTAAATGAAATATGAGTTGGATGATGAGTTGAGAGGTGATATAGACCATGATGTAAGGGTGAAAAGTGGACGATGTGAGAAGCCTTGTTCCCAAATGTTGGCCCTATCATCTAGCAGAGTATGGATGACAACCACAGACTATTCTAGACAATCCAGTGGAACACTAACAGACTCGCAACCTGTAGGTGTTGTGAATGATGTGTTCCGGTGTACTTTAAAAACCCATTGACATGTATTGCGAGTGGAATCTCGAAAACGATTCATTCAATACACGAGATAAACCTGGGAGACTATGAAGACGTATGGTATAAGTATTTTTTTCTTTTATCTATTTCAAAATTTATATTTTTATGTATACGTTAACAAAAACATTCAAAGATATAACATGTACTCAGTTGTGACATCCCCAAAATCTCGGCCCGAAAAGACCGATTTCATTTATGCTTTTTAAAATAATTTTCAGAGTAAATCCTTTTAATTTTAAAAGAGATGCGGAATTTGTTCCCAAAAACAAAACATGATAAAATAGATATTTATCAAAACATTTCATAAAGAAATATAATTTCATTTCATAATCAAAAGTCGGGATGTCATGTTCCGATACAGATCATAAAGCATAAACGATAGCATTACAAGTCTTTCAACAAATATATACATATACAGACTTGTAAACAAAACAACTTGATGTTCGCCCATCTTAAGCTCTTGCGCCACTTCCTGTAAAATAAATCAACTGAGTGGGTTAGGCTTGGGAGCCTGGTGAGCATATAGGGTTTTCAACCCACAATAAATAATTAAATTAATTATTATCAACCAACAATAACCCAGTTACCCATTCCCGTTATTCTCACTTTATGTCCCTAAAATAACTATCACAAGGGACCTAGTCTAAGAATATTTCATCGGGACGACTACACATGCTTCGGGGGTTCCTCAGCAATATAAGTCAAATAAGGCAACCATGGGGGGGGGGGATGGAATACAGCGAATGAACACCCAAGTTCATTAACACCTACAGGTTATGAGCCTGCTAGCGTTCCACTGGACTGTCTAGAAAAGTCCGTGGTCGTCATCTAAATTCCGCTAGATGACTGGATCAAAACAACATCGAGGCCTCTCATCTGTTTATTACACACCAACTATCTACCCATATTCTACCCAACATATTAGTAGATAAAATATACATTTTTATACGTAGTTTCAAAACCTGTATAGCATGCTCAATCAAAACATTTTTCACATAACAGATGAGGCATACACACATAACACATATTTCATAGAGAATACTTCAGATCTATAAGATAGAAGAGAGTGAATATACACTCACATGTATAACAACCAAATATATACACATAACACGTATTTTATAGGAAATACTTCATAATATTGTGTTGGAATGAAAGTAACTACACACTCACTTGATCAGAAGATGATCGGGCAGCACTACGGCTTGCAGAAGTAGTAATCCTCCGCAGATCTGGAAGATCTCTACGAAAATCGAACTTCACGCGGGCAGAGCTTCGGCTCGGAAACCGCACTTCTCGGGATCTTCAGGATCTCGGGACTCGCTTCGGGACTCGGGAATATTACCGGGGCTTCGGGATGGCTTCGGGGGTAAAAACGCAGAGCTTCGGCGCAAAAACGAGAGAGAATTAGCAAATTGGCCGGCTGCCCTCGCATGCCTTTTATAGGAGGCTGGAAGCCTCTCGTACGCGGGGCGTACTGCCTCAGAAACGTAAGCGCTTGCGTCATCCGAAGCCACTTGCTGCGATGTCGACACTTTCGGAGTACGCGGGGCGTACTCACTTACGCGGCGCGTAAGTCGGATAAGATCTGTGACTCGCCTTCGGATAATGCTTCCGAATTTGAATTAAAAATAATTATAAATTAATTAATAAACTTCGGAAATTCATATCTTCTTCATACGAACTCCGTTTTCGACGTTCTTTATATCCACGCGAAGGTCAGACTGTACTCTACAACTTTCATTTAGACTCCGTTGGCTAATTTTCACTTTTATTTTTATTATTTATTTTTGGAAGGCCGGGACAGAAAAACTTCGTTATAAATTCATAACTTCTTCGTCTGACGTCCGTTCTTGCCTAACTTTTCATTGCTTCGCTACTAACAACAAGATCTTCGATTCTCATTTAGATTGTTTCAGCTAAAAACCGCTCGATCTCAAATCGAGTATTCGGGCTGCATACTGCCACGTCGAAACTTCAGAAAATCATAACTTCCTCATACGAAGTCAGATTTGGGCGTTCCTTTTATGCACGCTCTCGGTTTAACGAAATCTATGACTTTCGTTTAGATCGCTAAGGCTAAATATCGTTCTATCTTAAATTCATATTTTACGTCACTCGGCGTCATGCCGGTTCTGTCTCGAAACTTCGACAGGTCATAACTTCTTCGTTATAACTCGGATTTTGGCATTCCTTATATCTCCGAAATCCTTGTTTCGACCACTACAACTTTATGCAAAGATATCGAGCGTATCTCACACTTTAATTTTTGACGCTTATTTCATTCTTAATTCATTAAATTATAAAAATCAAGAAAATAAACACATAAATCACATAATTCACATAATTCACAAATAATACATTCTTATTATTTCAAGTTGAGTTACAAAGGTTAACCTAGACTATTACATTGCTAAAAATGGCAAGCCCGGAATCACACATCAACAAACAAATGCGGATAGCGACTCATCATGTCACTCTCCGTCTCCCAGGTGAGGTTTGGCCCATTCGTGTGTTTCCATCGGACAAGCACTAACTCCACCATCTTACGTCGCAATTTCTTAGTCTTTCGGTCAACAATTGCCTCCGGTTCCTCAATCAACCTTTTGTTCTCATCAATCCTCAACTCTGAAAGTGGAATTATGTCGGGAACTTCTCCCATGAACTTCCTCAAATAACACACATGGAAAGTGTTATGAATTCCATTTAGTTCTTCTGGTAGTTCGAGCTTGTAAGCTTGGTTCCCAATCCTCTGAAGAACTTTAAACGGTCCAATAAACCTTGGACTCAACTTTCCCCTTTTACCAAATCTTATAAGTCCCTTCCACGGCGAGACTTTAAGCAAAACCGAATCCCCAACTTCAAAAGTCATCGGTCTTCGCTTTTTGTCAGCATAACTCTTTTGACGATCTTGAGCTGCTAACATTCTTTCCCTAATTATTTTCAACTTTTCAGCAGTTTGATGGACTATCTCCGGCCCCATAAACTGCTTTTCCCCAGCCTCAAGCCAACAAGACGGCGTACGACACTTCTGTCCATACAAAGCTTGGTAAGGTGCCATCTTAATGCTCGAGTGAAAACTATTGTTATAGGAAAATTCTACCAACGATAAATGTTCATCCCAATTACCTAGGAATTCCAAGGTACACGCTCTCAACATATCTTCAAGTGTTTGTATTGTCCGTTCGCTCTGACCATCAGTCTGCGGATGGTAAGCTGTACTTAAACACAACTTGGTACCCAATTCTTCTTGTAGACTTTTCCAAAATCGCGAGGTGAAACGACTATCACGATCCGACACAATTGTTAACGGAACACCGTGAAGCCTCACAATTTCCTTTACGTAAGAATTCGCAAGCTTTTCCATAGACCATTTCTCCTTGGCTGCTATGAAATGCGCACTCTTAGTGAATCGATCAATGACCACCCAAATCATGTCGTGACCATTCTTTGTTCTGGGCAGTTTAGTGACAAAATCCATGGCAATGTCTTCCCACTTACCCATAGGCACAGGTAAAGGTTCTAAACTCCCGTACGGTTTCTGATGTTGTGCCTTGACTCTTGCACAAGTCACACACTCGGCCACATACTTCGCAATGTCGAGCTTCATCGTCGGCCACCAATAATAGGGTTTCAGGTCCCTATACATTTTATTGCTACCGGGATGAATCGAATACATGGTCTTGTGAGCTTCTTCCATCAGAAGATCTCTAATTCCTCCTGACTTAGGTACCCAAATACGATCTTGGAATACCTTCAGTCCATGACCGTTTGTACCAAACACCAACGTTTTACCCAAACGTTCCTCCTTTTGGTCATTTTTCTCAGAAGCTTCCTCTTGAGCTTTCTTTATACTTTCCACAATGGTCGAGACAACTTCAATTCTCAACGCTCTTGGCCTTTTCCTTTCAAGATTGACTTTCCGACTGAGAGCATCAGCAACAACATTAGCCTTACCGGGGTGGTAAAGTATCTCGCAGTCGTAGTCCTTGAGTAATACCAGCCAGCGTCGTTGCCTCATATTCAATTCCTTCTGATTAAAGAGATATTGGAGACTCTTATGATCAGTGAAAAGTTTGCACTTAGTGCCATAGAGGTAATGCCTCCATATCTTCAGAGCGAAAACTACCGCTGCCAACTCCAAATCATGAGTCGGGTAGTTCTTTTCATGCTCTTTCAGTTGTCGAGACGCATATTCTATCACCTTTTCTCTTTGGGTTAAAACACAACCCAATCCAACCCCAGACGCATCGCTATAAACAGCGAAGTCTTCAACTCCTTCGGGTAGAGAAAGTATCGGTGCCTCGCATAGTTTCTTCTTTAGCTTCTCGAATGCTTCTTTATGCTTCTCACTCCAAGCATAAGCAACTCCTTTGTGGGTCAAAGCTGTTAATGGACTAGAAATCGAAGAAAAGCCTTGGATAAAACTTCGGTAATATCCGGCTAATCCTAAAAAGCTTCGAATCTCCGTGCGACTTTTCGGTTGTTCCCACTTCATTACAGCTTCAATCTTTGCTGGATCAACCATTATCCCCTTCTGGTTGACCACGTGACCCAAGAATTGGACTTCACGAATCCAAAAATCACATTTGGAGAACTTAGCATACAGCTTCTCCTTCTTCAAAACTTCTAACACTTCTCGCAAGTGTCTGCCATGCTCCTCCTGGCTTTTTGAGTAAATCAGAATGTCGTCGATGAACACTATCACGAATTTATCAAGGAACGGATTACAAACCCTATTCATTAAATCCATGAATGCTGCCGGAGCATTGGTTAGTCCAAACGACATAACCAAGAACTCGTAGTGTCCATATCTAGTTCTGAACGCAGTCTTCTCTATATCCTGCTCTCTTACTTTCAGCTGATGATATCCTGACCTAAGATCGATCTTCGAGAAATAGCTCGAACCTTGCAATTGATCAAATAGGTCATCAATCCTTGGCAACGGATATCTATTCTTTATTGTTGCCTTGTTCAGCTCTCTGTAATCAATGCACATTCTCATACTTCCATCTTTCTTCTTCACGAATAACACCGGAGCTCCCCAGGGCGATGAACTAGGTCTAATGAAACCTTTGTCCAACAACTCTTGAAGTTGCATCATCAGCTCCTTCATCTCCGTTGGTGCTAATCGATAAGGTGCTTTTGCTATTGGCGTGGTTCCTGGTAACAAGTCAATACGGAATTCCACTTGTCGATCAGGTGGTAATCCAGGAAGATCTTCGGGAAATACTTCCGGATAATCACACACCACAGGAATACTCTGCATCACCTTCTTCTCCTTCTTAGCATCAATCACGAATGCTAAATATGATGTACATCCCTTGGTCAAACACTTTCTGGCTTTCATTAGGGAAATGATTCCAGAATTCACTCGGCGTTTGTCCCCATACACCATAAATGATTCCTTCCCAGGCGGGTTTACTTTAACTATCTTCTTTTTGCATAAAATTTCGGCATCATTGGTGCTGAGCCAATTCATTCCCAACACGATGTCAAAACCATTAAGTTCAATAGGCAATAATTCCTCGTGGAACTTATTCCCATTCAAGTCGATTAAGATGTTTTTCATACGAAGGCTAACAGGTACAAACTTGCCACTAGCAACTTCGACTAATAAAGCATTATCTAGTCTATCAACAGGCAAAGCTAGTTTTCTACCAAATTCATGCGATATAAAGGAGTAGTTGGCTCCAGAATCAAATAAAATTTGGGCAGGCAAATTGTTAACGAGAAAGGTACCTGAAGCGACATCAGCTTCATCCTTAGCAGCTTCCAGTGTCATCTGGAATGCTCTCGCCTTCGGCTTTGGTGGAATGTTGGGCTTAGCTGCCTCCTTCTTCTTCGGACAATCTTTCAAAATATGCCCCTCTTCATTACAACCAAAACACATCCTTTTATTGTTCGGACATTCATTGGCAAAATGTCCAACCTTTCCACACTTGTAGCAAGTTAAATCCTCGCTACATTTCCCGAAGTGCTTTTTCTTACACTTTTCACACCACTTCGCTTCCCCTCCTTTACCCCCACCAAACCTTTTCGAATCAGATTTCGAAAATTTGTTTTTCTTGTCGGGACCAGATGTTCCCTCAAACTTTCTCTTCTCACCAACCTCAACCTTGTTGGTGGTTCTCCCCTTTATCATGTTCTCAACAGACTTGGCAGCCCATATAGCTGCCTCTAAAGTATGTGCCTGACGTACTGGCACCTCATACTCCCATGGGAGTCCCTTCGCATACCGGTCCACCTTCGTCAGCTCGTCTGGAACGATACGCAAGGCAAACTCCATCTTATCAGTGAAGTTATTGGTGTATTCATCAACTGACATACTGCCCTTAGTCAATGTCAGGAACTTGTTCTCCAACTCCAACAGATTTTGAGCCGAGCAGAACTTGCGCTTAAACTCCACCAAGAACTCTGCCCATGACAATTGCAGTGGCTCATTAGGGCTCAAAGTCTTCCCTAGAGTGTTCCACCAACGAACGGCTCCACCTCGGAATTGACGCACGGCATAGATGGTTTGCAACTTACCTCTGCAACCACACGTCATGAAGGCTAGCTCCATTTCGGAGATCCAATCCATAACCCCAATCGGATCCTCCTTTCCATTGAAGGTTGATGGTTTGCAAGTCAAAAAGTCCTTGTACTTGCATCCCATTCCATCATTCCTTCCATCGCGGTTATCTTGCCTAACTATCGGTGGGTTGGCTTGACCAACTGATCCACTGAAGTTTCCACCTTCCGAGTGCCCTTCATTTAATTCAGGCTCTTCCACACGAATCGACAGTTCTTCACGATTTTGTTGAAGCAACCGTCTAGTTTCCTCCATCTGACGATCCAACATCGTCTGAATCATCAATTGCACACCAGCCATGGTTATTGGCTCAGGTGCTGCTGCTACAACAGGTCTTTGTTCAATCACTGGTGGTTGATTCCTATTTTCATCAGCATTTCCAACTCCACTTCTTGTTCTCACCATTTTTGATCTACACACCGAATAATTTCACCTTATTACTCCAAACGATTACATGCTAGTTCTAATATCGTATACATACGCTTAGAATCCTAAACACATAAACCTTCAGATCCGGTTGGCAACAAACCATAGATCCGAACAAATAATATCATATATGGCAACATATAACATTTAGCACATAAAAGCATTTTAGGCAACTTTCCTAAAATAAACTAGTGCTTGTGTCTAAGATCCAACAGACACACACATCGCAATCTCCACTTAGCATCCTAAGTTTAAGTTTAGAAATCCTACAAATTCCTAATTCGCTTAAACTAATGCTCTGATACCAACTGTGACATCCCCAAAATCTCGGCCCGAAAAGACCGATTTCATTTATGCTTTTTAAAATAATTTTCAGAGTAAATCCTTTTAATTTTAAAAGAGATGCGGAATTTGTTCCCAAAAACAAAACATGATAAAATAGATATTTATCAAAACATTTCATAAAGAAATATAATTTCATTTCATAATCAAAAGTCGGGATGTCATGTTCCGATACAGATCATAAAGCATAAACGATAGCATTACAAGTCTTTCAACAAATATATACATATACAGACTTGTAAACAAAACAACTTGATGTTCGCCCATCTTAAGCTCTTGCGCCACTTCCTGTAAAATAAATCAACTGAGTGGGTCAGGCTTGGGAGCCTGGTGAGCATATAGGGTTTTCAACCCACAATAAATAATTAAATTAATTATTATCAACCAACAATAACCCAGTTACCCATTCCCGTTATTCTCACTTTATGTCCCTAAAATAACTATCACAAGGGACCTAGTCTAAGAATATTTCATCGGGGCGACTACACATGCTTCGGGGGTTCCTCAGCAATATAAGTCAAATAAGGCAACCATGGGGGGGGGGGGGGGGGGGGGATGGAATACAGCGAATGAACACCCAAGTTCATTAACACCTACAGGTTATGAGCCTGCTAGCGTTCCACTGGACTGTCTAGAAAAGTCCGTGGTCGTCATCTAAATTCCGCTAGATGACTGGATCAAAACAACATCGAGGCCTCTCATCTGTTTATTACACACCAACTATCTACCCATATTCTACCCAACATATTAGTAGATAAAATATACATTTTTATACGTAGTTTCAAAACCTGTATAGCATGCTCAATCAAAACATTTTTCACATAACAGATGAGGCATACACACATAACACGTATTTCATAGAGAATACTTCAGATCTATAAGATAGAAGAGAGTGAATATACACTCACATGTATAACAACCAAATATATACACATAACACGTATTTTATAGGAAATACTTCATAATATTGTGTTGGAATGAAAGTAACTACACGCTCACTTGATCAGAAGATGATCGGGCAGCACTACGGCTTGCAGAAGTAGTAATCCTCCGCAGATCTGGAAGATCTCTACGAAAATCGAACTTCACGCGGGCAGAGCTTCGGCTCGGAAACCGCACTTCTCGGGATCTTCGGGATCTCGGGACTCGCTTCGGGACTCGGGTATATTACCGGGGCTTCGGGATGGCTTCGGGGGTAAAAACGCAGAGCTTCGGCGCAAAAACGAGAGAGAATTAGCAAATTGGCCGGCTGCCCTCGCATGCCTTTTATAGGAGGCTGGAAGCCTCTCGTACGCGGGGCGTACGCCAGTACGCGGGGCGTACTGCCTCAGAAACGTAAGCGCTTGCGTCATCCGAAGCCACTTGCTGCGATGTCGACACTTTCGGAGTACGCGGGGCGTACTCACTTACGCGGCGCGTAAGTCGGATAAGATCTGTGACTCGCCTTCGGATAATGCTTCCGAATTTGAATTAAAAATAATTATAAATTAATTAATAAACTTCGGAAATTCATATCTTCTACATACGAACTCCGTTTTCGACGTTCTTTATATCCACGCGAAGGTCAGACTGTACTCTACAACTTTCATTTAGACTCCGTTGGCTAATTTTCACTTTTATTTTTATTATTTATTTTTGGAATGCCGGGACAGAAAAACTTCGTTATAAATTCATAACTTCTTCGTCTGACGTCCGTTCTTGCCTAACTTTTCATTGCTTCGCTACTAACAACAAGATCTTCGATTCTCATTTAGATTGTTTCAGCTAAAAACCGCTCGATCTCAAATCGAGTATTCGGGCTGCATACTGCCACGTCGAAACTTCAGAAAATCATAACTTCCTCATACGAAGTCAGATTTGGGCGTTCCTTTTATGCACGCTCTCGGTTTAACGAAATCTATGACTTTCATTTAGATCGCTAAGGCTAAATATCGTTCTATCTTAAATTCATATTTTATGTCACTCGGCGTCGTGCCGGTTCTGTCTCGAAACTTCGACAGGTCATAACTTCTTCGTTATAACTCGGATTTTGGCATTCCTTATATCTCCGAAATCCTTGTTTCGACCACTACAACTTTATGCAAAGATATCGGGCGTATCTCACACTTTAATTTTTGACGCTTATTTCATTCTTAATTCATTAAATTATAAAAATCAAGAAAATAAACACATAAATCACATAATTCACATAATTCACAAATAATACATTCTTATTATTTCAAGTTGAGTTACAAAGGTTAACCTAGACTATTACATTGCTAAAAATGGCAAGCCCAGAAGCACGGGCGTTACATCAGTCAAGTGGAATATTTAACTTTGGTGCATTGGAAGTTCCATCTATTTACTTGCGTAACAATGATGTAAGGACTTGTTTATGTTGCTCTTAATGCATTTTATATTCTACATCTTAATAAAATAATAATGATGGTTTCTGTTTCTTGTACTATAGTTTGATGAGGATTGGAAAACATGGAATAGTGACTTTGAGGTTGTTTATATACCTGAAAAGAGTGGGGTATATAAGATTTGTATATATCAATTGCAACATCTGTTCGATTAGGATTAGGTGAAGGGTTTAGTTATATATCTGGATATTGATAACATAATATACTATGTTCCTTAATTTGATGCAACAAATGTGAAGGGTTTAGTAGATTTTCAACCGATGGATGCTTTTTCTAATCCAATATTGTTAAAAGAATCAGAATTGTCCAAATTGACACTAGAGCCAGATTCAATCATCAAACAATTTTTCATGGTTGTAATGTTTGTAGAAAACAAGGATGGTACATACAATGGCTTCTACATGCCAAATGATTCATGGAACTTACAAGATATGTGCTTCATTTTATCGAAGGAGTATCTCACCATGTCGTCATCGGGGATCACGACCACATCGGTCGGCATGGAAGCAATAGAATTCAACAGACGGGAGAAGCTACGCCTGGTTTGAATTCTTTTTGCAACATTAGGTGCACTAGTAATTGGCTCACCCATCGACAGAACAGCTTTCCTCTTTGCGTGCATGCGTCGGACATCGGCCATAATACCTTCTTTGCTGTCTTCACTACTCTCCATGGAAGAGAGTAAGTACCGCCCAAAAGCATGACAACTGAAATAGGGCGGGCATGCAGAGGATTTGTCTCTGGCACTGATTCACATGTAGGAGGAATAGAAGGGGCGACAGTTAAAGCAAGTTGGTCCATTTGGCGAGGCGGAGGGAGGCGTCTAACCAGATCCACCTCACAATGCTCCAGTTTACCCTGGTAACGTTTTCGCAAAACCTCATCCATAGACAAGGATGACTCAACACCTGGGGTACCAGAACATGAAGCGTTAGTCACCCAAAAGCAACAGGGAAAAAGAAGAAGAGAGAAAGAGGAAGAGTAAAACACTCACTGTCGACAACGCAGAAGAACACCGCCATTTTCCAACGATGCCTCCAGGAGAGATTCATTCCCACACCGGAAAGCAGGGCCTCAGAGTAGTCCCCAGGAAGTACTTGGACACTCTTTAAATAATGTACGATGCCCTGATTATAAGGGAAAAGCTTGGGGATAGTATCAGCAAAGGTATTCGCACAATACCGCCCGCTGCCAACCAAGTCTTGATTCAACCACAGCCACTTATCTTGCCAATTCTTAGTGCTTGAATCCTGGCGACTATGCAGACTTAGTTGCTAAATCCTAGTGACTATGCAGACTTAGTACCTAAACCCTGGCGACTATGCGGACTTAGTGTCTGTTGTATAAACCCTGGCGGCTATGCATACTTAGTGCCTAAACCCTGTGACGATGAATTTTGTGCCTATTCCTTCGGATAATCCTTAGGAAATAATGAACGAGGAATAACTAATTCTTAGGGTAAATCCTTAAGAGTAAAGAAGATAATGGGGATGGGTAATTGTGTTAATTGTTTGATGATTAAACATATTAATTATATTATTGTGTGTTGAAAACCATATGTACTCACCAGGTTTCCCAACCTGAACCACTCAGTTTATTCATATCACAAGTAATGATATGAAATCGCATTACACTGAGAGATTAAGGAGATATAAATCACTAGTGATAATGAATGTAAGTTCGGTTTATGCTTATGTTTATGTATTGACGATGACATCCCAAATGTTTTAAAATGAATAAAAATATTTTTCTTTGGAAATGCCTTGATAACGTATTTATCATGTTTTACTGGGAACAAATTCCACAACACTATTCTTTAAAATGTTACTCTGATTTTTAAACAGATCATAAACAAATCGGTCTTTTCTGGCCGTAAAAATGGGGATGTCACACATAATGATTTGACCAGTTTTGCTATGCTTGAGTTTTAGACATGATTATATGCGGATAATCATGTAGGATGGTTGGTATGTGATGTAAGTAATGTAATTATTTGATTATTACATAACACGCTTCTAATAAAAATACTAACTTTACTGCAAAAAATTAATTTGTAGCACATCATGATGTGGATCTCATTGCTGGTAGAGCGTAGAGAGGATAATGCTTGGTGGACGGTTGTGCCGTCAACTTTCAAAATTGATGCATTTGACTGGAGTGACATGGCTGACAGATCCGTTTACCGAGCAGAGTGTGATACGGTATAATTTTGTTTGGATTACATTACCTGGATATTTATATAGTTATTAATTATTTCAAACCTTTTTTTTTCTAGCTTTACATTCTAATAAATATACCACATGCTCATTGGTTTTTGGGTGATTTGGATTTGAAGACATTCCAAAAGACTATATATGATAGTCATCGGAAGGGCGGTTGCTGTTTGGAAAGTGAGGATTTGTTTATAGGTATGAGAGCCTGCATCTACAAACTGCTAGTGGGAGTCAACTACTGGGGTACCGAACCAACTAATTCAATCCCACTGAGAGCTTCAAGATGACCTCGGCAAAGGCCCCACATGTACCATAGCAGATTGGCAGCAGGGGGGATTGCAGGGTATTTTTGTGGTTGTTCCTGGAGGCGTTGATCATCGAGAAATCAATTTCTATAGAGGGTAAACCACCACCGGTCCATGGGCTATCGGTTATACAAAACGACTAGTAGAAATATTTTAGGGTACATAGAAAAAAGATAATTCGAACACCGTACTTGTAATATGACCTACACACATCCTTTATTAAGTTTATGTATTTATTAGTTGTTTGTTCATTTTAATTACATTTTATATTTTATAAAAACAAAAGTTATACATTTTATGAAAGAAAAACTTATACATTATACTCTGGAGCCATGTATTACAAATGTATTCCAGAACGATGTATTACATTTTATGAAAGCAAAACCTACACACACAAAAAAAATCAAATGTATTTCGGAACCATGGTCCGGAATCGTACTACGGAATTCTAAAGACCTCTCCAGAACAATGTGTTCCGGAGAATTTGGTTACTTTATCAAAAAAAAAAAGCCATTTTTTGTCAAAAAAAAAGGCGTTTATAAGGGTTAGATTCTGTAACTTTGATTGAACTCTGTATTTTTATTTGAGTAGAAATGTTTAGTAAAAGTTGTAATTTTCTGAAAAACAAATGTAAAATTATCTAAAATGACTTCCAAATAAAAGATATGTAACATTTTAAGGGTAACATAATATTTTTGTTATAATAGGTAGAAACGGTACTTTAAAAATCTCTTGAAATAACTTATAAGCGGTTCCCTGAAAACTTATGCCAACGATATGTCATCGGTATAAGTTAAGGATTTTATAATTTCGATTTATTTATTTTCCTTTGTGTTGAAACAAAATAACGACAACGTTTTTCTGATATCTATCCTGATGACATGCCGTCAGCATAAGACTTGGCGATCCACGTGAAAAATCAAAACTGGGAAAAATCGAAACGACATAGCTTTTCTAACCCCATGTCGACGACACGTCGACATAGTGTTTAAACCTAATAGATCTCATTCAATCGACTTCATCTGCAGCGCATCTGTGTTTTGTTTCTCTGTCGGTCTCTCAACGAAGAATTACCCCTCCGACAACTCTCCTTTACTGGTGTCAAGCTAGTATGCTTCTTAATCCTTCTTTTCTTCTTTGTTAGTGTTTGCTCAAGTTATTTACTAGGATTTTGGGTGGTTTTTTTCTCCGATTGGCCTTCACTATCCTTCACCATCGTCGGCATCTACATCTCCTTCTGGTGACCTTATTCTGGTGTACATCAGCGGCCCTTCACCACCACTCATATCACCAGTGATTTTGAGGTAAAGTTCTGATTTCATTTTTTTAATGTTTTGGGAGGTTTTGGGGATAGGTTATATAATTGAATTATGTTTATGCTCACTGTGATGTATGAAGTCTTAATTTCCAAACCGGAATGTGTGTTTACATCGTCGGCCCTTCACCACCACTTATATCACCTGTGATTTTGAGGTAAAGTTCCGATTTCATTCTTTTAATGTTTTGGGAGGTTTTGGGGATAAGTTAGATAATTGACTTATGTTTATGCTCACTGTAATGTATGAAGTCTTAATTGCCAAACCGGAATGTGTGTTTAAATGAAACCGGAATGATTTATACAATTCTTGGGGGTATAATTGCAAATGGAGAACTGAATGTAAGCCTTGAAAGAAGGTATGATAATGTTTTCTTTTAACCTTTTTAATTCATAAGAATATTTCATTTGTTTAGTAACAATGTATGTGTATGTGTGAAACTTTGATTTTATTCCTTCTTTTTTCTAGATTATAATATTTAATATGATGTTTTTGGATATTTTAGCGATCATAACTGTGGTTGTAGTAGATAATAGTAGAAACTTAATTTGATTTATTTATTAGATAATATAGGTAATCTCCCTCTATTTGCATCTGAACATGTATTTTGTTAAAATGGTGATGGTTTAAATATGGTAGGATCGAATCTTATGGTATAAGTATTTTTTTTTTCTTTTATCTATTTCAAAATTTATATTTTTATATATACGTTAACAAAAACATTCAAAGATATAACATGTACTCAGTAAAGTGGAATATTCAACTTTGGTGCATTGGAAGTTCCAATCTATTTACTTGCGTAACAATGATGTAAGGACTTGTTTATGTTGCTCTTAATGCATTTTATATTCCACATATTAATAAAATAATAATGATGGTTTCTGTTTCTTGTACTATAGTTTGATGAGGATTGGAAAACATGGAATAGTGACTTCGAGGTTGTTTATATACCTGAAAAGAGTGGGGTATATAAGATTTGTATATATCAATTGCAACATCTGTTCGATTAGGATTAGGTGAAGGGTTTAGTTATATATCTGGATAATGATAACATAATATACTATGTTCCTTAATTTGATGCAACAAAGGTGAAGGGTTTAGTCGATTTTCAACCGATGGATTCTTTTTCTAATCCAATATTGTTAAAAGAATCAGAATTGTCCAAATTGACACTAGATCCTGATTCAATCATCAAACAATTTTTCATGGTTGTAATGTTTGTAGAAAACAAGGATGGTACACACAATGGCTTCTACATGCCAATGATTCATGGAACTTACAAGATACGTGCTTCATTTGATCGAAGGAGTATCTCACCATGTCGTCATCGGGGATCACGACCACATCGGTCGGCATGGAAGCAATAGAATTCAACAGACGGGAGAAGCTTCGTCTGGTTTGAATTCTTTTGGCAGCATTAGGTGCACTAGTAATTGGCTCACCCATCGCCAGAACATCTTTCCTCTTTGCGTCCACGCGTCGGACATCGGCGATAATACCTTCTTTGCTGTCTTCACTACTCTCCATGGAAGAGAGTAAGTACCGCCCAAAAGCATGACAACTGAAATAGGGCGGGCATGCAGAGGATTTGTCTCTGGCACTGATTCACATGTAGGAGGAATAGAAGGGGCGACAGTTAAAGCAAGTTGGTCCATTTGGCGAGGCGGAGGGAGGCGTCTAACCAGATCCACCTCACAATGCTCCAGTTTACCCTGGTAACGTTTTCGCAAAACCTCATCCATAGACAAGGATGACTCAACACCTGGGGTACCAGAACATGAAGCGTTAGTCACCCAAAAGCAACAGGGAAAAAGAAGAAGAGAGAAAGAGGAAGAGTAAAACACTCACTGTCGACAACGCAGAAGAACACCGCCATTTTCCAACGATGCCTCCAGGAGGGATTCATTCCCACACCGGAAAGCAGGGCCTCAGAGTAATCCCCAGGAAGTACTTGGACACTCTTTAAATAATCTGCGATGCTCTGATTATAAGGGAAAAGCTTGGAGATAGTATCAACAAAGGTATTCGCACAATACCGCCCGCTGCCAACCAAGTCTTGATGCAACCACCGACTTATCTTGCCAATTCTTAGGAGTCCGTCCGTCAGGGACTAAAGCATAACCCCCCCCCCCCACCCCACCCCCTGGTCGGATTGAGAATGTGCACTCGTCTCCAGTGATGCAGAATCTAAAGAAATATTTAAACACGAAATAATCAGGAAGATAACTGTTGGCCCTGCAAATCATTTCAAATGCCACCACTTTGTTGGCGGCATTTGGGGTCAACATCTGAAAGCTGCAACCATCTTTTTGAAGAACTTCCTCTTGGAAGTTCGTCAACGGGAAACGGATGCTAGCGTCTAGGGTTTTCAAAAAAAACCCGATTTTTTCAGGGGGTGGGGGATGAGATGCAAGAACCTCGTGAAGGAAACTCAACGCCCTCCAGAGAAGACAAATCATACGTAACCTCGAGTTAACAGTATTCAACAGCGGAAGGAAGGGTACCAGGAAAACTTGCCATGACGAATGAGAAAAGAGGCAAACTCAGAAAAGGCAAGACGAAGAAAAGAAAAGGAAAAGTGAAGCCAAAAAGAAACCTTACAAGTGCTCTTATAAAGAAACGGTAGGGGAGGGATATTCAAAATGTTTGAAAATGACGTAACTACCAGCCATCATGCGCAGTCACGTCGCCATTAAAGACGGGGCGACTGATAAAGGGAAAATCAACACGCGTAAGGTAATCAAGTCCAAAACGTCGTAACTAGCGCTGCGATGCTACGGCTACCAGACTGGGGGACTTGATGATGTGCCTAAGACGGAATGACAGAATTACGCCTAATCAAAGAACCTAGCGCACCAGCGGGCTCAGCGCCCGCCACCGCTCCTAGGAAAAGAATGCCTAGGCGAAGGGCTCGCGCCCGCCAGGAGGCATTTTTGCTGTCCCAACAAAAGCTCTCGCCCGCCAAGGGACTCTCATAGCGTTAATACAAAAGATATGGTTTGGAGACAAACAGTAGAATCAAGCCAATATTGCAACCGCGAATGAGAGCGCCCTGACGGCTGAAGGTGCACGACCCTCTAATCAGCTCCCCTAATCTTGTCTCCTAAAAGCGATCTTGTCTAGTACGGAATGGGCAAGAGCGCTAGGTATAAAAGGATACGCTCTCAGACTCAAAAGGTGAGCTCTTTTCTCTAAAGAACATACCCAAAAATCCTAGAAACCTTCTAACATGACCATCAGAGCGTTCTTCCGGGAGCATCCTCTTGGGAAACGGCTGACGGCCCCCTTTTTTCTAGTGATCTTGCAGAGACGACGAAGACTCTAGCTGTGCAACGCTGATCGAGCTAACGTCAAGGTCACATCAAATAGAAATTGAATATGTGTCCCCTTTTTTTTTTTTTTCAATATGACCTAAGTACTTTCCAATAGCCTATGGTCTTGATGTCTCTGTTTGGGAGGATGATTCCATAGCTTTTAGTGCTCTAGATTATAATAACGCATTTAGGTCCGTAATTCCTAACTTTCAACCACAACCAATGCCACAATTTACCCAAAATACCCCTGACCCAACCAACGAGCCCGAGAAACGAGAACAATGAAGATTTTGATTAATCTTTTTGTTATTTTGAAATGTAATGGTTATAAAATGTTTTATATTATTCTGGGTATATACATTGCATATGTATTGGGTTTGTTTTAATAAAAGGTTTGGAAAATATAAGAAATATGTGAAAAACAATAAAAAAGAATCCTACATTGACATGTCGTCGGTATAGATTTATAATATTTTTTTTACCTCAAAATCTTTCCTGACGATCCTTTATCGACGACAAGTCGTCGACATAAATGGATTTGTACCGACTACATTTATACCAGCGATATTTTTGACTTTTACCAACGGAGCTATACCGACAACTTTGTACGCTCGGCAAGTCGTCGGTATAGGTCTTACCGACGACATGCCGTCGGCATAGGTGTTGACCCTTGTGTAGCAACAAAACATGGAATATGGTAATAACAAGCTTGTATTTTTTGACTACTCCCATATCAAATGAAACATTAATGAGCTTGTCATCAAATACAAGTTTTGGAATGCCTGTCCAGCAGTACCTCCAATTTTTTGACAAAATGCTTGTCCTCAATGCATCTATGACTGGTATAAAAGTCAGAATTTTTTCAATTATATATTGAGGGAGACTGTTGATTCTATCCGAACTTTGAAGTCGATGAGCTTTCATCTCTTAATAAGGTTGGATACTTCACAAGGCTGTAAAGTAGAATGAAATATGAATTTTTGCTTAAAACGTATATGAACCGGTTACTTTAACGAAGATACAACTAATAGAGCGAGAAGACAAATATACAAATGAAAAAACAAACATGCACATACCATCTTAAATATATTTTATCTAACTTCTAGCTAGAGTTCTAAATTCTTTATTATCCGTACCCATATGGTCACCACAGTTTCGATATCTAATTCCCAAAATTACATGCGTATCCCTCAGAAGCATTATATAATTGCTATAGCATGCAATAGGGCTAAACTTTTGCTTTTTTTTTTTTAAACCCACCTATTACCATTTTTAACATATACAATAACGTCAACCAATCTCTACCTTTTCGAACCCTAGGTACACACTTTCATTTCCTACAGTAACCAAAAGAAAAACATGTTTTACCTTGAATTTCGGTCCACAGAATAAGGCACTCCCTCCAGCCAAATGACTATATAGGATAATCAGAATAAGGCACTCCCTCTTTGCGTTGATTTTTGTTTGATCAGGGTTCGATCCCCGCTTTATTGATCTTTTTAATTAAATCAATCTTTTTTACCTTTTTAAATAAATAGAAGTTACATATCAGCCCCTTAAATTTAATAGTTAATTCCATTTAATAAATCAATTTCCATAAGTTACAAATTTGGGTTCCTAACTTTTATAATTTCACATTTAGAGCAATTTAATCAATTTAGTTTTCCGTTTTTCTCGTATACTTCATCATAACCTTTAGATTTATTTTGTTTAGGCCTCTCTCTCTCTCTCTCTCTCTCTCTCTCTCTCTATATATATATATATATATATATATATATATATATATATATATATATATATATAAAGTTATTTTTTGGGGGCCTGTTTTCTTGTGTTTGCACCAGGCCTAAGATAATTCAGGACCGGCCCTGCTTATAGTCATAGCCTATGGACCGGTGGTTTTACCATCTATAAAAATCGATTTCTTGGTGATCAACGCCTCCAGAAACCAACACAAATATACACTACAAGAAGTATACCCTTTAGCGGCGACACGATTACCGCGACAAGGGGCTTTACCGACAACTTTAGATATTGTCGCCGCTAAAAACCAGTGTCGCCGGTAATAGTGTCGTCGCTAAAGGGTTGCCACCCGAATCAGCGCTTTCCCCCTCTGTTGCATCTGAACCGTTCGATGAGATATCCAATCAAACGGGTTGGGTTTCTTATCCCGTCTAACCTAATATCGGCGACATATTTGTCGCCGCTAATAGCTCACTAAAAATGACGTTGTACCCTTCCCTTCAGTTTGTCGCCGCTATTAGTGATTGTCGCCGGTAAAGGGTTAGGTGTCGCCGCTATTGCCTCTCGCAGATAAAAAAAAACGCACGCAGAAACCCTCCATTCTTCATTCTTCTTTTTGTTTGCTTCCAATTTCCTTCACCATTTCGCCGATTTTCTCTTCTATTTGCTTTTTCCAAGCAAATTTCTCCCCACATTGTTCCAAGCAAATTTCTCTATGTATGGTTAAAGCTTTTGGGACCAATTTCTAACTCCATTTCTTGAAGAAAGGTAAGTTGATTTGGTAATTTCATTTTTAATTTGTATGTTAATTTCGATTTGTAGCTTCATCTAGTAATTGAATGGTAATAAATTGTTCATATTTTTGTTTTTGGTGGTGTTGTTTTGGATTAGAAGCAACTATTTCAATTTTTTGTTTGTGGTTATTGAATGACAATTAGTTGTATAACTTCCACTTGTAGTTTAGCCTTTAGGGACATTTGATGATTATTAAAAGCTGAATTTGATGACTAAATTGGAATAAATTGTTCAATTTCACTGATTTTGGTGGTGTTGTTCAGTTTTTCCGATGAAGGAACTTTCGGGTGAAGACTAGTTTTTCCTGCTACATATCTGTTGATTTCCGCCACTACAGGTTCTATTATTTCATTTTTTGTGAATTTTTGTATTTATATGTGAAATTATGTGAAAATTGTCATATGTGAAAATTAGATTGTATATTTCGTATTTGTTTGAATATATGTGAGTTTGGTGTATATATATATATATATATATATATATATATATATATATATATATATATATATATATATATGCCAATGTATGTGTGTTTAATGTATATGTGGTATATTAGTATTTGGTAGAAATTATATGTACTTGTTATAAGTAGGATGTTATTGTGTGTATGTGAATGTATGTATGTTTGATGTAAATGTGGTATATGATTGTGAAACTTTTGTATTTGGTATAAATAGGATGTTATTATATATATATATATATATATATATATATATATATATATATATATGTGAAATTATGTGTATTTGGTTTAAGTAGGATGTTATTTTGTGTGTATGTGTGTGTATCTGTATCTGGTGTATATGTGGTATATGTATGTAAAACTATGTGGTTTTGGTATAAGTTGGATGTTATAGTTGAAAAAAAAAATATTGTTATAATTTGAAAAAAAAAAACACAAAAAAAAAATTATAAAATTGTTTAAAAACTTATATACAAAAATAGAAAATTTCTAGTTTTTACCCAAGCTAACTCCAAATTAATTAACCAATAAGTTATATAGTTAACTTATAAAAAGTTTCTAGTTTTTTAAATCTTACATTTGCAACATATTTATATAATGTTATAAATTTTATATATATATATATATATATATATATATATATATATATATATATGTATATATATATATATATATATATATATATATTAATCTCAATGGTAAAAAAGAACAACACAACAACATAATATATATGTAAAAGTATGTGGATTTCATGTTCTTATGTATTATGTAAAATTATGTGGTTTTCTTATAAGTAGGATGCTATAATTGAAAAAAAAAATATTGTTATAATTGGAAAAAAAAAACACAAAAAAAATTATAAAATTGTTTACAAACTTATATACAAAAACTAGGATGTTTCTAGTTTTTACCCAAGCTAACTCCAAATTAATTAACCAATAAGTTATATAGTTAACTTATAAAAAGTTTCTAGTTTTTAAATGTTTTATCTGCAACATATTTATATAATGTTATAAATTTTATATATATATATATATATATATATATATATATATCTTGACGGTAAAAAAGAACACCAAAACAACATAATATGTATATAAAAGTATGTGAATTTCATGTTCTTATGTATTATGTAAAATTATGTGGTTTTCTTATAAGTAGGACACTATAATTGAAAAAAAAAATATTGTTATAATTGGAAAAAAACACAAAAAAAATTATAAAATTGTTTAAAAAACTTATATACAAATACTAGAAAGTTTCTAGTTTTTAAATGTTTTATTTGCAACATATTTATATAATGTAATAAATTATATATATATATATATATATATATATATATATATATATATATATATATATATATATATATATATTAATCTCGACAGTAAAAAAGAAAATAGAATAACATAATATATATGTAAAAGTATGTGAATTTCATGTTCTTATGTATTATGTAAAACTATGTGAATTTCTTATAATTGGAAAAAAAAAAAAAAAAAAAAAAAAACAATGCTAATTTTATATACTGAACTCTAAACCCAAAGTTATGTTTCAGCAACATCATGTCTATTGATAAAAGCTAGACTACTAATCCATATCAAAACCATCCCGAGTTCCAAGCAGGACTCAAAGCTTTTATCAAGCAGTCGAAGCCACACCTTGATAGTAATGGTAAAATCAGATGTGCGTGTGAAAATGTGATAACCGTTACTTCAAGTATCCGACTGCAGTTGAACGCCATATATTTATAAATGATTTCAGTAAGTCGTACAAAATTTGGATATGTCATGTTGAATCTTTTATTCCTCCAGTCGTCTTGCCAAGTAACCAAATGGCCGATTTAATCGACGATGTGATGTGGAAGTCGAGAGAAAATGATACCAACCTTGATGAAGGAACATCGAATACAAGTGGTAGCGGTGTGGATGATGATTTTGCATAGTTGTTGAAAGAAATGGAAACTCAATTGTATCTTGGTTGCATCTTTTCTTCCCTTGACTTTCTAGCAAAGTTAATACATATCAAGGTGAACAAGAAATGGAATGATAGTTCATTTGATCAACTCCTTGAGTTGTTGCAATTAGCATTTCCCAAAGGAAACAAGGTTCTCCTTTCACATTATCTATCCAAAAAGAAACTAAAGTCTATTGGCCTGGGGTATGAGTCGATACATGTGTGCAAAAACGATTGTTTTCTCTTTTGGAAAGAACACGATTCATTGAAAGTTTGTCGCGTTTGTAAAGAGAGCCGATGGATCGATAAAAACACCAAGGGTAAGAAAGTACCTCATAAGCTGTTACGGTACTTTCCTGTGACCCCTAGACTACGACGTTTATATTGTTCGAGGCACATTGCCAAAAATATGATTTGGCATAGTACCAGACGTTCAGAAGATGGTGTGATGCTTCATCCAGTTAATGGGGAACATTAGCAAGATTTTGATCTGGTTTTCTATCTTAGTTTAAAAATAGCAATTTACTTTACCATCGTAAAATGCATGTTGAATTGGTAATTTTGGTTTTGTGGTGATTATTTGCTACAAAGTTGGGTAATTTGATT
The DNA here is from genome assembly GCF_052625555.1 of Lactuca saligna. Lineage (NCBI taxonomy): Eukaryota > Viridiplantae > Streptophyta > Magnoliopsida > Asterales > Asteraceae > Lactuca > Lactuca saligna. The sequence continues at coordinate 24,708,235 of NC_136420.1, forward strand.
TTTGTCCCAAGTGCAAGAAATAGCAATGTACTTTGGTTTTCTATCTTAGTTTAAAAACAGCAATCTACTTTAGCATCGTAAAAGGCATGTTGAATTGGTAATTTTGGTTTTGTGGTGATTATTTGCTAAAAAGTTTGGTAATTTGGTTTTTGTCCCAAGTGTAAGAAATAGCAATGTACTTTGGTTTTCTATCTTAGTTTAAAAATAGCAATCTACTTTAGCATCATAAAATGCATGTTGAATTGGTAATTTTGGTTTTGTGGTGATTATTTGCTAAAAAAATTGGTAATTTGGTTTTTGTCCCAAGTACAAGAAATAGTAATGTACTTTGGTTTTCTATCATAGTTTAAAAGTAGCAATCTACTTTAGCATCGTAAAATGCATGTGGAATTGGGAATTTTGGTTTTGTGGTGATTATTTGCTAAAAAGTTTCGTAATTGGGTTTTTATCCCAAGTGAAAGAAATAGCAATGTACTTTGATTTTCTATCTTAGTTTTAAAATAGCAATGCATTTTGATAGTTTTTGTTTATGTTTGACAATCTAACTTATAAGTGTATATATATATATATATATATATATATATATATATATATATATATATATATATATATATATATATATATATTGTTATTAATTATGTAGTTGAAAAATCATCGTGCAATGCTCAGCGACCCAGCATGTAGGGATGAGCTTTATTCGGTTTTTCAATCCCACAATAATCAAGGAAACGATGGGAACGAAGTTGGTGGTATGTAAGAATACGTTTTATTTGCATATGTTGTCATGCTTTGCTACTTGGTAGATTGTAAAATTTTGGTTGTTTTGCTATTCGGATATTATGACTTTTGATATTTAATTGTAATCGAATGTTTGTTTGTAATTTGCATTGACATTATTATGTTTGATATTTAATCGGATGTTTGTTAATCTTTAATTTGTAATTAGCGTCGACACTATTATTTTTTATATTTAATCGAATATTATTATTATCGGCGACACTTTTACCGGCGACATTATCAACGCCAACCAAAATCATTTATTTAAAAAAAATGAAATTGTTATTACCGGCGGCAATTGTTATTACCGGCGACATACTTATTAGTGGCGACAGAACTCATTAGCGGTGACATAGTCAATAGCGGCGACTTTTCTCATTAGCGGCGACATAGTGACCAATAGCGACGAAGCAGTAACGACGACTCATTACCGGCGACGTGTCGTCGCTATTAGTATTACCGGCGACCATTGGGACTTTTACCGGCGACTTTTGTCGCCGGTAATGGCCTTTTTCCTTGTAGTGATACCCCGCAATCTGTTAAAATGTTATATTATGTTACCATTAAAATGTTGTGTATCTTGTATCTTTTATTCGGATGCCATTTAATTTACATCATTTTACATTTTTCAAAAAATTACAACATTTTTTGCTGAACATTTCTAAACAAATAAAAATACAATTTCAGTATAGGATCTGGCTTGAAACACTAGCTCCAGCTTCAACTCCAACTTGAACTTCGGCTCCAACTTAAGCTTCAGCTCCGACCATATTTTTGGCCAAAAGGATTTGCAATAGGATTGAAAGGATTTCTAGTTGGTTTATGTAAATGGCTAATTTATAGTTTTGGTTCCATGATTTCGAGTTTTCGACTGCATTTACACTTCAATTCAGTTTTTGGTTTTTTAAGGGTTTTTTTATTACTTTTTTTTTTCATTACAAAAAGAAGTTTGATATACATACAAATTTATAGGGTAAATGACACAAAAAACACTTTTTTTACACAGAAATTTGATTTTGACACCGTGTTTTTTTTTTTTTTTTTTTTTTTGTGTCAATTTTGACACTGTGTTTTTCAATTTGTTACAATTCTGACCATTTGACCGGTTAACCGGGTTGCATGCTGATGTGGTATGATGACGTATCAGTTTTGATGATGTGGCATGCTGACATGAAATGCTAATGTGTAAAAAGTGAATTTTTGTCTCACAAAAAACACTAATTAGTTTTCATTTTTTTTTTTCGATTTTGACACTAAGTTTAATTTTTTCTTTCAACATGAATGATAACTCTTTCATACAAAGCCAGGGTGGCAGATTGTATGTGGTGAGTATGACCGGCCATGTGCTATGTGGATTACACATGTTTCCAAATGGATTGAAACCGTCAGATGAAAGACCTAGGCGTACGGTACGAGGTTCACTCGAGAAGTCGGGGTAATTTTTATCAAAATCTTGCCAATGTTCCCCATCAACAGGATGAATCATCACACCATCTTCTGAACGTCTGGTACTATGCCAAATCATATTTTTGGCAGTGTGCCTCGAACAATATAAACGTCGTAGTCTAGGGGTCACAGGAAAGTACCGTAACACCTTATGAGGTACTTTCTTACCCTTGGTGTTTTTATCGATCCATCGGCTCTCTTTACAAACGGGACAAACTTGCAATGAATCATGTTCTTTCCAAAAGAGACAACAATCGTTTTTACACACATGTATCGACTCATACCCCAGGCCAATAGACTTTAGTTTCTTCTTGGCTAGATAATGTGAAAGGGGAACCTTGTTGCCTTTGGGAAATGCTAATTGCAAGAGCTCAAGGAGTTGATCAAATGAACTATCAGTCCATTTGTTGTTCACCTTGATATGCATTAACTTTGCTAGAAACTCAAGGGAAGAAAAGATGCAACCAGTATACAATTGAGTTTCCATTTCCTCCAACAACTGTGCAAAATCATCATCCATACCGCTACCCCTTGTATTCGAGGTTCCTTCATCGAGGTTGGTATCATTTTCTCTCGACTCCCACATCACATCGTCGATTAAATCGGCCATTTCGTTACTTGGCAAGACGACGGGAGGAATAAAAGATTCACCATGATAGATCCAAATTTTGTACGCCTTACTGAAACCATTTATAAATATATGGCGTTCAACTACAGTCGGGTACTTGAAGTAACGGTTATCACATTTTTCACACGCACATCTGATTTTACCATTACTATCAACGTGCAACTTCGACTTCTCAATAAAAGCTTTGAGTCCTGCTTGGAACTCGGGATGGTTTCGATATGGATTAGTAGTCCAGCTTTTATCAATAGACATGATGTTGCTGAAACATAATTTTAGGTTTAGAATTTAGTATACAGAATTAGCATTGTTTTTTTTTCAATCCACATTTTTTTACATCTAAAATAATACAAAAATTAAGTGATAAAGAAATGAAAAAAATAAATTAAAAATTTTTATTTATGCATTTTTTAATTAATTTTAATTAAAATTACTTGTAAGTTAGCTTGGGTAAAAACTAGAAGCTTTCTAGTTTTTGTATATAAGTTTTTAAACAATTTTATAGTTTTTTTTTGTGTTTTTTTTTTCAATTTATAAAAATAATGTATTTTTTTTTCAATTATAGCATCCTACTTATAAGAAAACCACATACTTTTACATACGTATTATGTTGTTGTGTTGTATTTTTTACCGTCGAGATTAAAATGTATATAAGTTTTTAAAGATTTTTATAATTTTTTTTGTGTTTTTTTTCCAATTATAAGTTAACTATATAACTTATTGGTTAATTAATTTGGAGTTAGCTTGGGTAAAAACTAGAAGCTTTCTAGTTTTTGTATATAAGTTTTTAAACAATTTTATAGTTTTTTTTTGTGTTTTTTTTTTCAATTTATAAAAATAATGTATTTTTTTTTCAATTATAGCATCCTACTTATAAGAAAACCACATACTTTTACATACGTATTATGTTGTTGTGTTGTATTTTTTACCGTCGAGATTAAAATGTATATAAGTTTTTAAAGATTTTTATAATTTTTTTTGTGTTTTTTTTTTTTTCCAATTATAAGTTAACTATATAACTTATTGGTTAATTAATTTGGAGTTAGCTTGGGTAAAAACTAGAAGCTTTCTAGTTTTTGTATATAAGTTTTTAAACAATTTTATAGTTTTTTTTTGTGTTTTTTTTTTCAATTTATAAAAATAATGTATTTTTTTTTCAATTATAGCATCCTACTTATAAGAAAACCACATACTTTTACATACGTATTATGTTGTTGTGTTGTATTTTTTACCGTCGAGATTAAAATGTATATAAGTTTTTAAAGATTTTTATAATTTTTTTTGTGTTTTTTTTTCCAATTATAAGTTAACTATATAACTTATTGGTTAATTAATTTGGAGTTAGCTTGGGTAAAAACTAGAAACTTTCTAGTTTTTGTATATAAGTTTTTAAACAATTTTATAGTTTTTTTTTGTGTTTTTTTTTTTCAATTTATAAAAATAATGTATTTTTTATTTATTTCAATTATAGCATCCTACTTATACCAAAACCACATAGTTTTACATAATACATAAGAAGGTGAAATTCACATACTTTTACATACATATACCACATATACATCAAATACAAATACACACAAAATAACATCCTATTTAAACCAAATACACATAATTTCACATATATACATAATAACATTCTATTTATACCAAATACAAAAGTTTCACAATCATATATCACATTTACAACAAACATACATACATTCACATACACACAATAACATTCCACTTATAACAAATACATATAACTTCTACTAATATACCACATATACATCAAACACACATACATTGGAATATATATACCAAATTCACATATATTCAAACAAATACAAAATATACAATCCAATTTTCACATATGACAATTATCACATAATTTCACATATAAATACAACTTGAAGCTATACAACTAATTGCAATTAAATAACCACAAACAAAAAATTGAATAACTTGCTTCTAATCCAAAACAATACCACCAAAAACAAAAATATGAACAATTTATTATCATTCAATCACTACATAAAGCTACAAATCAAAATTCATACAAAATAAAAAAAAATCATAAAAAAAAAAAAAACTTACCTTTCTTCAACAAATGGAGGCACCTACAAATTGATCACAAAGCTTTAACCACTTGCTTGGAACAATGCTTCTAATCCAAAACAACACCACCAAAAATAAAGAACATGAGCAATTTATTATCATTCATACAACACAAAAATGAAATCATCAAAATAAAACTTACCTTTCTTCAAGAAATGGAGGTAGAAATTGATCCCAAAGCTTTAACCACACCTAGGGACACTTGCTTGGAACAATGAGGGGAGAAATTTGCTTGAAAGAAGCAGATTGAAGAAGAAATCGGAAAAATGGTGAAGGAACTCAAAGCAAACAGAAAGGGAAATGAAGAAGGAACTGTAATATGCGTGCGTTTTTTTTTTATCTGGGATCATCAATAGCGGCGACACCTTTAGCGGCGACGCGAGGTCAATACCGGCAACAATTGTTAATAGCAGCGACAAACTGGAGGGAAGGGTACCGCGTCATTTTTAGCACACAATTAGCGGCGACTTTTTTAGAGTTTTAGCGGCGACATGCGTGTCGCCGGTATTAGGTTAGACCGGATAAGGCACCCCACCCGTTGGATTGGATATCTCATCGAACGGTTGAGATGCAATGTAGGGGGAAAGTGCGGATTCGGGTGACAACCCTTTAGCGGCGACACTTTTAGCGGCGACTATTGGCTTTACCGGCGACTATAGCTAGAGTCGCCGGTAAAGCCAATAGTCGCCGCTAAAAGTGTCGCCGCTAAAGGATATATTTCTTGTAGTGTAAGTTTTCATTTTTTTTTTCGATTTTGACACTAAGTTTAATTTTTTCTTTCAACTTTGACACTATTTTTTTTGTTCCAAATCGAACATCATTTTTTCCAATTTTGTTCAATGTTGACAATTTTCTATTTGAAACCGTATAAATATTTTTTTAATACATTTCAACCGTATAAATATGTTTTTTTTTTCATTTAAAAACCATAGTTTTGTATAAATACATTTTTTTTACACTCAAACCATATTTTTATGTATAAATATGTACTAGTTATATAAAAATTATATTTTATATTAAATATGCAACTTTAAAATGTGTTTGGAGGTTTGGAGGCGTGTAGTCGATAAAAAATCGGATATCAAGTTTGCAACCCATCAAATTTTTGCATCTTATCAGAAGCTTATGGTTAGTTTGATTCTCATGATATAACTAATGCTTTGAATGTAAGAAAAAAAAAACCTTGTATTTAAATAAAAATGTGGTTTTTAAATGAAAAAAATATATTTATAAGGTTTAAAATGTAATAAAAAAAATATATTCATACGGTTTCAAATGAAAAATAGATAAAATTGAACAAAATTTGATAAATGATGTTCGATTGGAACAAATGAAACATAGTGTCAAAATTGAAATAAAAAATTAAACTTAGTGTCAAAATAAAAAATAAAAAAAAAGTGAAAACTTAGTGTTTTTTGTGGAAAAAAAAAAATCAATTTTGACACATCATCATATCATATCAGCATGTCACGTCATCAAAATTATCACGTCATCATGTCACATCAGCATGTAACCTGGTTAACCGGTCAAGTTGTCAGAATTGTAACAAATTGGAAAACACAGTGTCAAAATTGACACAAAAAAAACACGGTATCAAAATCAAATTTCTGTATAAAAAGAGTGTTTTTTGTACCATTTACCCCAAATTTATAACACATTTTGTGTTTTCCTTTCTGGCTGTATATATATTTTGTATTTTATCATGATATAACATCAACATTTTGTAATTTGTGTTTATCCGTCAAGCATCAAAAGTGATTGGATACGATGAATTTGGGAATTTAAAAGAGTAGAAAGTACGTAGCACTTGTCATAGTATTCATAATCAATCCTAAAAGACATCTAAACAAATTCAAAATAGACAATAACGGCATTGTGCTTTAACAACCCTTATATTTTAACAATTAAACTGACATCACTAAAGACTTAATTTGCCTTCACAGGTAATTTTTTAGGGCGTTCGATAATGAACTTGGCTGATGTTGATGCACGTGGAAATGGCTGTAGTACCAAATCTTGTAACATCTTAACTTCTATATCAACAGAAATAGAATTATCAAGCTCTATTCGTGCTTTCTTAAGCAGAGGCGACTTAGCCATGATGAGCTTCACAAACTCCATTTCAGGAGCATAGTTATGGAAACTTGTAATCTCCAGTTCCCTAAGATGATCCAAGTTGAGCCCCGGATAGTCTTGAGAATCAAGCAAACTCATATTGAAAGTTTGTCTAACATAACCAAGCATCTAATCAGAAAACATGTCAATTGTCAATAAAATTATGAGTATCGATTACCAGATGTGATTACATATAGTTTCCATTTACCTTAAATTTAATCTTCTCCAAATTTGGGGAGCTGTTGATCACACAGAGAGTGGATGAAATCTCATCTAGTTTATGAAAACATACTTGAAGAACAAGTATCCTCAAGTAGACTAGTGGAGTGGGGAGCTTTTGTGACATACCACCTGCATAGAAGTCCTTTAACCAGATCCCATAACATTAATTACTGGTTAAAACAAATATTCTTTGCATGAGATGAAACAACCAAGTTAAGTATCAATGTACTACCTTGTTATAAAACCTAGAGATGTTCACAACTTGAACTGAAGGTAAACACTTAAACAAGTCAACAAATGTACACTTGTTGTCTCCTATAAAGTCTGTAACATAACGTCCAATCTGCATAAATACCTTTTTGTAAGAAGGTTTTTAATTTACGAAGGTACATAAAACGTTATATTGACTTTATTTACCCATGTAAATTCCTCAAGTAGTGGACAACTGATAAGGAATCGCTGAAGCATAGTGGCATTGATGTCAACCTCGTAAAATATCAGGCTCTTCAACATACTAAATCCATTAAACATTGATGGGATCTCAATTACACAATATTTGAGAGATAGGTGTTCTAATCCATGTAATGAAAAGAATGAACACGGTAACTTGTAATATTCATCGTATCGATAAACTTCAAAAATGAATTTCTTGATATTCTTGCTCCGTGAAAGATGAAGTATTATCTGGTCAATCTCATTAACAATTTCTTCATCGGAGATATGAATATAGAGTTCCGATATCGGACCCTTGTGTAGCAACAAAACATGGAATATGGTAATGACAAGCTTATATTTTTTGACTACTCCCATATCAGATGATACATTAATGAGCCTGTCATCAAATACAAGTTTTTGCATGCCTGTCCAGCAGTACCTCCATTTTTTTGACAAAATGCTTGTCCTCAATGCATCTCTGATTGGTATAAAAGCAAGAATTTTTTCAATTATATCATCAGGGAGACTGCTGATTCTATCCGAACTTTGGCGTTGATGATCTTTCATCTCTTAACAAGGTTGGATACTTCTTCACAAGGCTGTAAATTAAGTAGAATGAAATATGAATATTTGCTTAAAACGTATATGAACTGGTTACTTCAACCAAGATACAACTAATAGAACGAGAAGACAAATATACAAATGAAAAACAAACATGCACATACTATATCTTAAATATATGTTGTGTAACTACTAGCTAGAGTTCTAAATTCCTTATTATACCTACCCATATGGTCACCACAGTTTCGATATCTAATTCCCGAAATTACCTACCTATCCTCAGAAGCATTATATAATTGCTATAGCATGTGATAGGGCTAAGCTTTTGCCTTTTCTTTTTAAAACCACCTATTACCAATTTTAACATACAACATAACGTCAACCAATCTCTATCTTTTCGAACCCTAGGTACAGACTTTCATTTCCTACGGTAACCATAAGGAAAACAACAGGTTTTACCTTCAATTTCGATCCACAGAATAAGGCACTACCTCCAGCCACCGCTACTATGGCCTCTCTCTTCTCGATATATCTTTTTCTATCTCCAGCCTCGATCTTCTCTATACTTTGTGTTTGTGTTTGGCGGCTAGACACCCCAAAAACACCCAAATGCTCTCTTTCTTTCCGATCGACTACACTCCTCCCTCTGGTTTTCTCTGAAACTAGTAATAGGTGTCCGATCTCCGTTTAGGTTTTCTTTCATAAAATTTATTTTTATTTAGAAAAACGAAAAAGAAATAAGGAGATCTAAGTGGACGTCCAGGCGTATAATTATTATACTAAAAGTCTAAAACCCTATAAAAGTCGGATATATATAGAATTACGGAAAAGTTTATAAAAACTTTTAGATATTAGCAAAACTCTATAAAAGTCTATATAAATTTCATAGTCAATTTAGAATTTATATTTTTATATTCAATTATATTTTAAAAACCAACAACTATACTAATTTTCACATTTTTATAACAAATCAACAGATTATTCAACTTTTAAAAATTTATATTTTTTGTCTACATTTTAAAGTTTCTTATAAATTCCATCCAAAATTTATATTTTTGGTTCAAATTTTATAATTTTGTTGAGAGTTCATTTTGAATTTATTTGTTTACATCTTTAAAAAAACAAAAAAATTAGAATATGTTTTTTTTTTTTGCAAAAAAATATATTTTCAAAATCATGTTTATACAAAAAAAAAAAAAAAAAAAAAAAAAAATAAAAAATAAAAAAAATAATTTCACATAAAAAAACCTTTTTTTCTATATAAAAACTTTGTTAAAAAAATAATTTTGAATGCAAAATAACTACATAAAAAAATTTAAAAACAATTTTATATCCCAAATACCTATTTAAAATAACATTTTTTGTTTTAAATACCTATTAATAAAAATATAGTTATGTGAAAAATACATGAAATATATAAACTAATGTAAAAATACATTATTATACAAAAAAATATATACAAATCCATTTTTATATAAATAATTACATTAATATATACAAATTCACTTTTATAATATATATATATATATATATATATATATATATATATATATATATATATATATATATATATATATATATAAACATGATTTTATAAAAAAAAAAATTATTCAAACATCGATTTTATAATAAATGCATTTATATACAAACACATTTTTAATATATATATATATATATATATATATATATATATATATATATATATATATATATATATATATATATATATATATATATATATAATGTGTTTGTATGATTATTTTTTGTCCATTAGATTTAAAACATGAATGGTTAAGATATGAATGGCATGATGATAATTAATTGTAATAAAATTAATTATATTCTATTTTAGAACAACCATTAAGAATAGATTATGGAAAGTTACGATATTAAGGGATAAAACTTAAATTAGATTTACAAAAATAAAATTAGTTGTTATGTTTAAATTATCTAACTTACTCATTTAATATTATTACTAAACATTTTCAATTTCTTGATATTTATTCATTCAAAAAATTATTTTATTCTTTATACATTCTTTAAGAATTAGGTACAAGAAGTTATACATTTTAGAAAGTCTTTAAGAATATGTAAATCCTTTAAATTATTTTATTAATTATCATCACCCATTATATTTTATTCTTTGAGAATATGGTATATGCAACATATAACATAAATCATTCTTTACGAATATGATATATACAACATATAACATAAAACATTCTTAGAAAATAATGAGCTATTATTGAAGAACACATAAAAAGAATATACATTCTTAAAGAAAATGCATTGATAAAACTGAATTGCATTCATTCTCAAATTCTAATACATGAACATTTTGTAAGAATTGAAAATAAATGACATTCTTGAAGACATGCTTGAAAAGAATATGAGATACTCTTGAAGAGTAAGTTCTGGAAGACTCTGAATTATGAAAGAATATACATTCTGACAGAATATATGCAAAAGCCTTGTTTCTGATATGCTTTATAAAAGATTAATCATCCTCGACCAACCAACACTACCTGCAACATTCTCGTACAATCACTCATCTCTTTTTTTTAGCCTTTCATTCTTAAAAAATTCCTTTATCAAACATTTGTTTCATTCTTTCGTTCTTAAATATTACAAAAATCTCACTTCATCATCGACAACGAACACAACCTGCAACTAAGGTATAAAGATCGAATTAGCAGCATTACTCCTAGGGTCAGTCTTAGTGTAATCAATGAGTATACAACAAAAAACATGACTGGAGATTTAGCAACAGTTATATGATTTTATGTCTACTGGTTAGAAGTTATGTAAAAACAAAAAAAACAAAAAACAAAAAAAAAAAAAAAAAAAAAAAAAAAAAAAAAAAAACATATGTTGGAGTTCGTAATATATAAGTTGGTTATAATCTATCACCAATAACCAATCACTACCTGAGAACTTATATAAAAGATTAGACAATGAAGAGATAAAAAATCATACAAAGAATAGTGGTTTTGATGGTGATCACTTCCACTAGAGACCATTTTTTGTTTCAAGATTTCACTCAAACATTTTATCAAGCACATAGCATGCATTCATAACTACCATATACGAACATGTATAAACTTATAAATTATAAGCTAGGAGACTACATTTGGTTTATGTAGGAATAATTTTGTGAAGAAAGTCAAAGTAAAAATTATGATATTAATCATAATTGGGAGGTGAGAAGAGATGTGATGCATGCGACTTACAGAAGGTTGAACATGGTGATTCTCGGTGACAAGAAGGCAATGACGATAATCTTAAAGTGTTTGTGGTGTATGACTTTTGTTACGTTAAACAGATTGTATCATTTCCATAATTATTGGTTTAATTTCCTTTATTATGGATTTTCTAAATTTAGATAATAAATTAATTAATAACAAATTACTAAATTATCTTTATGGAATGATTGGTCTAAAATTAGTCATACATTCACACGATATATAGCATTTATACATGAACCATCTATCTCTCTTTCTCTCTCTCTCTCTCTCTCTCTCTGTATATATATATATATATATATATATATATATATATATATATATATATATATATATATCCAACTTCTTTTCATAATCAAAAGATTTGTGAAACCTTACAAACTTATAATCAACTCATCATTTTTTAAAATGAAAAACACAAATCTTCTCAAAATGGTGCGTTTAAGTCATATCTAGACTAGAAAAAATTGATATTTTTTTTTGTTTTTTTTTAAATGTGGATTTATACACAATCAACAGTCATATGGAATGGTGATAAGCACGATTAGCAGTCCATATGATTCTTGACTGTGCTCATAAGCAACCACTATAATTGTTGATTATGCATACATTCAAATTTCCAAAATGAATAAAAAAATTGACAAATCTCTTTTTGGTCTTAGATTTGGTTTAGACCCACAATTTAAAGAAAACTGATGATTTTGGTTTTGAAAAATGATGAGCTTATTATGAGTTCACAAGATTGCAAAATTTTTTAGTTTTCACAATTACCCCCCCCCCCCCCTCACACACACACACACACACACACACATATATATATATATATATATATATATATATATATACATATATATTTTTCACATAAGTATGTTTTTATTAATAGGTATTTAAATTAACTTTTTTATAAATATATATTTTGCATACAAAAAGGTTTTTATATATGTATTTTGTATACGAAAATGTTATAAAAAGTTTTTATACAGAAAAAAGTAGGGTTTTTATGTAAAAATATGATTTTGAAAATATGTTTTTTTTAAATAAATATGGGATTTTATGTGAAAATATGTTTTTTTGTAAATATATATATATATTTAAAAAAAGTTGAAAAAAAAGATGTAAAAGCTAAATTTATAGTGAATTTGTAACAAAAGTTTTAAAATATGTGCCAATAGTATATATTTTGGACCAAAGTTGTAAGAAATTTTAAATTTAGGCCAAAAGTGTCAACTTTGAAAGTTGGATGATATATTCACCGGGTAAATTGGTCAAAATGAATATTATAACATCTTGATGATAAGGTATTTCTAATTTTAGCCCCAAGTATGAAGATTATTTGCACTTTATCCCTTGTATATGAGAGGAGTTGCAAAATAGCCCACAATGGCATTCTTGTAAATATTGAGAGGAGCTCACATAGCTAGGCGTACGTTTTAGAACCTCAACCCCTAGTTTTTAGGGTTTGGACCATATTTAAACATCATTTAATCCCAAGTCTTGTCCGTTCCATCAACCTCCAGCCTCATTTCGACCCTTTTTGCAAATCCTAATTCATTTAAGAGCATTTGTGAGCCTTTAAGTGTATTTTGGTGACCTTGAAGGAGGAAGGAAGAAGAGAATATCATCTTGGAGAAGTAAGCCACTTTGGATCTAGAATTATATCATCATTTGGCATCATTTGGAGGTAAAAAGCTCTGGACTTGATTAAGTGTTGATTAGATCTTATTTATTCATGAAATGATGCTCTTTTAGTCCCATAAGCTTAGTATTGTGAGTACGAATTACTCTAATCCATATAAGTTGTCCTTTCAGACGTTTTGGAGCATTTAGAGGCATAAAAATGTAATATTGATTGTTGGTTTCCTTCCATGCATGAGTTATAAGGTCTTAATGAGTTAAGTGATGGGTTATAAGCATTACATCAATCTTATGGTGAACATGCAAACCCTAAAGCGTTGGATCTAGGTTTCTCTAATTGTACATGCAAATCATCCAAAGCTTATGAACCCTTATTCTAGCATACAAAAAAAATGAAATTAATAACTAATACTAGTTTAGATGATTACCTTTCAATTGTACCAAGAATCTTCAACCTTTGAGAGCTTTAGTATCACAAATGTAATACCTCTAATCGTTCACAAACACCAAAGCAAGTTGGAAGATCTTTGGAGAGAATGGAAGGGGCACAAAATTGGCTCTAGATCTCTAGGGTTCAATGTGTAGCCGATTTATGAAGCCCTAGGGTCCTTTATAAAGGTGAGCTGCTAGAGTTTCAATCAAAATCCTAATTCGATTGCTTAGGCCTTAAGCAGTCCAAAGAACCTTCCAGAATAAATCCTTGGACGAACTCAATGTGGGCTTCCCTCCTTAATGTCGTCCATCCCATTCCTTAGGGATCCTCAGTCCAAAATTGTAACGCCCGTAGATCCGGGCTAGTCCAATTAGAGACGATAAGCATCGAAAATGAATTTTTGATGGAAGATTATTCAGAAGGATTAATCTTAACCAAGTTTTAGTATATGTCACAAGGCTTCCGTGCATATAAAGAACGCCAAAATCCGAGTTATAACGACGAAGTTATGACCTGTCGAAGTTTCGCGACAGAACCGACATGACCCAGCGCGACGTAAATAGTGAATTTAAGGTAGATAGATATCTATCCTTAGTGATCTAAATGAGAGTCGAAGATTTCTTCGATAGTAGTCCAACAATTAAAAGACAGACGAAAAAGGAGTTCAGATGAAGGAGTTATGAATTTCGAACGACGTTTTTCTGTCCCAGCCTACTAAAGATAATATATAAGTAATATACTTATAATATATTTAAAATAAGTCAAAATTAGCCAATGGAGTCCAAATGAGAGTTGTATATCATAATCTCACCTTCGTGTCGATATAAAGAACGTCGAAAACGGAGTTCGTATGCGAAAGTTATGAATTTCTAAAGTTCGGGGAGCGAACCCCAAAGCTGTGTCAGAGACCACGACATGGCAAGCAGTGCCACGATGTGGCAAGCCTTCTAACACCTCCAGGAGTCCCCCAGATGCAACTTGAGATGACGCATGCAGTGACGACCAAGCCCACGACGTGGAAAAAGGTTCCACGACGTGGCAAGGGCCAGTTTTGCCTTATAAATAGATTTGAAGGGTCAGCCGATTTTGGTTGCTCATTCTCTCATCTCTCACCCATAGTACCTCGATTTACGTGCAAAGAAGTACCCCCGAAGCCCCGGTATCATCCCGAGACCCGAAGCGAGTCCCAAAGCCCGAAGATCCCGAGAAGAAAAGAGTTTCTGAGCCGAAGCTCTGCCCGCGAGGAGTACGGTTTTTTGTGAAGATCTTCCAGATCTACCAAAGAATACTACTTCAACAAGCTGTAGTGTTTTCTGATCATCTTCTGATCAAGTGAGTGTGTAGTTACTTTCTTCTAACGCATAACTATGAAGTATTTTATACGATATACGTGTTATGTGTATATTTTGTTGTTATATGTGTGAATGTATATTCACTTTCTTCTATCTTAGAGATCTGATTTATTCTCTATGAAATACGTGTTATGTGTATGTGTCTCATCTATTGTTTGTAATATGTATTGAATGAACATGCTATACAGGTTTTAAACTATGTATAAAAATATATATATTTTTATCTAATAAAATGTTGGGTAGAACATGGGTAGATAATTGTCTTGTGATAAAAGGATGAGAGGTCTCGATGTCATTGTAATCCAGTCATCTAGCGGAATTTAGATGATGACCACGGACTTTTCTGGACAGTTCAGTGGAACGCTAGTAAGCTCATAACCTGTAGGTGTTAATGAACTTGGGTGTTCATTCGTTGTGTTCCATCCCCCTCATGGTTGCCTTATTTGACTTATATTGCTTAGGAACCCCCGAAGCATGTGTTGTCTCCCCGATGAAATATTCTTAGACTAGGTCCCTTGTGTTGGTTGTCTTAGGGATGTAAAGTGAGAGTAACGGGAATGGGTAATTGGGTTATTATTGGTTGATGAAATTAAATTAATTATTGTGGGTTGAAAACCCTATATGCTCACCAGGCTCCCAAGCCTGACCCACTCAGTTTTCTTTGCATTACAGGTAATGGCACAAGAGTATAAGTTGGTGGACTTGACGAGAGGTTTTGGATTATAGATCAGTAGTTATAAATAACTGTTGTAAGGTCTATTTTGCTCTGTTTATGCTTTTGGTCTGTATCAGAACATGACATCCCGAAGTTTTTATTATTTAATGAAAATACATTCTCTTTGAGAAATGTTTTGATAAATGGTTATCATATTTTGTTTTGGGAACAAATTCCGCAACCGTTTTCTTTAAAAGATTTACTTTGATTTTATAAAACAAAGCATAAACAAATCGGTCTTTACTGACCGTGAAATTGGGGATGTCACAGTTGGTATTAGAGCATTAGTTTAAGCAAACTTGGAATTTGTAGGAAATTTCTAGACTTAAACTTAGGATGATAAGCGATGATTGTGAGTTGAGTGTGTGTTTTATATTTTAGGCAGTACACCTAAATTGACATGAGCACTAGTATGCTTTAGGAAAGATGCCTAAAATGCTGTTATGTGCTAAATGCTATATGGTTGACATATATGATATTTTTGTTCGGATCAATGGTCTGCTGCCGACCGGATCTGGAAACCTTATGTGTTTAGGATTCTAAGCGTACGAATACGATATTAGAACTAGCATGTAAACGTTTCGGATTGAAAAGGATGATTTGAACGTCTATCGAAATAGGGATCTAAATTCACCTAATTTGGTGTATAGATCTAAATGGAAAACACACAAAATCGATTGGGAAACGATAACCCGCAGCCTAAGCCACACGTGATTGGGATTGCACCAGAGCTATCAGCTGAACGTGAGCCAATCACGATGGTGGGAGTATACGCAATGGTGCGAATGATGTTGGATCATCAAAATGGAGGAAACAAGGCGTTTACTTCAACAAAGTAAGGATGAACATATTGTGCCAGTACGCCAGGGACCTACTCTTGAGACAACTATCAGGGTTGCTAAGTCATTCGAAGAAGTGATCAATGGTTGTATCGCCAACAAGGTTGAAGTTGGCAAGAGAGGAAATTTGATGGGTCTTCAAAGTCTGACAAGAGCAACATGTTCTCGAAGTCTAGAAAAAGTGGGGATGAAGAAAAATGGTGCGGGAAATGCAAAAAGAAAAACTCGAGAAAAAGTGGCGAGGAGGTGACATGTTTTAAGTGTGGAAAGCATGGACATTATGCCAATGAATGTACATTCAACGAAAAGGTATGTTACAGATGTAATGAGGAAGGGCACTTTAAACAGGACTGTCCAAAGAGGGAAGAAGCTACAAAGCCAAATATTCCACTGAAACATTTTAAGAGATGCGAGTGTGGAAAGACATGGCATTATGCCAACAATTGTGTATCCAAAAAGAGGGTGTGTTATGAATGTCGAGGAGAAGGGCATTTATCTAGGGACTACCAGAAGAAGAATGAGGGAGCAAAACCAAATGTACTGCCACAGCCAAAGGCAGAAGCATTTTAAATGATCCTTGACGAAGCATATGACAAAGCAAGGCATCAAGGATGAAGAATTCGTATCAAGAAGTGTAGCCTATTAGAGGCATAGTATAGGGTGAAGTTGAACTTTTGTGTAATAGTTTTAAGAATTAATTTAAACCCTGTTTTTGTTATCTGATGTGTTGAATGACACCTATCGAAGGATATCGTAAGAGTGGTATCTTGCCTTCAGAATACATCTGATAAAATAACGGAACGTTGAAAGGAGTACGGTACGTCTGAAGTACACATTCGATTGGCAGGATGATGGAACGATTGGTGTAATTCATGAAGTTGTTCCATAATCTGGAATTTTCATCACCAATCGAGTTGAAGCATGATTGATGATAGAAGATACGCATGGAAGAAGTCCTAGTAGAGTTTAGGAAAAAAAAATTATGATTAATTGGACGCATTTGTATGTGTTAAATTGTTTGGTGATTTTAGGACTTGGGGACTACGAGACAATACTTTGGACGAGTATGAGTAGGTGTGAAAAGTAGTAGAGATCCATACTACTGGAAGCACAGGACTCACGCTTGGATCAGGGAAAGTCACAAGGTTACCAAGAAGCTTGTAATTGAGTTCATTTTTATTCAAGTATATCATTACCATTGTTTCGGTAATGACTAGTAAGATGTGTTGGATTAATGTCTAAGTCCATAACTATAATTGGTAAGACTTGACCCGACCCGGCATGGTCCATTTGGGTTGCATACCATCATGCACTTGGATAGACTAAATGAGAGAAATAAGACACTTATGGTTATTAATATATTATAAGTTCTAGTATATTAATAATAAGAATAATGAGATTATTTAATTAGTATTGATCAAGAATTAATCTAGCATTAATTGAGTGATCAAAAGAAGACTAATTAAATAGGTCGGTTGATTGTGTAAATCATCCATACTTGTATAGTGGGCTAATGCTCCATGGATTATCTAGTTGGGCCAAAACCCATATGATGCTCCATGGTATATTTGAACCCATGGATCCAAGGAAATGGAAAGTCATGATAATTAGGGTTTACCCTAATTGTATAACTATATAAGCATCTTATTCTTGAGGAAAATCGGCCACTAGAGAGACTAGTATTATTCTTGAAGAGGGCTAGCCGATTTCATGAAGTGTAGAATTCTCTCTAAGTTATTCTAAGTGTTTTGATGATTGTGAACCATTTGAGGTGTCACACTTGGGGCACTAGGCACTCAAGCTTCATGAAGACAAGCACCATCAAAGAGGTATGTATTCTATCTTGTTATATTGATAGTTTTGTATGCTAGATTAGGATAATACCTTGGATGTTCATATTTGCATGTATAATAGAGAAAACATAGATCCAAGGTATTTAGGGTTGCATGTACACTTAGGAGTGTTAGAATGCTCATAACCCAACAGTGGTATCAGAGCCAGGTTTGTTTTCTTGTTATACTTGCAATAGAAGCTGAAAAATCGAGTTTTGTTGCTGTCTACCCAGCAGACTCGCCGAGTCCATGAAAGGACTCGACGAGTCCAAGGCAAAATGCATCCAACTCGCCGAGTTTTGTTCATGCACTCGACGAGTTGGACCCCAGACAGCATATCTTCGAGGTTTTTGGCTAGAAATAGACTACGAACATTACCCTAAGTTGTTTTTGAACTTATAAACTTGTTTTTGATGTGATAATGTTCATGCTAATCCATTTTCAAAGATAATTGTCAACAGATTCATGTTTTGTATTAGTTTAAAGGTTAGACTAATTACATGAAAAAGTTTGATTTGAATTATCTTGTTCTTATGAGTTGCTTAGATTAATAGAAAAGTTAATTGAAATAGTTGTTTTCAATCCATTATAATCTAAGAGTTGAGTATAAAATGTGTTTGTGTAACTTGTCCTGAAGTTACATGAAGAGTCACATTAAAGACTCATAAAACTCATAAAATTGGCAAAGGTTACAAAAAATGAAGAGTCTAGTTCTAATTAATTGGAGTTATGACTCCATAATTTGTCCTCAAGTTATGGAGGACCAAGAGTCTCTTCATTAAATAAATAAAATAATAATAATAATAATAATAATAAAAATGTAACCTTAATTAATTCCATAAGTTATAAAAATAAAGAAAAGTTAATTCTTTTATTAGTTTAAAGTCTTCCATAAGTTACGGAACTTGAAGAGTTTTTTGGATTAAAACTACTTTAAACACATAAGTTATGGAATTAATTAGTTTTGAATAGTTTCAAAAACTTGCCCTCAAGTTTTGGAATTTGTAAAGTTTTCACTTATGAATACTTTAATTCCAAGTTAGCCCTTAGAATTTTAAAAGTTAAAATTCAACCCTTATACTTTATAATATTATAAGTTAATAATATATATATGTATAAGAGTAAAGTCGGTCTTACTGCTAGTACGCCTCATTCACGAAGCCGGTCTATAAGGTGGGTATAAGGTTGTTGCCTATAAAATGGCAGCTTAATGGGTGTCCACTCTCACCCACCGCTTGCTTGACCGGTGGAGGGTCGTTAGCCGAACGGGTTTGACAGGACTATAATTCTCCCTTCATTAAAAGTATTAATGATAAATACTAAGTAACTAAACTCTTAATAATTCCCAATCTTAGTTACTTAGGAAAATGTGAATAAGGTGCTAATCCATGAAATTACACTTTACACTTTGTCTAAGTCGTTAATGGAGCGTGTGTGGTTAACCGGCACACTAACTTGGACTTAACAAGGTAGGTAAAGGGTGACTTAATATTTATCATAGTATCGATTGAGCGTGTGTGGTTAACCGACACATCGATTGAGGGGTAATTTATTAAGGGTACCAAGTAATTTGCATGGTTACTTCACACCTTGTTTTGTGATCCTCGGCATCCCAGTCACAAAACCTGAAGGGCACACTCGAGATTGAAACATGCTATTGAACAGTTCAATGAATCTCAAAAGATCTAGGAGTTTCAAAACCAATTAAAACCTAATAATACATTTCGTTTATCTTGGTGGAAATTGGTGAATCGTCATTCACCTACCTTCAAATTGTTTTATAGCTTGGATTACAGCATACCTCTTCTAAGTTATAAAATAGTATGTTGGGTCCTAGCCTTAATATTTCATATTGGGTGTCATATTAAGGACTTTAAATCAACTATCTTGAATATCTCCCAAAACATGTATGGTTTAGACATTTATGATCTTCCCTAATCTCTTGAAACTAGCTTTCCTAAATGAAGATGATGTTCCAATGGAAATCATACTTCTTTCTCCTCCAATTATTCTCCCTACCCCACAAGTTCTTTAAAAGTTTAAAGTCACTCAAGCCCTATTAGCAAGTAAAGGTCTTGGTGTGATCACATCTTGGAAATGTAGTCACATATTGACAAGCCGGGAGAGTTGGGTGTCAAAGTCTTGAGAAAGTTGGTGGTTCAATCACTTTCTAAGTCATATAGTGAGTTCCTTTGGAACACCTATGAAACAGACTATGACAAGACCCTTAATGATCTTATCTATTTGCTAAGATCAACTTCCTAAAACTTTATGGACATTGACAATGGTGACACAGGAAATCCAGAAAAGCATTCTCTTCCTAATGGAAAGGGATCGGCCATAGTCAATTCGGTTGACCAGATGGTAAAGAGAAAAACTAAGTCTGTGATAGTCCCGTGTACCATTATCAAAGGGTCCATATGTTTCTATTGCCAAAGAAAGGGTTATTAATTGCGAAGCTGCCAAACTTACCTAAGGATGTTAAAGTCAATAAGTTTGACTCTACTTCAGGTAAAGTCCACTATTTAACTCTGTTAAGTTTCTATTCTGAGATTCTTGATACATGATGTGACTGGGTTACATGGTAATGTTTTAAGAATCAAAGAGAAGTAAAGGAACTTAAAGAAAGAATATGTTGAATCTGATCGCATAGATGGATTTCTATCGCGTAGATTGAAAATCGGATTCTTGAGCTACTTCTTAGGAGTTATGAGATATTGCTAAGGAATAGATAACAACAAGTTTTCATATAGATTGTAAGGATAAGTTTTTCCGCATAGTTTTAAAATAAAAGAAATTTTTGATTTTATTTATTTTAAAAATATCCTTACAATGGCATTTGAGGAAAAAATGCTTATATGATTCCATTAATAGCAAGAGTGGAAATATGAAATTGATTCCTTCATTTGTGGTAATGTCTAAATTTACCAAATAAGGAAAGATTCTCATCACCAAGTCTCAATTGGACCGAAACTTGGAATCATGCAAGTTGTATAGCATGATGAATGAGAACATTCAAGTATTGGAAAAATTAAGACTAATTACTTGTTCACATGGATGTGTGAGTCAAGTAATGGACTAAGGGATCGAGTACATAGTCATGTGCACTGATTAAGTCCACCACAAAAGATATAAGGCTATTCATCATAGTTTACTAAAGCTCAGTAAATATGATTATACTTACAAGCTTAAGTGTAACTCTAAGACATTGGAAAAGGTTCCAATGCATGGCAGAGCGGATAAGAAGAATCAAATTAGGTAAAAGGATAAAAGTTTCTCAAATCTGAAAAGATGGGAGAGTACTTTAGTATCAGCTTTGTGATCATCTTAATGATTAAGAAACCATATCAAAATTAGTTCTCTACGGAAAATCTTAGTGCATTCTTATGACTAAGAAGAGGAACTTGAATTGTTAAAGTGGTTAAATCAAGAAGATGAGTCATACTTCGTTCCAATACAAGTCTTAGAGTCATACTCCAAGATTGTAATTTGAGTTACATGTCTTAAAGAAGGTTTAAAAACACTTATCAAATGTAAGAATAAAAGTTTTCTACTCTTGTACATTTGAAATTGGTAAGTTGTGATGTTTTGGATAAAACAAAGACCAACTAAGGCCAATTGTGTGAAGTGTTTGTCTTGATTAGAATCTACACTATCTCTTGGATATTTGACAAGGGAGTCTTATAGGTCAAGAGGACAGTGGGAGTCTTAAAGGTCTTGAAAGTCTCAAGAACTAATCAAGAATAAAACCTAAAGTTCTTCACTATCACACAACTTAAGGTTTATAGCCTATCGTGTTGACATATTCTGTGCCCATTCCAATTAAAGTTGGCTTTGCATATGAGTTCTTAGAGTTCTCAATTGGTTGCACAACAACTTGGAAGCAATGGCAGGCCCTTAAGCCGCCAGGTGGCAAGAAGTTAAGATTGAGTTCAGTCCATATGAGTTTGGATTTGTCATAATTCTTGTCTTGTGACTATGGTTTTGACGATAAACATGGATAAGAACTCATACACCATTAAATCTAAGTGTCATAAGGTTTCTCTCCGATTCATGAAAATGATGGTGAGGAAACACTTTCACTAAGTAGATTTTAGCTAGATAGCAATTGTGATATTTGCATTCTCAAAGTCGTTAGTGGAGCGTGTGTGGTTTACCGGCACACTAACCTGGACTTGTGAGAAGTGGCAAAAAGGTCTAACCATTATGATTACAGCATCCCTCTTCATAATTGTTTAGACACACAAGTGTGCTATCTAAGGGAAGGTGTATGATTTTGATAAAGTTCTATCAAAACAATCCAGTATCAGAAATCTGAACTTTGGTAAGAAAGTCAATAAAGTATTGATTTCTAGAAGTCCAGCGGATTTCTAAGTACATGTCAAAGCTAGTGGGAGCATAAGTGTTATGCTAATAATCATCATGTTAGTGGGAGCATGATAATTATGATAAAGATTGCAAGTTAGCAATGTTAATTATAGAAAACAAAAGGTTTCAATTGGGAAAAAGTTGTTTTGCTATAATTAAGGGAGAGGAAATTATACTTCATCTCAAATCTATAAGCTTAGATCGTGAGGTTTTAATCATTTAGTCAAGGATATATATGAATTCATGTTGGAATGGCTCAACATAAGGAAATTATGTATATGGGTCCATTATTTGCGTTCTAAAATTCGATTATGATTACGGCATCCCTTTTCATAATCTGAATTATGAGAACTTGGCAAATAGAAATGGAAATGTTATAGCAAAAGACTGGTTTAGTCTTTATGTGAGACATCATGAATCGTGTCACATATGCTTCGGATATAGGATCGATTACATGTGCTATAGTTATCCGTTCTAAAAGTTTCCAAATGCCTGGGGCATTAAGAAGGGAAAAGGTTTAGAACTGGATATGACTAAAAGGATTAAACAATTGTCGAGGACAATCTAAGGTTTACCAAAGATTGGTTGCTCAAGGATAGTTGGAAGTATAGTGATAATTCTGGAAGGACCATATTGACATAATCTGTAAGGAGGCAACTCTTGTTCAGAAATGATAGTCAAAATGAATCTGGAAATGTTTCAAAGCCAGAAATTTCAATCTGTGTAAGATTAAGGAAACTTAATGCAAGAAGGATGTTTCCAAGGAGTTGATCTCCTTTGGAATACTCTGTAATGATTATTGCCAAGTCTTTGTGAATTTGTACATAATCGTTACAAGAGGATCAATGCATATAAGTTTAGAATCTAACAGATTTCAGTAAATGGCATGAATTTGGAATTCTTGCATTTGCAGTAAGGATTTGGGAGTGTGAAAAGAGAATCATTGAAGTTATGTTCAATTGATCTAGTTCACAAAGTAAAGATCATAGACAAACATAGTATGCATACTTGGTGTATGGCATGACTAGTGTTTAGAAAACATAGTGTACATGCTTGGAGCATGGGACAACTATTGTTTTAAATTCAAGAATAAAGTTGATAGCTGAAACCGTATACAATGAATAATGTGTAATCATATGGTGATAAATAAAAAGTGTTTTATTTATATTCATAAGTTCTGAGACCATATTGGATTCAATTATTATTGTGTTGCACTTTGCATGTTTTGACTTCCCGAATAAACTAGGTTATTCTTCCGGAATGACTAAGTTATTCAAACCATCCACAGTTGGTCATATGTTGGAAGTAGATATGAATTAAGACTGTCATGGGTTGGCTTGTAGAGGTCTAAGGTGTTGGACAAATGGCTACAACACTCATGAGTGCTCATAAGTTCTGAGTATTGGATTCAACCCGCGCTCATTGGAATCACTTCATGGATTTTATCACGAGTGATCATGAGACGATAATATCTTATATTCTTCAAACCTAGAGATATGAGTTGTTACTATGAGTTGGTTGTACATTGATTGCACGAAACTGCATTTGGTAACTTGGTGCTATAAAACGTGTCTTTGTGTATGATTCAAAAAGTAGTAGAACAAGCCATATGAGTCGAAGTTTATCCATTCCTTTTACCTTCGGGATAAAAGCGATATATGTGGGCCCCTCGATGATTTGATGATGACAAATGGAAGTGCTCGGCTGGGCCAGGACTGATTTGATTTGTTCAATTAGTCAGTCGTCATAAATCGGAAATCGGGAAACAACAAATGGACAGAGAGAATGATTATAATCCATGTCTCAGTCCATATGATATCTAGAATGGAGGAATATATGATCCCTTATCTAATGGACAAGTCATTGACAAGATCAGAGTTCATCTACAAGGTCAGAGTTCGACAGAAGCTTTTGAGAGCTACGATTGCCAGTTGGTTCCTGAATTCATACGCAATAATAGTTTTAGACTTATCCAAGTGGGAGACTGTTGGATTAATGTCTAAGTCCATAACTATAATTGGTAAGACTTGACCCGACCCGGCATGGTCCATTTGGGTTGCATACCATCATGCACTTGGATAGACTAAATGAGAGAAATAAGACACTTATGGTTATTAATATATTATAAGTTCTAGTATATTAATAATAAGAATAATGAGATTATTTAATTAGTATTGATCAAGAATTAATCTAGCATTAATTGAGTGATCAAAAGAAGACTAATTAAATAGGTCGGTTGATTGTGTAAATCATCCATACTTGTATAGTGGGCTAATGCTCCATGGATTATCTAGTTGGGCCAAAACCCATATGATGCTCCATGGTATATTTGAACCCATGGATCCAAGGAAATGGAAAGTCATGACAATTAGGGTTTACCCTAATTGTATAACTATATAAGCATCTTATTCTTGAGGAAAATCAGCCACTAGAGAGACTAGTATTATTCTTGAAGAGGGCTAGCCGATTTCATGAAGTGTAGAATTCTCTCTAAGTTATTCTAAGTGTTTTGATGATTGTGAACCATTTGAGGTGTCACACTTGGGGCACTAGGCACTCAAGCTTCATGAAGACAAGCACCATCAAAGAGGTATGTATTCTATCTTGTTATATTGATAGTTTTGTATGCTAGATTAGGATAATACCTTGGATGTTCATATTTGCATGTATAATAGAGAAAACATAGATCCAAGGTATTTAGGGTTGCATGTACACTTAGGAGTGTTAGAATGCTCATAACCCAACAAGATGGTTGTTATTCCGACCCTAGTGGTCATATCAAATTGAGTCCGACTATGATGAGAGGTCGTTACAACACGACCCATCTGTTTGTTACAATAGATAAATAAAAGAATTTATCCTGAGAAGAAGAAGGATTCCACAATAAGTACTTATTTGGTAACTTGAAGGTTACGATTGAAAGTACAACATAGTACGATAAGCAGATGCAAGATTGGGCATCTTCTGCAGTCAACAAAACCATAGACTTAAATACTCTTTCGAGGAAACATAGAAGTCACGGTTATTACCTAGGATGTAGAAATGACGTGTGGAATCATTATGCAAGTCCTATTTCGTTGATGATTCCGGGACGTAATCATCCTAAGGGGGAGATAATTGTAACGCCCGTAGATCCGGGCTAGTCAAATTAGAGACGATAAGCATCAAAATTGATTTTTTTATGGAAGATTATTTAGAAGGAGTAATCTTAACCAAGTTTTAGTATATGTCACAAGGTTTCCGTGCATATAAAGAATGCCAAAATCCGAGTTATAACGAAGAAGTTATGACCTGTCGAAGTTTCGCGACAGAACCGGCATGACCCAGCGCGACGTAAATAGTGAATTTAAGGTAGATAGATATCTATCCTTAGTGATCTAAATGATATTCGAATATTTCTTCGATAGTAGTCCAACAATAAAAAGACAGACGAAAACGGAGTCCAGATGAAGGAGTTATGAATTTCGAACGGAGTTTTCCTGTCCCGGCCTACTAAAGATAATATATAAGTAATATACTTATAATACATTAAAAATAAAGTCAAAACTAGCCAATGGATTCTAAATGAGAGTTGTAGAGCATAATCTCACCTTCGCGTCGATATAAAGAACGTCGAAAACGGAGTTTGTGTGCGAAAGTTATGAATTTTTGAAGTTCGGGGCACGAACCCCAAAGCTGTGTCAGAGACCACGACGTGGCAAGCCTTCTAACACCTCCGAGAGTCCCCCAGATGCAACTTAAGATGACGCATGCAGTGACGACCAAGTCCACCACGTGGAACATAGTCATAATTATTATCCAGCAATTAATTTCTCGATCTCTAATTTGTCTGACATAGAACTTAATTGAACACATCAATTCAGTTCTGACCGGGCCTGACACATAAGTCAAACCAAATCATCGAGGGGCATAATATATCGCTTTTACCCTCGTAGGATAAAAGGAACATATAAACTTCGACTTATATGCATTTACTATTCACTCGTCAAATCATGCACACCAATGTGTTTTATAACATCAAGTTACTGTTGCGTTTATGCATTATCAATGCACAACCAACTTGCAAACAATAAACCATATATCTAGGTTTAAAGACTATATGATATTAACATCTCACAATCAATCGTGATTAAATTCTATGAAGTGATTTAAGTGAGTGCGGGTTTAATCCAATACTCAAATCTTATTTCAAGAGTAATCATGAACGTTGCAGCAAACCTTTGCTATGTCTAAACGCTTAGATAATCTACAAGTCAATTCATGATAGTCTTCTTTCATACCTATTACCAAAACATACAAAGTGAAACAATAGTAAATAATTGACATAAGACATTAACATTACTCATAAATAATAATCCATTATTTAATTATCAAAATGTCAATTACAATTTATTTATTACAAGTTTCTAAACCTATCTAATCACTAAAACTAATATCGTCCTTCAGCCCAATGCTCCAAAAGTGTTGAAAGTGCTTAACCCTACTCAGTCCCTTCGTAAGGGGATCTGTTGGGTTCTCATCTGACAATACCCTATTCATTACGAGGAGTCCCTCTGCTACCCGATGTCTAATAAAATGATATTCCTGTTGGTATGTATGGAACTGCCATGATCCCTCGGTTCCTTGGTTAAGGCAACCACACCTTCATTATCACATAAAATCTCCATAGGATCCTTTATGATTGGCACAACTCCAAGGTCTCCGATGAAGTTCTTCAACCATATTGCCTCCTTTGACGCTTCGCTAGCTGCTATGTACTCTGATTCGCATATTGAATCAACTACGGTCTCCTGCTTAGAACTTTTCCAAGTCACTGCTCCTCCATTCATGGTGAAGACCCAGCCTGACTGAGAGAGAAAATTGTCTCGGTCAGTCTGAAAACTGGCGTCACTATACTCTCACACCCTTAAGTCATCACTCCTACTGAGGATTAGAAAACATTCCTTAGTCCTCCGAAGGTAGTTAAGAATATTCTCGATTGCGGTCCAATGTGCTCTACCAGGGTTCCTTTGATATCTGTTGACCATTCTCAAAGCGAAGGCCACTTTAGGGCGAGTACAGGTCATAACACACATGATTGAGTCAACTGCGGAAGCATAAGGTACTCTACTCATCTCTACTATCTCAACTTCGGTACTCGGGCTTTGAGTCTGCACCACTACTCATCACTACTGATCACCACTACAAATCACCAGCACCCACCTCCACCAACACCCGCTACCACCACCCCCACCCATCACCTACCAAAGCCACCACCTGCCTCCACCATCACCACCCCACCCGCCACCAAAACCACCACCACGAACCACCACCCACCACCATTCATCGTATTGATAAACTTCAAAAATGAACTTCTTGATATTCTTGCTCTGTGAAAGATGAAGTATTATCTATTCAATCTCATTAAAAAAAATCTTCATCAGAGATATGAAACAAAGTTCCAATATTTGACCCCAATGTAGCAACAGAACATGCAACATGGTAATGACAAGCTTATATCTGTTGACTACTCCCGTATCAGGTGATACATTAATGAGCCTATCATCAAATCCAAGTTTAGGCATGCCATTCCAGCAATGTCTCCATTTTTTTTGACAAAATGGTCGTCTTCAATGCATCTCTAATTGGCATGAAAAAAATTAAAAAAAAAAAAAAATCAATTATCTCTTGACAGGGAGTGCAAATTCTATTCGAACTCTGGCATTGATGAGCTTTCATCTCTTAACAAGTTTGGATACTTCACAAGGCTGTAAAGTAGAATTTAAAACCAACTATTTTGAAATATGAATATATGCTTCAGGTTCAAACATATATGTATATGAATTGGTTACTTCAAAGAAAAATACAACTCTAATAGAACAAAAAGACAGATCAGATGTACAAATGAAAAACAAACATGCACATGATCAATAATACTATATTAAGAGCATCCACAAAGGTAAGTTCCATGGGAGAGTTGAATGAGGTGGTATGTCTAGTTGTCATTCAATGGAAGAAACTTTAGTGAGATGTCACATTGGCATTCACTGATTTGGAGTTTAATGGTCATTGAACTCTTAATAGCAAAAAGGAAAGTTTTTAATATTAAATATATGTTATAAGTTATCTTTTGTAACTTTCTATTGTGTTAGTTTTTATCAACCTACAAAGGTAATGATCAAACAGAGAAAAAATAGAGTATGCCAAATCTTTTGAGGCTTTTCTTATTGAATAGAAATAGGGAAAGTGACATACACTCACGTAAACAAAGCTAGGATATTTAAACAAAAAATTGCATAAAAATAGGAACTTACTCCACTAGCCTTATGTTTGACTCCGCATCTCTTCATGTTTGACTCTTCTAAGTGTCTTAGTGAGGATGTTAGCCTTTTGTTCCTTACTACTTACATGTCTCACTGTTATTTCTCTATTCTCTATGCATTCTCGAATAAAATGAAACCTTATATCTATGTGCTTTCTCCTTCCATGAAAGACTAGGTTCTTCATGAGATCAAATGACGAACGATTGTCAACAGACAAAGTTACAGGTGGTGCAAATTGCCTTGTTATTTCACTAAGAAGCCTTTTAAACCAAATTCCTTGGCAAGCTACTAGATTTGGCTGCCATAAATTCTTCTTCACAAGAGGATAAAGCCACACATATCTATTTTTGTGAAGCCCATTTAAACAAATTCCCATTCACATAAAATGCTATTCCACCTGTACTTTTCCTGTATTTCACATCATTCCCTAGATCTCTATCAGTGTATCCAGAAATCATAACTTCTTTTCTTCCTTTTGAGTACTTCAGACCATATTCAAGGGTGCCTTTCACATACCTAAGTATTCCATTAACAGCTTGAAGATATTTTTTAGTTGGCATTTCCAAATAGCGACTTACCACTTCTACTGCAAATGTTATATCTGGACGAGTATGGGTCAGATACCTGAGTCCTCCAACAATACTTATCTATTTTGTGGGATTCACTGAATCTCCTTCTTCATCTCTACGGAGTTTTAGCTTGTGTTCCATTGGGCTCTTGGTGGGATTGCAGTCTAGCATACGAGTCTTCATAAGTAAATTCTTGGCATAAGCTTCTTGCTTTAGTGTAATCTCACCTTCACGTTGACATACTTCAATGCCTAGGTAATATGATAGGGGACCAAGGTCACTCATCTCAAACTTGGTATTTATATCCCTTTTGAAGTCCTGAACCTACTTGTGGAAACTACTAGTTACTAGAAAATCGTCTACAAACACCCCAACGATCAGAATGTTACCTTTATTCTTCTTGGTGTACACTTAATATTCATGAGCACAACATACAAAACCCAAATTTTTCAGGCATTTATCCAGACACGTATTCCAGGCCCTTGGGGCTTGGTTTAGGTCGTACAAGGCCTTTATCAATTTGTACACCTAGTTTTTTTCACTTTTTTCTGGTAACCTTCTGGTTGTGAGACGTACACCTCTTCCTCTAATTCACCATTAAGAAACACTGATTTGACGTCAAGGTGGTGCACCCACCATCCATTAGATCTTGCTAAAGCTAGAATGAGACGCACCATTTCAATTCTGGTCATTGGTGCAAATACTTCATCATAGTCAATTTCATGCTTTTGAGCATACCCCTTTACCACAATTATTTCCTTGTGCTTTATAATCCTCCTAGTTGGGTCTCATTTTAGCTTGCACACCCGCTTCATCCGGATGGTCTTGTGGTTTTTAGGGAGGTCAACCAAAATCCAAGTGTTGTTCTTTTCAATCAATGCCAATTCTACATCCATTGCTTTTATCCATTTCCTTTTCATTACTTGCTTCGACATATGATGTTGGTTGTTCATCATTGCGTACCAACATAAGTTCTTCTAGAGGGAGTTGAACTTCTTTTGTGTTCTTGTACAATTCTGTGAGCAGTCGGGAGCATTTCGGGACACCACCGCATGTGGAGCTTGAGGCGGTGCTTGGAGACGTGATCTAAATTGGGTAAATTTGGGTAATGTGTGAATCAGGTCTACCCCGTATGTTAGTAGGCATGCTATGTGGCCTTGACTATGAGTTGATTTCGGAATTATTGGGTTGAGTGTCTTTGGACCACTCATCGTTTCCATGTGATGAGCCACTTTCTTGTTGTGGTGTATCCAGCTCCCATTTGAGTTCTTCATCATAGACATCATCGAGGTTGAATCCTTCGACTACGAACCCTATCCCCAATGTTGCTTTAACTTTTGAACTAGTCTCTTATTCCATGCTTACTATTCGTCGAAGACCACATCTCGACTCACATGTATCCTCCCGGTATCTAGGTCCAATAGCCTATAGGATTTCGATCCTTTTTCAACTCCCAGATGAACCAATTGAACACTTCTTCCATCTAGCTTCTTCAGATGCCCTTTAGCTATCCTCGTGTGAGAAACACAAGCAAATACTGTGAGGTGTTCGACTTGTGGCTTTCTCCCTGTCCACATTTCAAATGGTGTTGAGTCCATCAAGGCTTTCGTATGAACTCTATTTAGAACATAAAATAAGTGTGTTACCACTTCCCCCCACACAACATTTGGCATCTTCATAGTCTTCAAGCTGCATCTCACCATTTCTAACACAGTTCAATTTCTTTTTTATACAACTCCATTTTGATGTGGAGAGTATGGTGATGTATAGTGTTTCTCCAACCCTGTTTCATTGCAATATTAGGTAAACTCATTTGATAGGAATTCTCCCCCACGGTCTGTTCTAAATACCTTTACTTTCTCGTCTGTTTCAGTCTCTACTTTACCCCTGAAATTCTAGAAGACTTGAAATGCTTCATCTTTTGTCTTTAACAAATAGCCCCACATCACTCTTCTATAACCATCAACAAGTAGCATGAAGTATCTCCATGGACCAACTCTAATCTTCTTTTTGCTCTATAGTTCGTGTGTCAAGGGAATGGTTTCCTTACTTGCTTTCCCACTAAGAACCTTTCACAAAGCTGTGATTGAATGATCATCTTTGGAATTCCTTATATTAACTTCTTCACCACCATATACTTTATTGAGTTGAAGTTAATGTGACCCATTCTCATATACCACAGCCACGATGGATCATTAATATTTGGAATCAGACATCGTCCTTCGAATTCTTCCATCTCTATCTTATAGAATTGATTTGAGGACCTTCTAAATTTCATCAACAGTTTCCAAGTGACATCATGAACCCACAGAAATGGGTCCTTGATTCGTATTTCAGCTCAACCCTCTGCTAACTGCCCCAAACTTATTATATTACTACATAAGTCTGTGATGTAATATACCTCATCAAGTTTGTGTTGACTTCCATCCTTGCACTGAAATACAATTGACCCCTTTCCTTCAATTCGAAGTTTTGCTTCATTCCCAAACTTCACATATCCTTGGATTGACTCATTTAGACTCCTGAACTTGCACTTATCTCCAGTCATGTGATTACTAGACCATGTATCAAAGTACCACATACATGACTAGTTAAAGGTGTTTCTTTGTGATCTTAAATGTAGGGTCACATTTTCTTCGTTTAGAAACACTTCACCATGTTCGAAGGTTGACAAAAGCAAAACAGGTTCATTTTCATGATGGTCTTGTATTAAACTATTTTCTTGATTTCTTTCTCTTCATGGATTCTTGCACTCAGTTGCATAGTGTCCAAACTACTAGAAATTATAACATTGGATTCCACTCTTTTCTTGACTACCAGATGCTTGATGGTTCCTTTGTTTGATGGTATGAACCTCCTTTACCACGACCACCATGGCCACCATTCCTTCCTCTGCCTCGGCCACGTGAGCTGCTAAAACCACCTCTAGTCAACTTTTGCTTGGTTTCTACCTCGGTTTTCTTCTTATTACTCTATGATCATTCCTTATGAGTTAAGAGAAGTTTTCTTTCATCACTTTCTTCATGGCCTTTCATCCTCTCTTCGTGGGCCTTTAATCTTCTAATCATATCATCGATTGTCATTTTTTCTAAGTCCCCAAATTTCTCTAGTGTAGAGGCAATTTGAAGAAACTTAGATGGAACAGCCCTTAGCAACTTCTTCACCATATAGGACTCTTATATGGTGTCTCCTAGAATGCGCAGAGTACTCACTGTGTTGATTACCTTCATAATAAACTCATCAACACCTTATGTTTCCTTCATGCTCAACACCTCAAATTCAGTCTTCAACGTCTGAATTCTTGCAGCCTTTACCCTATCTGCTCCTATGAACATTGTTTTTAAAGCTTCCCAGGTTTCTTTAGCTATTTTCTTCTCATCCAAGGATAGTAGAAGATCTTTTGGTATCCCTTCATAGATGGTTGTAAGTGCCATCTTATCCTTATTCACTTCTACCACAGTATTTGTTGTTATGTGCTCCACTACGTCCCACACTCCTTGGGCTTGCATGAAGACCCTCATTTTGATATCCCATGCAGAGTAGTTGCTTCTTGATAGCATCGGATAATGGAGAGTGACCAAGCCTTCCTTTTCACCATTTTCATTGTTTCCTGTTATTTATTTACGTGTTTGATACTTTGGCATACACCAAGTCTTTTGCTCTGATACCAAGTGTTAGTTTCTCTCAAACCACAAAAGTAATGATCAAACAGAGAAAAAATAGAGTATGCTAAATCTTTTGAGGCTTTTCTTATTGAATTGAAATAGGGAAAGTGACATACACTCACGTACGTAAACAATGCTAGGCTATTTAAACAAAAAATTGCATAAAAATAGGAACTAACTCCACTAGCTTATGACCAGGACTTTTAAACACTAGTTTTATTTATTCCACACTAAAAGAAAGGACAAGTGCAACTCTTCTTTGCATCAGCTTCTGAATTATTTTCTCAATATATTGAATTTTGTAGAGTTGAATGCATTGTAATGGAATGTAGAAAAATGATGTGGCAATCCATTGAACTCTACAAAGTTCAATGCATTTTGGATGACCTAAATATATTTTGTCTAACTACTAGAGTTCGAAATTCCTTAATTATTATACCCATATGGTCACCACAGTTTCGATATCTATACTATAATGCATAATTCCAAAAATTATCTGTCTATATATCCCTAAGAAGCATTAATATATAATTGCTATAGTATGTTATATGATATCATGAATGTCTAACACATAATTATGATGAATGTCTAACACATAATCATCTGTCTATATATCCCTAATCATTTTTTCTCAATGGCTTCATCTTCATATGATGGATCTCTCTCCGTAAACACCATTCTACACATGTTGATAATGAAATTGTCATCCACAAACTATTTGTTGTGGATAAATCAGATCACCTCCTTATTGAAATACCAAAAACTATTTGATCATGTCTCTAGTACTTCTATGATTCCTCTAGAAATCATCACTGTGGAAGAAAAATACACTGCCAATCGTACTTACAGTTTATGGATTGAAGTTGATCCGTGCATCTCTAATCTTGCAATCCTCTCTCACTGAAGAAGCGATGGCAGAAGTTCTTGGCACCAAAACCTCTCGTGAAATATGGACTACTCTAGAGTCGAATTACAACCACGACTCTGTTCAAAGGATGCAGAATCTTTGTGATTCTCTGTGTCAACTCCACAAAGGTTCTCTCTCTGTCTTTGAATTTGGTCGTAAGTTTAAGTCATTGTGTGATCAACTTGTAGCAATATGGCATCTGGTTGACGATGATGACAAATATCACTATTTTCTTTGTGGCCAGGGCTCTACTTTTGAAACCTTTTCTACTGCTCACCGAACTGTCAAGCCAAGACCCACGTTTTGGGATCTTCTTTCTCAAGCCGAAGGACATGAACTATTTCTGAAATATATTCATGGTTCGTTCCCACCAACAGTTGCCTTCAATGCTCAACCATCCTGTTTTTTAGGATCATCTAACCGTGGAAACTCAAATCGAGGAGGACGCAGTGGTCACTCAGGTGGCATGGGACGTGTTCGCAGACCACCTCACTGTCAACTTTGCAGGAAATATGGACATTATGAAAGTCAATGCCCTACCTCTCCACCTTTATAAGTCGTGAGCCATCAATATATGTAAATTTGGCACAGGCTTTTCACTCTAAGTGCAGCACCACTGATTCTTCTCCGGACTAGTATGTGGACTTGGGTGTATCTGCCCACATGACCTCTTCTGCCTCAAATCTCACCACCTCCATCCCATACACAGACAATGATTATGTTGCGATTGGAAACAGTAATATTTTAAATATTTCTCGCATTGGCAATGCTTCTATTACAAAGAACATTGACTTAGCTGATGTGCTTGTTGTTCCTCGTCTTACTAAGAATCTTGTTTCCATTAGTAAGCTCACAGCAGACTCACCTGTTGATGTTTTATTTTCCGATAATAACTTTACCATTCAGAAGCGTCAAAGAAAGGAGGTGCTGGCCAAGGGTAGGGTTGATGATGGCTTATACGTGTTGGAACAAGCTCACAAAGCTTTGGTGTCTCAACTCAATTAAACCAGGCTTCATGCATCCTATGAAATCTGGCACAATCGACAGGGACACGTGTCATTTTCTACTATTTCTTTGTTAAATAAACTTGGGCATTTATCTGTTATGTCTATTTTACCCAAGCCTAGTACTTGTTCTTCTTGTGAACTCTCTAAGAGTCATAAACTTCCATTTGATGTTAATGAAAAATGGTCTTTGCATGTTCTAGATATGGTACATAGTGATCTATGGGGACCTGCACACGTCATTTCTACTGACGGATATGTTTATTAAGTTGTCTTTGCTGATGACTTCTTCCGGTTCACGTGGCTTTATCCATTAAAGAGAAAATTTGATTTCGCGATGGTTCTTAAAACTTTTTTTTACATTTGTTAAAACACAATTTTCTCGCAAGCTCAAAGTGTTCCAAATAGACAGGGTAAAAAATTTAAATACTCAAGTTACTACCTTGCTTACTGAAAATGGCATCCACCATCTGTGTCATGTCCTTATACACCACAGCAAAATGGTCGTGTTGAGCGGAAACACCAACATATTACTGAAACAGGATTAGCAATGCTGTTTAATGCAAATGCTCCTACTTCTTTGTGGGTAGACACCTCTACTTCAGCTGTCTACATCATAAATCGATTACCCACAACTCTCTTAAACAACAAGTCCTCGTTTGAGTTGTTGTTCAAGATCTCACCAAAATTTTCTATTTTTCGGACCTTTGGCTGTCGGGTGTTTCCTTACTTAAGGAATTATGCAGCAAATAAACTCTCACCAAGAAGCACTCCTTGCGTGTTCATTGGGTACAACACCAAATTTAAAGGTTATCGTTGTCTTGATGTAGCAACTTCTCAAATTTACACCACCCGACAAGCAAAGTTTGATGAAGCCACATTTCCATTCACTGGATAGGTTAAATCAATTGATCTTGCTACTCTTATTCTTTCCTCATTTGAAGAAGCTCCCATCGCAACACAAGTTTCATCCATAAATGTTCTTTCACTTGTTGTTGTCCAAGTCCACCTTTGCCATCATCTCCATGTGTTATATGTCCTGATGATTAGCCCCATGCACCTTTGTCTTCTCCTGTAAACGAGGATTTTGTTGTTCATGACTCATCTGATGTTGCATCATCGGCATAGCCCACGCCAACTCCCCCTCCTCCAACTCCGCCTCTTTCAACACCACCTGCTCAACCAGCCTCAAGTCATCTAATGATCACTCAAGGTAAAAATGGTATTGTTAAAAAGCGCTTATTTGCTGATATAGTTACCTTTTCTTCTAGTCGGCTACACATGGCTCTTCTTGTTCATCATGATCCCAAAGGCTTTAAAACAACATCTAAACATTCTAAGTGGGTTTATGACATGAATAATGATCTTGCTGCTCTTCGTGTCAACAATACATGGGATTTAGTGCCTCGACCCTCAAACACTAATGTTGTTGGGTCCAAGTGGATTTTCCGCACCAAATATCGCGTTGATGGGTCTATTGATCGGCACAAAGCACGTTTAGTAGCCCAAGGATTCACTCAAGTTCCCGGTTTGGATTATGCTCACAGGTTAAGTCCCATTGTTAAAGCCTCAACGGTTCACATTATTCTTGCTTTGGCAGTTCATCAAAACTGGTTGTTACATCAGTTGGATGTAAACAATGCATTTCTAAATGGTAATCTGAGTGAGACAGTTTTTATTTAGCAACCTCCGGGCTTCGTAGATTCACGTTATCCCAATTATGTTTGTGGATTAAACAAAGCTCTCTACGGTTTAAAGCAAGCACCAAGAGCTTGGTTTCAAAGGTTGAGTACGTTTCTCACACAGATTGGGTTTCATTGTAGTCGTGCTGATCCTTCTCTATTTTTATTTACACGTGGCACTACTATTTTATATCTACTTGTCTACGTTGACGATATCATATTAACCAGAAATAACAAAATTGCCATTGCAAACTTTATCACTCGATGAAATCAAGAGTTTGCAGTAAAAGATTTGGGAACTTTAAGCTATTTTTTGGGACTTGAGGTGGTATACACAGTTGATGGCTTATTTCTTACACAAACCAAATATGCTCTTGCCATTTTATCTTGTGCAGCCTCATAGCAA
Source organism: Lactuca saligna (assembly GCF_052625555.1). Taxonomy (NCBI): domain Eukaryota; kingdom Viridiplantae; phylum Streptophyta; class Magnoliopsida; order Asterales; family Asteraceae; genus Lactuca; species Lactuca saligna. The sequence goes on from NC_136420.1 coordinate 24,745,464, forward strand.
CTTCTGTCTCATGGTGAACCATTTCATGACCCCACTCTTTACAGGTCACTTGTTGGAGCACTCCAGTACTTAACCATAACTCACCCAGATCTCTCTTCTATTGTAAATCATGTGAGTCAATTTTTACAATCTCCTATTACAGACACTTTCAGGCAGTTAAACGGATCCACTACTAGAAAAAAGGCCTTTTACGATGCTCAATGCACGTCGTAAAACGCTCAGATGACGTGCTTTTGCGCATCGTCTATAGAGGACGCGCATTTATGTCATGCAATGCTTATCATTAAAGTCGCTGTCAAGAAAGGTCATGTCATAAATGAAGATGATACACATTTTTGCGTATCGTAATTTTTATTTTTATTTATTTATTTTAATTATTTATAGATTTACTAATTTTCAAATTAAATTTGCATTTCATGTCTCATAATAGAAAATAAAATACCATATACAAAAAATACAATCCATTGCACAAAACTTAATGTCATACAAAATACAAAATAAAATACAATAAATAAGAAAGATAATTCATTGCACTAAAATGTCAAATACAAATAATCATCGCTAACTATATAACCTAATACTACATTGCTATTAAGGGACATCATCATAACTCACTGAAGGTCTTGGAACAATGTTCTCATCATCAACTGTTACACCAACCTTCCTTTAGTAGATGACTTTCACACAATCAATATTGAAACAGATGCTGCCCGGGCCACCATAGATGTTGCCCGAACTTACCGAGCTCAAACTTCCCTGACCAAAACCCAAAACCAAACAAACACCATATCAAACACAATATTTAAATCAAAAATAAAAATGTAACAAATAGAACCTTGAAAATCATAAAACAAAAACTTCAAAATTTACATGAATTAACCTTACTATATAAGTGCTCCAACCTTGTGTGGGCCCAATTCCTTGAGAATGAGGAAGAACAATTGGTAAATAAGTTAGCAAGAAATAAAATTTTGGAATTGGAAATTAAATTGTTTGGATAATATCATGAAAATAAATGAAGGATTTCATAAACCAACCTGTTCTCTTGCCAAATTTACCCATCCGCCATAAACATAACCGAGGGCAATTCCTATAGGTATGCACATGTAAAATATTCCCAACCAAGTTGTTCTCTATAAAAAAAAAAGATAAATATGTTATATTTGTACAAGGGTATAATCGTCATATGTAGAAATATTGGGTGATTTGTAGAAAAAGATGGAACCTGAGATAATTTCTTGAAAGATTCATTCATTTATCTCATTCGATAACTCTATGTATGTCTTGAAACAATCAAATCAAATCAAATGTTTTTGAGTCGGATTAAAATTTTAAAGATTATTAAACATACCTAGTTGCTAGGAATAACCAACCAACAAAAGAATTTAAAAGAGACAAATAATAAGCAAGAGGACTTTAATTAAATAAAGTACATTATTACCTGCAATTTTGCTTTCTCAGGCACAACTTTTCATAATTCAAATCCATAATTTAACGTGACAATAAAACTCAAGGAATAATCAACTGAAGAAATCATAATCATACTTACTGCATAAGAAACACAATTTTTCATTTGAATCCAACCCTGGACCTCCCCTCCTTCTTCTTCTTCCATGTTTGTACATTGCTACTGCAACAAATAATCAAACTATATAAAAAAAATTAATTGCAAGCTAAATATTGAAGAAAAAAAACTCAGTGCCAGTTAGTTTTCTTGGCAGCTGAAACTTCCAAGGGCATAATGGTAATTTTCTACCCCAATTAGAAGTGATAGTAAAAAACAAAACTCTCGATGCCAGTTAGTTTGAAACTTGCAAGGGCAAAATGGTAATTTTTTGTCCTGCCTACTAAGAAACATATTTACATATAGCCTAAACCTTTGATCTTTCATAATTTTGCTTATTAGGATATTTTTCTTCTTATTTTAGCAGATTCACAAAGGTTTTGGCTATCTATCCTACAACAAAATTATGGTAATTAGTTGGTGACATAAACAAAAAACGACTATATTATTATCATAATTAATTAACTTTATATATAGGAAAAAAATCACACATTTGATTGGATTATAGTTGCAAAATATTGAATTAAGAATCTATAAGAGAGACAGTTACATCTAAGTAGCAAGCCATTTTTGTATTTTGATTCTTGTTATTAGCTTTTAATAAAAAAAATCTTTTAGTTTTTTGGCAAAATCAAAAGAAATTACTTTTCTTCAAGTACAAACTTGAAAGAACCAAACCTTGGTTTGAGTCATCAAGTCCTTGATCTCTCAAAAAGTGAACCTGGATCATAAAAAAATAATTGATTTCCCAGCAAGCCCTTGAAAGTAATGGGAAAGAATAAGATATTGTAATTTATAGGAGTAAATGGTGTAAAATAGCATCGTGAATCTTATATAGACCGCCCAATTATAACACCCACAAAAACTTGAGTTCTGATAAGCCACAAGAAACCTAGTCAATCACCATTATTTTCTTCAAGGCCTGGTGCTTTTTCTAATACTTTTATAACAATTTCTATAAACCATTGACCTTGTGCTGATGTAGGATATGGTTTTTTCATATGTATGAGGTCTTTTATTCTAATTTAGGTGATTCACTTTAAACGATTCAGTTCAAACAAATTAAGTGGTTCAGTTAAATTAGTTTATCTTTAAATCAAGATGGAATGAATCGGTTATTTCGAAGAAAAACTATCTGCGGGATTTATATATGAATTGAATAAATCATACCTTCAATCATTCCTAAAGCTTCCTTTATGCTTCTCTCACTCTAGTATGATGCTCTTGGATCTCTGCAAGTGTTTCAAGTACCTACACCAACACAAAAAAGAAAAAGAAAAAAAAAGAATAAGCATTTCTACTTAATTGTCTCCTCGCACTGTTTAATCCTTCACTGGGGGTTCATTACTATACAGATTATCTTTCAATAAACTCAAAATCAATCTAAATTTCCAACACTATAAGATACTATTACTAATATACAAAGATCAGAATATAACGTGCAATAAATAAACAAGTGCAAATCCCTTTCCCAGGTTCAAGTATATTAGTTCATGAATTCCAATCCTTAACGACTCAAGAATAACAATTAACGAAACAAAAAAACTGAATTTTAGATTTCAAGTACAGATTCATACAAAGTAAAATCCAAAACAATTGAAACCTTTACCTCTTATGAGAGATCTGAAGAGCTTGAAATTCTCGTGCTCATGTAAATTTAAGTCTTACATTACGTTTAACCTCAACATTTATCAACAATAACAAAACTTAAACTGAATAATTACACACAACAAAACCAGAAAGTGAAATATGGTTTGCAAGTATGGTTTGAAAATAATCTCATGTGATAGTTGTTTAATACAAACAGTAAGAAAAAATGTACTAAATTAGCTTGTCAAAGATAAGCTTCTTGTAAAGGTTTAGGGTATGATTTAAATTAGTTCCTTTATCATATATCTCCTATAAAAATAAAGAGCCTGATAAGAAACACCACCCAAATAGAAAAGAAATTCAATTGTTTTATCAGTATATTGAGTCAAATATCAACACGCACGAAAGATGAAAATAGGAAACAATCTAAGAGAAAGAGAGAAGTTTCAATCATACGGTTGTAGAAAACAAGGACCGTGTACCCTCCAGTTTCAACCTAGCAGTTGAAGAGAACCTGGTGACTGGTGCTTTGTGATTGATGTAGTGAGATTAGGTTCTTTTGCAATTCGGGCTCACTAGTGCAAATGTTGGTCTCGCTGCCTAGTCTGTGAATCGACATATCCCCTTCACAATTATGTAAATCGTTAAATTTGAACCTTAGTACAGGTTCTTTCCTCCTTTAAACTATAAAGAGTCAAACCCCCTGAATTTCCAAATATGAAAGCGAATTGCTTAATAAATAAATAAACCAGTATCACATAATCAAACTAAAGCGACCTTGATTAAAGTTAAAATAGATTAAAGTAAAATGTCAAAGTGAATTGATTAAAGTCAAAATACATGCAAAATCGACCTTGAGATCGATTTTGAAAGGCTAAATAAAATCGGAATGCAAAAGATGAGAATTAGAGTGAAGATAAAGTTATACGATGTGAAAATGAAGAAGAATCGCACCTAAACCAAAGTAAACCTCAAATGTGTAACATCCCGAAATATCAAGAGTAGAGTTGAAGGGCTAAAAGAGTAAATTGGGAAAGAGTGACTCGGCGAGTCCATGTGCGGACTCGGTGAGTAGAGTCACGACTTGGTCGCGTGTTAAGTGGCCGACTCGGCGAGTCAGTGTAATGGACTCGGCGAGTAGGCGCTGAATGGAGAAAACCCTAATTCTCGGGGTTGAGCCTTATATAAAGATTATTATGTTTTCCTCCCAGCCTCTTTATCACCCCTTGAGCCCCAGAAAAAACCTAAATCGCGGAGAAGCACCATTGTTGAGTGGGTTGGAGCTTGAAGAAGTAATTGTTGAAGGAATTTTGGGAGATTGAAGGCTTGGAGCAAGGGGCTTTGCTTGGATTCGAACTACATTGCAGTTGGGGCATCTCTTAGAGGTAATATCTCGTTATTGGACTATTGTTATGTTGTTTCTTCATTTTGGGGTTTGTGGGAATTTGTCTATGGATGTAATGGGAAGTCTAGAGGTTAGATCTGAGGTTGCTACCTCAGATCTGGAAGGGCGAAGAATCAGAGAGCATGAAAGTCCCTGTGTTGGAGTGTTTAGTGAAGCTTACATGTCCCAAACCCTAGCCCAATGTGCAAACGGCTTAGATCTCTTTGGATTCACGTAAAGTTTGCCACTTTACGTGATGGAGGAGTGGTAGGAGACTAGATCTATGTTTTGGATCAATTGCATGGCCTGGAGTGCTTCTGAATGGATTCAGACCGGTGGTACTCGGCGAGTCACATGGGTGGACTCGACGAGTTGGATGAAGATGGCCTGGAACTCGGCGAGTTGTATGAACAACTCGGCGAGTAGGTTGAAGATAGCCGTAGACTCGGCGAGTCTGTTCTTGGACTCGACGAGTCTTGTCGAAGAGTCCCAAATATTCTCTGGTTGAGTCGAGAATCGGTGAGTCGAGGGATGACTCGGTGAGTTGTGTGGGGTGGACTCAGAGTTGTTGGACTCGGCGAGTCTCGGGGTGACTCGGCGAGTTAGGTCGCGGATTGAGTGAAGTTCTGATTATGGGAACTCGACGAGTCACAGGGTTGACTCGGCGAGTAGGGTCGGTCAGGGGTTGACCTTGACTGAGGACTTTGATTTGGACCAAGGGTTGACCGTTAACTTTTAGGGATTGGACAGCGATGTGGCCTTTGGACCAAGAGAGGGGTAAAATAGTCTTTTACCCTTAAGAGGGTGCCATGAGAGGATTGATTCTAGTCTCGAGAGTTATATTCATGAGAGTTTTTGCCTTACGTGTTAGGCGGTGGCGAGTTCGAGATTTAAGTGTGGGGATATCTGCTTTCTTCTTGCCAGGTGAGTCTTCTCACTATACTTTACCTTGAGTAGGTAACCAGAGTTATGTGATAGAGTATTTGTGTGCTATGTATGTTATGTGTTGTACTGCATTATTTCTACGTGATTTATGTTGTGCATGTTTACAGAGTTAGAACCTGAGGGTTCATAGAGTTTGGGTGCACGGACCCACAGAGTTATAGCCTCGAGTAGCTAATATGTGCTATATGTGGTATTTTGGGGAACTCACTAAGCTTCGTGCTTACAGTGTTTTATGTGATGTTTTTCAGGTTTCTTTCAGTATCACGGGACGGCACCGGCTTGATTGTACACACCAGAGAAAGAGTTATATTTTGGAGGATCCTGGTTTTCTATGCAAGTGAAAATGGAGTTATGTTTTGTAAATCGACTATGAATGAGATTTTAAACAAGTGTTTCTAAGAATAAAATGATTATTTTAAATGAAAATTTTGTCTTGAAATTTACGGTGTTACAAAATGTTTGGGTAATAAAGCTAGAAACAGGTGGCGGTAGAGGATTCGGAGAAGCAACGGTGCACAGCAGGAGGTGGCGGCAAAGGGAAAAGGAATAAGAGTAGTAAGAGTGATCCAACATGGGCACTCCAAACTAAATAGGAGGTGGCGTTCCATACCAATGAGTGCAAAGCTAGAAGCGACCGGTGGCAAAGCTAGGTGCAGAACCACGGTGAAGTTATAGATGAGGGGAGGTGAAGGTGATAACAACCGTATACATTAAGAATCGCTCCCACATCCTTCTTATTGGAGGAGGAAGTAGCTCATCTCCAGGAGCGCCGTCTCTAGTGCAAATCAACCCAAAAAAAGGGTTTGTCTTTGAAGAAAGAATGGTGACAGGTATATAAACGGTGGTATATAGACGCCGGCATGAGAAAAGTATGACGGAGATGATGGTGAGGCGTAAGCAGCTGCAAATGGCCGTATACATTAAGAATGCCTCCTACTGCATTTTTTATTGGAGGAGGAAGGGGTAGAGTGAGAGTAAATAAGGAGAAGTTAAGCTTAAAATAAAATAAAACCCTATCATGTCCTAGGGTTTGCACAGAGAATAAGATGGCGATGGCTTAGGGTTTTCACAGAGAATAGAGGGAGAGAATGGAAGGAGATGAGGATAGAGTGGAGAAGCGGGCACTTAAATTTTTTAGAATTTTAGAGAATTTTCATTTCCCCCCGCCCCCCCCCCCCCCCCCCCCCTTAAAAACGCACGTCTAAATGTTTGTAATTTTTTTTTTGGACATTAATTTTAGGGCACGCACAAATGTGTGTCCTCTATCCCTCAAATTTTGCAAATCTGACATTACTTTTTAGGGCACGCACGAATGCGCCTCCTCTATCAGCGTATGTCATTGTTTGCACGTCATTAAAGGGCTGTTTTCTAGTAGTGATCCTACGGTATGTTAAGGGTACATTGTCTTATGGTCTCACTTATAAACAGTCTTCCCATATTCCCCTTGTTGCCTACTTTGATGCATACTGGGTTAGATGTCTTGAGACACGGCATTCTACGTATGGTTACTCTATTTTTCTAGGAGGAAACATTATCTCGTGGAGTGCTAAAAAGCAACCAACAGTCGCTAGATCTAGCTGTGAGTCTGAATATAAAGCAATGGCGAACACTGCTTCTGAACTTATATGGATTACTCATTTGCTTAGTGAGTTATAGGTTCCCATTTCTCCTACGCCATGTCTCTATTGTGACAACAAAAGTGCTCTTTTCTTAAGTCAAAATCCTGTTTCACACAAAAGAGCAAAACATATAGACCTTGACTATCACTTTCTCCATGAATTAGTGCAATTTGGAAAGCTGCATACTAAGTTTATTCCCACTACTCAACAAGTAGCTGACATTTTCACAAAGAGTCTCCCAAGACCTTTATTGGAGTACTTCAGGGCCAAGCTATGCGTTAGTCTACCATCGTCTCGCTTGAAGGGGAGATACAAACGAAAACTCTAGCCACTAGATATTTAGTAGATTAGTTTTAAATTCATGTAATTCGTTATCATAGGAAAGTCTGTTGTATTTTGTACTTATATGTTTTTATATGAATATACATCACTCTGATTATTGGAGTTTGATATCAATTCATTATAATAGTAATTCAGATAATATCGAAGTGAGCACCTTAGTTATATTAAAATAATAGAAAGAGAACAGAGCTTCTAATCATGTGTGAAAAAAAGAAAAGAATCAATAGCCAATAAGCAATTTGATTTCGCTATATCAATAGTTAAGATCCCACACGTAGTTATATTACCTGAAAACAAATGGAAGAAAGTATACTATATTCAAACTTCAAATAAACCGCATTTTAGTAAGTTCTACGATGTTATATCAACCGTTAACACAACTAATTAAGGTTCATGGATTTTGAAAGGAAACCTGAAATGGTTTAGCTTTAGGGTTCCAGTGGGTTGGAGTTGAAGACACCGCAGATGACAAAAAGAATGGGAAGTAAAGAGACAGTTTATGGCGGGGTTTTATAGATGTCTAATTTGTATATTTGGTCCCTTTATTTGACGATACTTCACTACATGGTCCTTCTAAGTTTCCCCTTTTTGTATATCTTTTATTATATTACTGTTTTAATTAATTTATTTTGATATACTGTTATAACTTTAATGTCCTTATAGAATTATTCTGCAAACTAAATGCCCCCTTAGACAACTGTAAAAGAGTAACGTCTTCTTTTGACGGCATGTCCATCCCGTAAAGTTGATTTTACATCATCATTAAGGCAATCATAATATAACATTTACATTTTGTAGAGTCGAGCATCAAAATTTGTGGTTACTATGAGTTAATGAACAAAAAAAAAAAAAAAAAAAAAAGTAGCACTTATCATAATACTCGTGATCAACCCAAAAAGAAATATAAACAAGTTCAATATAAGACAATAAACGCACTCTGCTTTGACAATCCTTAATAGTTAAACCAACACAATTAATCTAGCATATTAGAACGTTATTTGGCTCAATTCCTATATCGGTCATAATGTTTAGGTCGTTTGATAATAAACTTTGTTATTGGTGATGCACGTGGAAATTAATGGAATCTGTAGCAAATCTCGAAGCATCTCGACTTCTTCATCAACATAAACAGATATATGGAGCTCTACTAGTGCTTTCTTTAGCACAGGTGACTTAGCCATGACAAGTTTCACAAACTCCATCTCAAGAGCATGATTAGTGAAACTTGTTATCTCCATTTCTTTAAGATGATCCAAGTTGAGGCCCAAATAATCTTGAATATCATGCAAGTTATTGAAAGTTTTTTGACAACACCGCCTCCCAACACATCTAATCAGATCAAAACATGTCAAAAATTGTAAGTAGGATCATGAAAGATCTATTAAACCATATGTGATAGTATGTAGTCGTTGATATTTACCTCCGCTTTGATCTTCTCCAAATTTGGACAGCTGCAGATCACACATAGAACAGTCGAAAGATCATCGAAACACACACCAAGAACAAGTATTCTCAAGTGGGGTAGTGAAATGGGGAGCTTATGTGGCCAAGGGCTTTAACCAAATACCAAAACAAAGATTAAAAGTTTAAAACACGATGAGATAAAACAATCAAGTGAAGTATTATCTGAATTGAAGGTAAACATCTAAACAGTTCAACCAACTCATACTCAGTAATCTCTACGTCTATCCAATCATTTATAAGCTGCATCGAAATACCTATGTAAGAAATATTTTATTGGAAGAGTTTCTTAAGTAGTTATATGCGCCTTACCCAAGTAAATTCCTCAACTATGGTGCAATTGGTAAGGAGCTGAAAAAGCATCTCGTAAGCAATACAAACAGGACAAAAGCGCAGGGTCTTCAACCTACTAAATACCCTATTCATTATTGGAAGCTCAAAAGTACAATATGAGAGTTCTAGGTGCTCCAATCCTTGCAATGAAAAGAACGAACTGGGTACCAAATAGGAGTCGGTTCCCGAAATCTTAAAGATAAATTTCTTGATATTATTATCCCTTGAAAGATGAAGTATTATTTGATCAATCTCGCTAAAAATTTCTGTATTAACAAAGAGACTGAATTCCAAAATCGGAGCCTTGTGTAGCAACAAAACGTGGAAAATGGCTTTGACAAACCTATATTCATCAATTTCTTGATTTCCATTTCTGTCATTAAATACAAGTTTTGCCATTGTCGTCCAACAATACCTCCATTTCCTTGACAAAATGCTTGTCCTCAATGCATCTCGAATCGGCATTAGAGTTAGAATTTTTTCAATTGTGTCGTGAGGAAGAGCGCTAATTCTATCCCGGCTATTCTTGCGATGACTTTCATCTCTTGATAAATTCCTCCAAGCTTGATGCTTGATCGACAAGGCTGCAAAGAGAAATGCATAACCAAATATACTAGAGTCATAAATTCGTTATTTTAAGCACCTGATGATGATGACAGTTTCAATATCTGCCTACCCCTCTTTTCGTGATTGAAAAAACTAAAGGTTTTATTATATTCATCGATAAAAAGTGATGAAATAAGATCTGGTTTTATGCCGATTCAGATAATATCGAAGTAAAGAAGGTAGTTACATCAAAGTGATGGAAACAGAACAAAGCTTCTAATCGAATACAATAACCAAAGCATGCAAAAAAGATTGCCAATTTGGTTTCGTTATATCAATAGTTAAGATCCACAAGTGGTTATATAAGCATGAACATTTGCAAGTATATAAACGAAGATCCAAACTTGAACTAAACCACATTTTAGTAAGTTCTACGATCGATCAACTGTTAACACAAGTAAGATTCATGAACTTGAGATGATCGAAAGTTTGAAAGGAAACCTTATGGTTTAGTTACAGGGTTCCAGTGGATGGGAGTCGAAGAGATCGCCGATGACAAGAAGAATGGGAAGACGAAGAGAGGTTATGGCGGGATTTTATAAATGTCTAATTTGTATATTTGGTCCCTCCTTTTGACGATACCTTACCAGGCCTCTTAAGTATCCCATATATATATATATATATATATATATATATATATATATATATATATATATATATATATATATATATATATATATATATATATATATATATATATATATATATATATATATATATATATATATTTTTAAAATGGTAAATATATCCTACTCTTAAACTACCTTTTTATATATATATATATATATATATATATATATATATATATATATATATATTTAATTTGATATGGTAATTAAAATTATGATTATCATATCAAATTAAATTTATATAATTTGTATACTATTATATAAATTTAATTTGATATGATAATTATAATTTTAATGATTATAATAACTTTGAATTATGTTTCAATAAAATCGTAACCAGAAAACCAGGTTTAGAAAAATAAAATAAATAATATAATAATAATCATAACATAAATAATAATTAATATAATTCAAATAAAATTAGAAAAGGTTGATAATATAAGAAAAAAAATTAGAAAAATGGTTTTTGCACTTTATAAAAACTCATAAGTTGAATTCTAACTTTTTTTTATGTGAACCGTGCCCGTGGATGCAAAAGTGTTAGGAAATTTAAGAGAAAGTTATAATATTTTTGGAAAAATTTTAATAAAATTTTAAATTTTATTTTTTTATTAGAAAATTCTTGATTTTTTAACCTTTTTAATAGAAAAGTAAAAAAAAAAAAAAACAGGTTAATTTACTCACTTTAACCATTTTTGACGTTTATAGGATAAAATCGTTAATATTTTCAAAATAATTGGACTTTTATGTAGATTTTTTTGTCAAAACTTATACATAATGTATAAACGTATTTTTTATGTGTTTATATCTATTTTTACGTACTTTTGTATTTTTTTAAGGTTTTTATATGTATTTGTTTATTATTTTTAAGTATTTTAAATGTATAAACGTATTCTTTTACATATTTATATATATTTTAAAGTATTTTATACATTGTTTTATGAATTTCTATGTCTTATTTTTATGTATTATGTATTTATATATACTTTTACATATTTATGTCCTTTTGTAAGTTTGTGTATGTATATGTTTACATTGTTTATGTATTTTAAATTTATAAACATATTTTTAACGTATTTATATGCATTTTTATGTATTTTATATATATTTTTTTGTGTTATTTTTTATGTATTTTGTATTTATGTATTTTTTTTAAAGTTTTTTATATATATGTTTATGTATTTTAAATGTATAAACATATTTTTTACAAATTTATATGTATCTTTAAGTAATTTACATATTTTTGTGTATTTTGATGAGCTTTCTTTATGTATTACGTATTTATATGTATTTTTATGTATTTATGTATTTTTTTAAAGTTTTTTATATAAATGTTTATGTATTTTAAATGTATAATTGTATTTTTTTTACGTATTTACGTAATTTTTTTACTTCAAGTCGTCTTAAACATTTTATTCAGTTCGTACAACTTCTTCGCATCTGTTTAGATGGTTTTCCTACATACATATATATTTTAAGTTTTTCCCATTAGCTTATCTTGAAATTAAACATCGAATGGGAAAAACTTAAAATATATTGGTATGTAGTAAGACCATTGATGTGAAAAATAATTACGCAACGGTTTACCCTACCAATGTAACTACTTTCTACTTAAGGCAATGTACCTTGTTGTAAATAGTATAGCACAAAAGTCATATATCGAACACAGGGAGCGGTATAATTAGCTAATTTTTACCTACTACTAACTAAATTACTAAGAAAATCATATAAATGATTTTCTCTAGTTTTGCAAGAATAGAAACTTAATAAACTAAGTTAAACTAACAATTAACTAAGCAAATTATTAAACTAAAGCAAGAAACAAAAAGAGATGATTTTAGCTAGGGTATTTGAGAGACTTTCATTTGGCTTCAATATACTTGCTAATATGGTTGATTTTATGGAAGTGCATGGATTAATGTTCAATGGGTTACCGATTCCTAAGATGACCAAGTTAATATTCATTAACTTAATCCTTTAGCAAATAAGTCCATTCATTCGGTGATCAGGCAGATAAACTAACAAGCTTACTAGTGTTCGGTTCAAGTAAAATTAGACTTATAATAGATTAATCAGACTAGTTAATTGATTCAATCCAGTATATGATAGGTCGTCATATATTAGCTCCTACGATTATTTACCTACTTTTCTATTTAACCCTAGGTTTTAGCCAAAAATCTAGTCCTACAATTTTTGCAATCCACAAAGATCATAAGATTCAAGCTCAATTAAGAAAGATAATCATACAAACTTAATTAAACTCCACAATAAATAGACAAAACAATTATTAGGAGTGAGCAAAAACTGAACCGCAAACCAAAAAAACCGAAAAAACCGCATAAACCGAAACCAAAAAACCGAAACCGATGGTGCGTTTTTAGTTTTGCAAAAACCGAAAATACTCGGTGCGGTACGGTTTCTAGTCTTGCAAAAACCGCAAAAAAACCGAACCGCACCGCGTGTATATATATATATATATATATATATATATATATATATATATATATATATATATATATATATATATATATATATATATATATATTAAATGTTGATATTCGTAAGAACCAAAAACTTATGACAATTAAAATTTCTATAAATATAAATATTTATCTTATCTATCAGAGGATGATTGTATATTTTTAAACATATATTTAGTGGTATTTATAATAACAAATAATGTTTATGATATTTTTTAACATTTAAATATAAAGAGTACTAGTGATATAGTATCATTTTTATGAATACATTAATTGATATTATCGTATGTACTTGTGAAACAAACAATATATTAAATTTATATTATATTCATGCATTAGAACATGTTGGAAGAGTGGTTATGTAATTTCATTTCAAACCAAGAGGTGGTGGTGTCGGTTTATCTCCAATAAATGATTAGCACTCCTCATCTGAGTCAAAGTAACTCGCTGAGTTACTTGAGTTTTAGTAAAAAGGCCAAAAAAAAAAAAACTAACAAAAAACCGCAAAAAAAAAACGAACCGCAAAATAACCGCAATAAAAAACCATAAAAATCGAAATGCATAAAACCGAACAGTGCGGTTTCTAAATTTTAACAAACCAAAGTTGCGGTTTTCGGTTCGGTTTTAGCTGAAAATCGCACCAAACCGCACCATGTTCACCCCTAACAATTATCATAATCATAAGAGGTTCTTTAATAAGCTAATTAAACAAATAACCAATAAAAACTTAATCCATCCATAAATCAAACGACATATAGTCAACTAAATCTATGTCAAACGAAAGTCATGGGGTTTTAGCCCATGATTTTAGCAGGTAAAATCATAAAGATGAATTCTATATGCAAAGTCATGGTCAAACTAAAATATAAAATCATAATCAAGAAGTTATTTCCTTATTACTCTCAATTCCCAAGATACAATCGATTCCTTCGCTTCCAAGCTTCATTTCAGATCCTTGGCCTTCAAAAATCATCTATATCTTTTAACAAAAAGTTCCCAATTCGCGTAGAATGGCATCTATTTATAATTTCCCAAAAAAATAAGACCACCACGATGTGGTGAGGCTACCACAATGTTGTATTCGTAATTATCCCGTATTTAGCAAGTCTTCGACGTCAATCGGGAAAAGTCAAAACACCACGTTGTGGTGATGACAGCTCCTAAATTCTTTAACTTTTTAGCAATTTATCTCTTTTTTACATGTATCTCACTTTTTTTCACTCAAATACTTACATGCTTAATCAAGGACCTTCACTTCAACCTTTATTGGTTAGAGGCATTAGCCTAAGTGCAATGACTACTTAAGCTTTGCTGGATAGATTTCATGTATAGACTGCAAAACTTATTACATCATATAAGCTACCAGATTACCTTTCATATTTCATGACTTTTCACTAGAAAAATGGGATGCCACACATACAATATAACATGTGTTGTCTTAGGTAAACATTTGGATTCTCATTAGATCATCCCATCTAGTACTAGTAAAACTTTTAATTATCTAGGTTTTCTTAACTTAAACTATTGCTTCAAGTCTTAATGAATGCAAAATTTGAAAACTAGCAATGCAAATTTTGAAAAATCAAATGCTTGTTTTTCTAATGCAATATACCCTTTACCCCACACTTAATTAATGCAATGCCCTCATTGCATGCTATGCAAAACATAAAATTAAAAAGGGAGAAAAAGGAACAGACTCCCCTGGGATAGAAGATGCATCTCGGATTGTGTGGCTGACGTGTGATATAGCTTGCTCAAAAGTGTGGAAACAGAAGTGATTGACTGCTACAGAAAGTGGCTCAAAGACTTGGATACTTATACATCATAATGCATATGATTTGACTCGAAAAGCGGACTTGAAAAGGCACCACGTCGTAGTGTTGTAGAATACGTCGTGATGGCGTGAAGGAAATAATATTTCATTTTTTGACTGCAACAACACATCGTGGTCATTGATACCACATCGTGTTGAGTGGAAAATGGCAGAAAAAAGGGTTGTTAACAGCATTTTTTGTCAAAATTCCTTAACACCAACAAAGATAAACATTTCTTGGATGTGACTCTTCACTTGTTGCGAAAATTAACTCACGAAATGCTCAACTCTTGCCTATCTCGTTGGTTTCTAATCTTTCTCTAAAATGCAACATTCTTTTGCCAAAACTACCCCTCACTTAGACTTAAAAGTAGGAAACAAATTAAACAACCAAATAAAAATAACAATATCCAAAACAACCACGCCAACAAAATAAAATAAACACAAAATAAAAATAAACATTTCTTAAATCCACTTCAAGAAAAAGGATAAAACTCTCTCCTTCCTCATCATCATAATGATCGCCACTTCATGCACTTCCTTCGGCTCCTCCCTGTCACTCTCTCTAAAGCTCCTCCCAACTTGTCACATGCGGATATGTAGCTAGAAAATTGTCGAGTCGATTTAAATGCATTTGTTGCATCATGTAATCCAAGCTCATGTTTGTATAGTTGACACTTAGTGCCAAGTTGTCTTGAAATTGTCTCAAACTCACATTGTAGGGATCCATCGGAAGCTCAACCTCGGTTGGGATCACCGGTCGTTCATCTTCATCCGCATCACCTCCTCTTTTTCAGACCCTTCAACCAGGTCGGTTGCGAGGCATATTATTGTGAATGGAAAATTTTCCAAGCCCATTATCAACCATAATATTCACCCACTTATATAAAAGAGGAGAAAAAGTGTTTTGAGGTCTCACTATTATAAACATGGCTTCGCGATTGTTAATAATGTTGAATGACCGCGCAATTTTGGTGATCAAGATTTCGCCATATAACAGAGAACCACATCGATCTTTCCCTGCCCAGACCGAGTGAAACCCCGCAAAAAGGAAAGGAATGTCCAAATAAATGTCTGGAGTAATGAGTGCCCACAAGAAAAATACATCTAAATCTGAGACTTTTTCCCCCCTCTCCATTGATTGATTGTATTTGTAATTAACCGGTAAAGAAGGAGATTGTAACATCCATAAAATCTCTTGAAAATTTTAAACTTTTAAATTAAAGTCAAAACCACACTTGTTTACAGATAGTTTTCTAAACAAGTTCAATATCAGATTAATCCCAAAATCATGAAACAAAACATGAGGAGGTGCACAATCACGCCTTCACCTTCCCACGATCCTTTGAAGTACCTGAAACATAATCTGAAACTGTAAGCCCAAGCTTAATGAGTTCTCTCGAAATACCAATACACAACAAATAGTACAAATATAATAACATGTAATGGGTCCATAACTTAACAAACTGGATTACCCCTGAGCCCACAACATAAGTCAGGCTTACCCCCACGCGGCCACAGCTTATGTCTGGCTTACTCCCCGACCTGATCGGTCAACAGACTGAATACCACTAAGCCCTCAGTACGAGTCTGGCATCCCCTACCTAGCCCTCAACTCATATCTCGAATGCTCATGAGTCCTCAATATGAGTCTAGCATGCCCTCCCTTGCCCTCAGATCATATTTGGCATACTCTAGGGTTTGTTGGTTACAGCACAAAGCAGTAATACCTCAACCCGCCCACACAATCTGTCGACATATAGCAGATAATATCATATATAGATAAATAGGCAATTTCACAGATAGTCCTACAGATCTACCAAACCAGCATATCAAGACTAGCATGCATACCTATATTATACTTAGCATGTTAGCCATGTCAGGATATCAAACCAATTGGTCGGCCTTGGTGCCTTCAACCCAAAAGTATAGTGAGGAAAACTCACCACACAAACAGTGTAGAACTATTAAGGCCTGACTCTGAATCTCAGGCTCTCAGCTCCCGACTCAATACCTACAACCACCATGACCAATTCCATCAAAAATCGTAAATATCCAAGATGCCCTCAAAAGTCAAACTTGGTCAACCATAGTCAAATTCAAAGTCAACGATCAAGGTCAACAATCCATGTTGACCCAACTCGTCGAGCGCACCCATGAACTCGTCAGGTTTCTACAGTACTCAGAACGTTAGGAAAACCCCAGCCAACTTACCGAGTTGGCTAGAAAACTCTTCGATTTTTCCCAGCTTAACACATTCAGTTGATTTCTTCGATTCCAGGGACTTTAAGGGCGTGTTCGGCAAAACTAGTTGGTAGCGGGTAGCTTGTAGCTTGTAGCGTTTTGTTAAACGCTACATGAAGTAGCATTTGGATTTGGAGCGTTTTGATTAAACTAAACGTTAGAAACTTGTAGTGTCAAACAAGGCTTTTTGTTTTAAACGGAGCATTTTGTCAAATGCTAGAAGCTAGACGCTCCAAAACTCTCCATACCAAACACGCCCTAAGGCTCAGATCTAAACTCAAATGTTGTCTAAAAGGATAAAGCTTCCAACTTTATCCTTTGGGGATACTCCTATTGCTCAAAAACCCCGCCATAAGGCTTGAAAACTCAAGGGCTTAACCATTAAGCACAAAATCATTGAGATTTGAAACCCAACTTTTCTAGAAGTGGTTCTAGCCTTAAAAACGTCCCAAAGGTTGGTGTTTTATATACATGCATGTCCAAGGCATATCTTAAACCCAAAATGGTTTAAAAAGGGGAAATGTGACCTAAAATCCATGCATGGCATCAGGACTTGGCTAAAGACCACATCCAAACCACTATTACGTCACCTTGACCTGGAGATTCGTAAAGTTGCAACCTTTATGAAATCCATCCATAGCAACATCCAATAATAAGGAGAAAAAGGACAAACTCAAGATCTAGCTACATAAAGGAGTAAAAATCAGATCTTGGACACTTACAAAGGTCCAGAAGGGTGCCAAACAGAAGATGAGAGCTTTACTTGCTAGATCCTTTCTTCTTTCTTCCAACTTCTTCTTCTTTTGTTCCAAAAGTACCACACTAGCCCACAAAATGAGAGGGGAAAGTGATTAGGGTTCACAAGGGCCGATATGGGGGTTTGAAGGTGGATAAAAGATTAGCATTAATGATTTAAGGAGGTTATGTAGGGTGCAAAACCCTAAAATTTAGGTTTTCCCACCTAGCCATCAACTCGTCGAGTTCTCCACACCAACTCGCCGAGTTGGTTCATAAAAACGCACGGCCCAAAGCCCATCAACACGTCGAGTTAAGGCTATCAACTCGCCGAGTTCCAAAGGAAAACTTGCTTTAAAAATAAATCTCATACCTAGCGATCGGGATGTTACAACTCTCCCCTACTTGGACTAGGCTTCGTGTCCTCGAAGCCTGCTGCGAAGAAGAAAGCCGGATAATGCTCCTGCATCTCAGCCTACAGCTACCAGGTCCGCTCAGAGCCCTTCTAGTGCTGCCACCGTACCTTTACCAAAGGTATTTCCTTGCTATAAGAAACCTTCACCTTCCTTTTCAGAATAGCTACCGGCCTCTCGACATAGTTCAGATGTTCATTAACCTGAATGTCATCCAATGATACCACTGCATCCTCATCCGGTACGCACTTTCGCAGCTATGAAACGTAGAAAGTGCTATGAATATGATTGATCTCATATGGAAGATCTAATCTATAAGCAACCTTCCCAACCCTGGCAACAACCCAGAATGCTCTAATATACCGAGGGCCCAGTTTCCCCCTCTTTCTGAAGCGAATCACACATTT
Source organism: Lactuca saligna (assembly GCF_052625555.1). Classification (NCBI taxonomy): domain Eukaryota; kingdom Viridiplantae; phylum Streptophyta; class Magnoliopsida; order Asterales; family Asteraceae; genus Lactuca; species Lactuca saligna. Next base: position 24,764,029 of record NC_136420.1, read on the forward strand.
CCAAGGTGAGAAAGAGAAAGAGAGAGGATGAAATTTTAGTTTATCAGTATATTTAGGATATAATTTAATTAAAAATATATTTCCTATAATACCCTTAGCTGAATTAATTAAGATATCCTTCCTTCTTTTTTTTTCTACTTATTTACAAAAATACCATTTTGCATCTCGACCTTTTTTTTATCTAACGTTTCACTTTTAGTTCTCAAGTTTTCGGGACACTAAGAGTTTTCAAATGATCATTCCTCTCTCTCTCTCTCTCTCTATATATATATATATATATATATATATATATATATATATATATATATATATATATATATATATATTAGTTTATAACTCATGAGAACCACGTTATAAAATTAATTAAACTTTCATATCAAAAAATTAAAATTATTAATAAATTATTTCAAATAAGTTATTACTTAACAAATATTTTTTAGTTATATAAAATTATAATCGCTAATTTAAATAAATACGTGAAGTAATATCACCTTATAATCTATATTAATTTTATTTTATTTTTAATCTAATGTTATTTATTTAATATAATTAGAGTGAAAGAACTTAAAATACAGATTTTAAAATTTAAAATTTAAAATAAATATACAATTATTAATTTATTTTAATTAGAGTGAGAAATTTAAAATTTAAAATTTGAAATGAATAACTAATAGGTTGACAAGTGGCATAATAGATGACATATAATATTAATGAGGAGTTCTAATATTATGACACTTGTCAATAGGAAAATAAAATTATTCATGTATTAGAATAGGAATATATATATATATATATATATATATATATATATATATATATATATAGGGAAAATCACCTAAAAGTCTGAGAACGCGAGAACACTTTTGTATCAATCATTTTATAAGGGTAAATTAGACATTATTCATTTAAATTAAATTTTAACATATTAATATTAAATTATGATTTCCTTAAAGCTAACGATAATTTAAGTAACTACCTAAAAAGTGAATTAATCATTTTTTTTTCTTTTTTCGTTAATAAAAATATTTTTTTTATCAGACTTCTTTTTTTAAAACGAGGGTTTTGAATATTTTTGCTCATAAAAAAAACCTTTATTTTAAAACGAGGGTTTTGAATATTTTTGCTCATAAAAAAAAAACCTTTTTTCAACTGATTTATACAAAATTTCATTTAGAAGTGAATAGTACACTATAAATTTACCAATTTATTGAATTAGTTTTCTTTAGTCATATTTTTTACAGTTATATTTAACCATGAATAAAATATATATTGTTGTTTATGAATACATTTGTAATTATAAATGAATAAAATAAAATATGGAAATCAAAAATCAAATATAATTGTAACTATAAAAGATTAAAACACTTCAAATATATTCAGAAAACAATGAACAATGTGGTGAATAAAGTACGAATGTTATATTCATAAATGATGAAATACTTCATTAATGACTATATATATATATATATATATATATATATATATATATATATATATATATATATATATATATATATATATATATATATATATAACAATTATCTTCACAAATGATAAATACACTCCAGAGAAAAAAATTGCAACAAGAAATATGAAAATACAGATCCCAAGTGCCCATCTAACCCGTGAAAATTCATCACGTTCGATGCACTTCATTCGTCCTGTTACATAGTGAATAAGCTAAAAAAACAACAAATTAATACCCAAACGAAAATAATTATAATCAAATACAAATGCAAATATAAACCTATTGTATTTTCGGGCATTTTTATCGTTAGTGAATAAGATTATAAGTAAATCACTTGCCAATTTGCCACACATTATTCCAAATTCTAATTCATGTTTTAATCGCCATCAGGGAGAAAGGAACATTCTATCGCTGTGATTAAATGGGTTGGGGTTATACACACACCACCATGGTGCGATCGTCTGAATAGGACTGCGAAAAACGATGGCTGGGGGAGGAAGAGATCATGGTATGTAATCGGTGGCTATAGCAAAATCGATGCACGACCAGAAAAGCCGATAACACAATAAACCCTTGAGTTGGCGACATGCGATGGTCTGATTAAGGTTGTGATACATGATGGTGCGATAGAGGGAGGCTGTGAGAAGAAGAAATTGTGGAATGCAGACGATGAGGCAGATTATTGATCGAACTCTAGGTATACAAAGAAAGAGATGTGGAAAGGGGGGAAGTAATTTGAACGACATTATGAGAGAGATTGATAAATTATAGGAATGAGTTAAAGTTGCAATTACCATTATAGCCTTATGACCTTTTACAAGTTACACTTTAATATCGGTTGTTTCTACATTTTACACAAATGACCCGTTTGATAATAGCCTTAGATCTGAATATTTAGATGGTCCAGATCCATTCTCGCGTTCTCAACCTTTTAAGTGTTCTCATTTGATTTCACTCACACATATATATATATATATATATATATATATATATATATATATATAAGTTCAATTGAGAAAATAAAAAAGGTTGAGAATAGAGGAATCATTCTCAACACTTATTTATTTTTGATGCAAAAACCTCCTTCTAACCGGCGGAAATGGGAAAGGAATACACATGTGTTTTCCAAGAAAACATGTGTCCTTAAACTATGCTAATAATTACCCTAATATATACAAAAACATAGTTTTTTTTTCGATTTTTTAATTTTTAATGAGCTATTTTTATCGAAAAATGATTTTAAATTTATCAAAATTCATAATTTTTTATTCTTTATAAATAGACATAAATATTGATATAGTTTTAAGATAAATTAAAAAAATTTATTTTTTTCTATAGTTTCAGCTATCGTTATTCATAACTGAATAAAAATTAATCAGATTTTTACTACGGTACATTCGCTGTTCACTTATGACTAAAAAGATATGATTAATTTTTTTTACAGTTTAAGTATCATTTATACAGCTTATTCATATATGAATAACAAATTAACTGTAACAAAAATCTGATAAATGTTTTATTCATATATAAATATAAAATATGACGACAACTAATACACGTTTTACTTATATATAAATATAATATATGATGAAAAATGATGTAAAAAATATATTTTAAGTAAGAAAAGTTTATTACGTGTTATATTCCTATATGAACGATACTCTAACTATAAAAGAAATTAAGAATACGTTTTATTCATGAGTGAATAACGAACGTACTGTAATAAAAATTTGATAAATTTTTATTCACTTATGAATAACGAGAGCTGCAACTCTAAAAAAATTAGTTTATCTTAAAACTATATCAATATAGATCTCTATTTATAGAGAATAAAAAATTATGAATTTTGATATATTTAAAATAATTTTTCGATAAAAATAGCTTTCTAAAAATAAGAAATTTTTTTTGTGTATATTAAGGTAATGATTAGCATAATTTAAGGAAACATATTTGGTTGGAAAACACATGTTTATCCGTTATACGTTTCCGCCGATACGACTAAATATTTTGCGGCAAAATAAATGTGTGGCTGAGAATGATTATTCCATTCTTAACTTTTTTTTTTCTCAATTGAACCCTCATATATATATATATATATATATATATATATATATATATATATATATATATATATATATATATATATATATATATATATATATATGGGTTAAGTTCAAATGAGAACACTATTTAATGTGAGAACGTGAGAACACTACTTTATGTTACTGTTCTACTATAATATTAACATGTATAGTATCGTAGTAATTATAATATGAATATATTTAATTTTATATTGCTATTCTACTATCAAATTTATATATATGTGTAATAATTTAGCAAATTCTAATATGAATGTTAAATATGTGATTGTTCATATATTCGGTGATGAATAATGTCATAAAGTTGTACATATAAAATTTTAATGTGAATATTAATATGTGATTGTTCATATATTTGTTGATGAATAATGTCATATCGTTGTATATATAAAATTCATAGTAGAATAGTAATATAAAGTAGTGTTCTCACGTTCTCACATTAAATAGTGTTCTCATTTGAACTTAATTCATATATATATATATATATATATATATATATATATATATATATATATATATATATATATATATATAAGTTGTGAAACTCATGTATTACACGAGCTTATTAAAAAAAAACTTAAATATGAAAATCTGAAAAAATATGAAGTTTGAGTTTATAAGAAAAAAAATATCTAATTATTGAAGTGAAATTTTAATTTGTTCTTTATAACTTTTTTTTAATTTCTTTTTTAAATCTAAACAAATAATTTAAATAAATAAGTAAATAAAATAACTACATTCCATTTAGAATTTTAGAAACTATAAAAAAAATTATATTAATGAAACTGATATATACTTATTACAATTTTTACATTTGGTTATTATGTGGACTTTAAAAAATGAAAAAAAAAAAAAAAAAAAAATGAAAAGTGCAAAAAAAAAAAATCAAAAAATCTGAAAAAATAACATGTATCAGATGCAATAAGAACATCACATGTAACAAAAAAAAATATTTATTAGGTTAGATTAGATAGATCGTAAATAGAAAGTAGCAAAACATTGTGAACACTTGACATAATTAGTCTAATGATTGTAAATAAAGATAGTCTAATAGAAAATCTTGATCCAATGAATCATGAAAATTCATAGCAAATGGGTAAGAGAGAGTTCAAAGAATCGACACGTTTGTTTTTGAAATTGGATGTCAATCCGGTGTTTGTATACCACTGAGAATATGCATTCATTTCTTTGATATATCGTTTGATATTATTCTTTTTTTAGTAGCTTAATTTTACAGCAATTAGCAAGAAGCTAGGAAAGATAACAAACAATTACAAATTAATAACCTAAATACAGTTTGTAACCAAAAAACACAATTGATTTTGAGTTTGTGCTATCTATGTACAAACAAATTAAACTAATATAAATGGTTCTATTAAAAGTGAGTCTCTACGAAAATTCTTCGAGTCAAACACCAAAGCATTGTGAAAGCTATATAAGTACTTATCAAATGTTTAGGATTTTCATTATCTTTTGATATGTTATTTAGTTATTTGTATGTTTCACACATAGACTAGCTATACTTTCCATAATGTATGGTTCATACATGGCTCTTGTTTCGTGTAATGCTTTTTCAGCTAACATTTTTAGTGTTAAAACACTTTTGGACCCTACCTTTATCAAAAGAAGACAGCCTTTTGATCACTTGTAAAAGATACTTTTTAAAGACTTGTGACATTACTCAAAATAAAGAAACATGTCTATAGTAAATGTGCACCAACACACCCACATAGACTGTGCAACTATAGAGGAGAGTTAGATTCGAGCAAAACATAAAATAAAAAATAGAGGAGAGTAAGAACTTGGAAATTAATCTGAAGAATTTTATATAAAAATGGTAATATTTTATAAATATATAGTCTATTTAAAAGGGAAGTACATAATTTTTTTTCATAGATAACAGTTAATTTTTAAAATATTATACTGCATAATTCTATAAAAATATAAATTATTATTCAAGGAAAAAAACTATTGCGTACAAATAATTTTATTTTTTAAAGTTTTTGAAATACAATTATTATTTTAATAGAAAACAGTCAGATACGAACAATATTGAATCGCCAATAATTGAGTTTTAGATACATTTGTAGGAATGACAAAAGTAAGATTCAATACTTTTCTTGTCTTGAAGTCTTGGTCAAGTTCTTTTCGAACCAAAACATTAACTTTAAACTTTAGCCTTTTTTGCTTCTTCCATTCTTTACCCAATAGATTGCCACCCCTAAAACTCTGACAGCTCGGATAAAATATTCTTTTTCTCATTCTACTTTTACAATTTTAATTCTAATAAATACAAGTATAACACTTTCTATTTTATTATTATTAAAGAATATTTATATTAATATAACTCTATTTAATGATTTTATTACATAACATACATTATTAATGTATGAGTAGAACATAATTCATGCTAACTTTCTAAATTGTATGTGTTATCGTTATGTTTTGTTGTATCTATGCTTATGCATCGAGGGCTAAATGATGGAAGTACATGAATACTATACATATGATCTTTAATAGGCGATATTGATGATAGATTTAATTGTAATACTACAACTAGTTTCTATTAAATTTATAATAAACTTGTTGTAGTTTGAGAAAGATTATAAAGTTTAAACTTCTCGAATTCATCAATAAAAACACAATATGTCTTGTTAACCCAAATAGTTATAGTACTTGATGATCCACGGTTCAAAAATGATTTATACTACCTCATAACCCATTTCATAATTTTTTTTAATTATGTTATTAATATTAAGCGTTTAGTTATACCACAAAAGAGTAAACGATCTTGATAGTAGAAAATTGCATTTTATATGTTTTGTTTTCTTTGGTTAATTTTATTATTAAACTGTATAATAATTTGTGTATTATATGGTTGAAAAATTAAAATACAATACATAATAACAAAACATAATTATCTTGTGGGAGCAATACTTTTGAATCCAAGATTCTTTACTTGAAAATAGCATTTTAATTTTTCTTTAAATGCAACAAATGAGACAAATTGAAAACACGTTGATATAATAAATGTAAGGATTATATTTTGAAAGTAAATTGGTATAATCTTGACGACTTATGTTTATTTTAGAGACAAACAATCACACAAACACACGTATACAAACAAATACACATAGACTAAGATATCTTTTTTTTTCTTGTCAAAAAGAAAGAAATTATGACTCAAAACTACATTGAAAATTTAAAAGTCACTTAACTCCGAATTAAAAGATTAAATGATTAAAGTCAAAGAACATATATGACATTTTAATAAGTTAACGAGAAATAAAAAAATAGTAAAAGCAGTCATCCATGTCAATTATAACAATGTATTTCGAAAGTACATTGTTTTCTAGGATTATATATATATATATATATATATATATATATATATATATATATATATATATATATATATATATATATATATATATATTGAGGATCATGTGAGGACTCTTTTTTTGGTGAGTACTTATGAGGATAGCTTAAGAATTTGAAAAAAACAAATAAAAATCATAAAATCGAGCTGAAACATCCCTTAAACATGACCCAAAAGTTTCATTTTTTTATTTAAGTAAACACAACATTCCAAAGCATTGTTCATACAATCCAGTAAAACAAGTATGTCAAACATCATAAAAATCAGAGTATGACCCATAAACAATATCCATATGGTGTGTGCGATGCAGTCAACCCGAGCTCTTTCCATTGGAACCGAAAGTACCTGAAACATAAACTAAAAACTGTAATGGGTCCCGTATAACGGGCCCCGCCCAAATAGAGTATAACGGGCCCCATCCAAATGAGATACGATCCCCGCCCACACTCGCATAATAGGCCCCGTCCAAATGAGATATGGTCCCCGCCCACACTCGCATAACGGGTCCCGTCCAATTGAGATACGGGCCCCGCCCACACTCGTATAATGGGTCCCGCCTATGCGATACGTGTCTTGCCCACACTCGCATAACGGGCCCCACCCAATGAGATACAGGCCCTGCCCACACTCGTATAACGGGCCCCGCCTAATAAACATACATATATAAACACATACAAGTATCACATAGACCACAAGTATATTAACATAACCAATCAAGTGTTGGCTTTGGTGCCTTGGACCTGCTAAACCCAATGAGGAAACTCACATCGAATGTTGAGTCTCACTGAAATAAGTCCCTAGTTGTTGTCTTGATGACTCACTAAGCTAACATTACAAAATGACACCCAATTAACAATAAGGTTGCATTCACTATTCAATAATCCATACTTGGGGTAAAATAACCATTTTACCCCTGACCTAATTTGATCCAAAACCAAAGCCCAAGACCAATTGTTCCTTTAAAGCCCATTTATGGCCTAACTTTCCAAATTGGGCCCAAACCACCAATATAGGCCTTACCCATAGGCCCAATAAATTTCCACAGTCCAAAGACTCGATTTTAGATGGCCCGAAGAAGCCCAAAACAGTAATGTCCAAAGAAGTAGCCCAACCGAGGCCCAAAAGGTATGAAGCCCAATCACTAAGTACGCGGGGTGTAATCAGTTGTACGCCAAGCGTACACGTTGCATGGCTTGTACGTTGTGCGTACGAGCTTGTACGACCAATGTACTCACCCATTAAGCCATTTCTCCATAAATCTCTTAACTGTATAAGTTCAAGGGTTCCAATCAAGATCTGATTCATATGCAACATCTTAAACCATAAAGTCATTAATTTGGTAATTTTGCATGCCCCAAATGAACCTAAACCCGAAATATAACACTCTACTTCCATTAAATGAACTCAAACTCATGCATGGATGGTTCTTTCAAAGATGGCAACTTTATAACTCTAGGACCAAAAGAACACCAAGAGTAGCAACTCTAAGCTCCAGAAATGATAATAATCCACAAGATCTCATCTATAGGACAAAAGGGTCCTAAAACTCAAACAAAGGAGATCTAAGCTATAACACAACAAGTTCAGAGCTTTATACCTCAAATGAGTGCCAAATGATGATGATAACCCAGATCTTCAAGCTCAAGCTCCAACAACTTCTTCTTCTTCTTTACAACACACAAAACTACCAAAAATACACTCCACAGGGTCAAGAACACACGAAGATGCTATAGGGTTCGGTATTAGGGTTTATAGACAATAGGGGCTTATAAAGAGGCCAGCACATGGGACTTAATGACATTATATAGGGCTTAAACCCTAGAAATTAGGGTTTTGAGTTTGATCATGTATGTTGTGCATACCACCTTGTACGCAGTGCATACATACATGCCTCTGCATTCCATAAGATCCATCTACGCCCCGCATACACTAGGCTTACGCCCAGTATGACCTCAACCAAGCCCACACATAAAAGGCCCAAAACAACTTAATTGATTTATATAATTAAAATTGAATTGTGGATCTAAAAAGGTGAATCATGGATCATAAAAATGATCTATGATTCAATTTTAATGATCCATAATTTTTTCAATTTTTTTTTTCTCTCCAATATACTACTATGTTCGATTTTATGATTTGTAATTTTTTTTTAAATTTCAATTTTTTTAATGTGTTCTCATGAATCTTTACCGAAAAAAGAGTCATCACCGGAACCAGACCTTATATATATATATATATATATATATGGGAAAAGTGAATATACCCTTAAGGGTATATAAGCTTAGGTACCCAAACTCATAATAATACGTCGTTTTGTTTGATATATTCATTATAATATTGTTAAACTTCAATCCTTAACTTCATTTAAATTCAATATTTTTAGATTTTCACTATTATCTTCCTCTTACATCACATCTTTTTGTTGAACACTTACTAGGTTATATATATTATTGTTGAAAATGACAATTATGTAAGAGGAAGATAAATATGAAATTTATAAAAATCTTTGAAGTGATTCAATTTAGAAGTTGAATTATAAGAACATTGTACAATTACAATGTCTATATATGATACAAAACGATGTAGTATGGTGCGTTTGGGTACCTAAGCTTATATACCGTTAAGGGTATATTCACTCTTCCCTATATATATATATATATATATATATATATATATATATATATATATATATATATATATATATATATATATATATATATATATATATATATATATATATATATATATATATATATATATAAGTTAAAAACAATCTTCATATAGTAAATATGTATCCATTTGTATATCTTCTTATTTATTATTTAAACTTTGCTAATAACTAAAATTTGTATTACAATGTTTATTTAACATAAATGTAAATATGTATTTTATATACATGGGTAACAACATATAAAAATTGTATTTTTGTTATGCATAATCGTCTAATATTTATAAAATCTTAAAAAAAAAAATTTCAATTTTTTTATTTTTATTTATTTATTTATTTATTTATTTATTTATTTATTTTGATCTTAATGTAAACTCATTTTGTAATGTCTTATAAAGATCTTATAGAATAAATGTTATAAAATGGAAACAAATGAAGTAATAAATGTATCTTTATTTTGTGCAAATATGACCAAAAGATACAAGTCATGAATTTAGTAACAAAGATAAATGTAAATGCAAGAAAAAACAATATTCTTTCAAATTACTACATTTTTAATACCCAAGGTTCTACATAACGTTATGTGTGACTTGACGGTAATGTCAAACATCAAGCTTTTTCGAGCCATGACAAGTCACGTCGTTTGTAAAGTGTAACTTCAGGTAAAAAAAATTATATAATTAATAATTCTATAATGATGACGTGCCCTAGAATGCACGACTGTGCACAAAGAAGTCGTGCCCAGTCGCGCCAAAGAATGCCCCAAAGCATAACGCGCACTGCAGGCTAAGCTCGACGGATTCTAGCGCCCCTAAGAGCAGGGCGCTCGCAGTGGAAGGCTCGACCCCGCTAGGGGCACCTTCCACTCCGGGACGAATGTAGCGGTCTCAGGCAACAAGGCAGATGCTCAAAGCATTATTGTCTGAACCAATCATTGGCTCTGACATATTAAGAAACACGATCCACCAATCAGCTTCCTCGATCTTGTTAGGTCTGACGCCCTTGTCCCGTACGGACTAGAAGAAGGGTTCAATATAAAAGGCTACTCCAAGTGCCTTGGGAAATAAGTAATTCTCTCTCAGTTTACCCCATGATACAACTCTAAGTCTATCCACTGACTTGACCGTCGAAGCGTTTTCCCAGGAGCCCCTCCTAGAGAACGGCTGTCGATCCTTTAAAGTTGTTATCTCACAGGTTCATCGTAATCATAGAAGGCGTAAAGCATCATCGAAGTGGAACTAGGTCACATAATTTGGCGTCATCCGTAGTGTGACAAAAAACAAAACAAAAGCACACTCCTCATTGGTGAAAGAATGGCGTCCGATGACACCGGGGGAACTAGTGGAATACCAACCAGCCCCATCAGACCCACGATGTCATTAGAACAAACCACCACCCCGATTCTCATAGTAGCAACCGGTGAAACGCCACAAAAAGGAGGCTCGACGGTAACCACCGCTCCAATAACTTAACCACAACAATCATCCATTGAAGAGCAAACTTCCTCCATCGTCGTGTCAGCACAAAGCACTCAGATGCAAACACCCCAATTATGGGTGATATCGAGTAGCAACACACCGCCAACGGTGGAAAACGTCAGTGCCACAACAAATTTCTCGCAACCGCGACCACCAAACCAGACAACATGTAGAAAACCGGTGGTTTTCTAGACACCACCGCCTAACCATTAACAAGCGGACAATCGATGGTTTTCCAGATACCACCGCTCAACCAGATGGCAGGCAAACAACCAGTGGTTTTCCAGAGACCACCACTAAATCAGATGTTGAGAAACCAAACTATGACTTTCCAAACACCTCCATTCACAACAAGCATACATTTCTCTACCACAACCCTACAGTACCAACAACTTGTTGCCAATAATCCTTTCGTATAAAAATCACCCCCACTGTCCACCCAAACATTAACATTCCCATTCCCACAGCAATCATTCTATGGGCCAAACCCTAGCCACTCTCTAGCATTTAACTACATGCTTATGGGCCAAACACTACCTATTTGATCATTGACACCATCCCTATCCTTATCAATCATAAGGGAAATTTGGATTCCTAGAACAATTTCCAAAAGGTTTTACTATGTGGCTGCTAACCAGAGTGATAGAGTCTCCCAGATTCCGACTTGTGATCATAACCTATATCAATACACAACCCAACCATAAATATTCAAACTTAAAGCATTAATCCAATTATAAGTTCCAACAGATCCTTCATAAGCACAACATATCGACATAATTCCACGCATTGGATAATGCTGATCCAACCACCTAACTTGCAACTCAATGCCCGTTGTTCCATGCCTACTGAATATTCGATGTACCTTCAGTAATGTCCCTTATATAACTTGAACATCTTCAATCAATCTCAGCGGCTAAACATCTTTATGCGAAGATGCATTACCCACACCCATAAGTTGATAGGTTGCAGCAGTCCTTACCTTAACATCGATAGCAATCGATCCAATGAGCTAATCAATCCTACAATTAACAACTTACTTGAACAACACCAACATCTCTGGACTCTCTCTCCATTTTTCCACAAGGGACAGCCAACCATATTGAGATCATTTCCTAGGATCCTCCGATGTGAAACACTCATCTCATTCTTACCTAGGGTTAATGCTAGCAATGATTATCTTCTTGAGTTGACGCCTACTACCAGCTCATCTAGTTACCTTCTAACATGATTCTCAGTATGTAAAATGGCATATAAAAATTCTTTGAATAATGAATTAAGCAATCATAAAGGAGTACCTTAACCTTAAATGGGGTTATCATAAACTTGCCATCATGTAACGTTTGGTTCCTTGGTACGCATTTAATTTAATTATTTATTTATTTTGAAAGAAGGACTTAACGAGTGAGTGGCCCTAACTCATCGAGTAGAGAGCAGTCTATGTGTGGGGTTTAAGTTATCGACTCGACGAGTAGCCCGGCCGGGGTTAAACCCTAATTTTGGGGTTTTGCACCCTATTTAAGAATCCTAATCCCCACCTGTTGGCCTCATTTACATCCTCCTTGTCTCAAACCCTCATCCACAAAACCCTAGAGTGATCCTTGAGTGTGAGAGCCATTTTAAGTGTTTGAAGCTTGTGAAAGAAGAGGAAAGTAGAGGACTCAAGAGATAAGGAGTAGATCTAGAAGCTTCATCCCTTTAGCTGCACTTTCTGGTAATAAAGTGTCAAACTTGATCATTCTTTTCTTAGATCTATTCATTTCCATTTTATGTGAGTTTTTAGTCCAAAATTGATAATTTTTGGCAAAGGATCGATCTTGGTGGGTATTCTTCCAGATCTAGTGTCTAGAGGGGCTATGAGGACATAAAGGTGCAAACTTTATGCCTTTAGAGTCCCCATGCAAGTGCTAAGGACGTTATAATGGAATTTTAAACTTAAAAAAGCCATGCATGGGAGCAAGCTTGAGACTTTTCATAGTTAATTGTTACCTAGGCCCTAGATCTAGGTTTGCATGTGGTTGTTTGAGATGCAAAGGCTTTTTGGATAAGATCTATATCCTAAAGGAATTAGGGTTTTGTCTAAACCCTTCAAGAAGAGCTATCAACAGGTAAAGTTGGAAACTTTATCCTTAGAAAGATCATTTCAGTGAACATAAGAGCTATGGACCTAGAATCTAGAAAATAAGGGCTTAATATGTTAAGATGGCCAATTTAAACAGAAGGACTCGTCGAGTCCATGAGGGAACTTGACAAGTTGAGTCATGTTGTCCCGCTTTAGTTTATGGTAGAACTCGACGAGTCTGTAGAGGGACTCGACAAGCAGATTTGCCAAGTTGCGACTATGAGCAGCTCGATAGGACTCGACGATTTGGACGATGGCTCGGCAAGTTGAGTCACGATTCCAAGATTTCTGAGTTATAGAACTCGTCGAGTTGGTCAACCCAGAATGTTGATTTTGACCAGAGCGTTGACTTTGACCAGGGCTAAAATGGTCATTTTACCCTTAGATGGCTTTTCAGTTTTCTAACTAAGTATTATTGTATAGAGTTAGCCGTGGAGTAGTGGGAGCAGCCAACAGAGATTCCTCACACACGAGATCAGAATCCAATGTGAAAGGTGAGTCTTCCTTTAGTAGGATCGGTTGAAGGAACCAATGCGGGTTGTTTATGTATGTTAGTATGTGTCGGGTTCGATCCGATGCCGGGGCTAGCCCGATGTAGTGTATGTGTTTCGGACTTCAGTCCAATGTCGGGGCAGCCTGAGAAGTAGTTATGTATGCTTGATGTCTTTGTGATTCATGCATGTTATGTGTTATGTGTTTCGGGCCTAGGTTCGATGTATGGGTAAGCCCGATGTATGTTAATTATATGTTATGTGTTATGTGTTTCGGGCTTCGGCCCCCGATGCTGGGGTGATCCCAATGTATGTTATGTGTTTATGATATATGTTATGCAGTGTGAATGCCAGGGTAAGCTCGATGCCGGGAAGGGCCGGAAACCAGACGTGGTCTGATGCCAGGGTGAGCTCGATATTGGAAAGGAGTCCGATGTCGGGTTCGTCTTGATGCAGCTGGGAATAGTCCTAAAGTTATGTTATATGTTATATGTTATGTGTATGGTATATGGTAGTTTGGAGGATCTCACTAAGCTTCGTGCTTACAATTTTCAGTTTTGGTTTCAGGTACTTCTGCTAGCAAATGGAAGGGCTCGGGATGATCACATGGTAAAAACCATAGTTTTATCGCATGGGATACTTTACTCTGATATTTGAGATGATTATTTGATATTTTGACATTTGATGTGTTGTTTTGGAGACATATGTTTTATAATGTTTAAATGATGATGGTATTTATGGTTTATTTAATAAATTAAAAATGAAAATTTTGGACTGTGTTTTTGGGATGTTTCAAGTTGGTACTAGAACCTTGGTTCGAGGGATTCTGGCACACTTCTGGGTGTGTTTGAACTCAAACTAAGGAATTGGTATAGAATTTTCAAAAGAAAAACCATTTTTATAAAAAGGATTTTTGAGAAAAGAAAAGAATTTAGAAAAAAAAAAGCAAAAAGAAAAGGATTTTGAAAACGAGAAAAGGGTCTGGTGCATGCAATCAACCGAGCTCAAGTAAGTAGTCCCAAATTACCCATACAAGTTTATGTTATTATATGTTTACTAGTTTTTTGAGAATTGCATGCTAAATTAGGACTAAGGATCTAGGAAGGATGCCTTATGTTCTTGTTATGTGTGTATCAGCTATATGAGAATTGCATGCTAGTATAGAGTAGTCGGTATGATTGCCTGATTAGAATATGCTTGATTATGTGTACTCAATGCTCGAATGTTGCTTGCTTTATGCTTTTAGGAGTTCTAGTTGTCTTTTACTAACTAGTAAACGAATATGTTAAGTTACATATTGTGAGGACTAAATAATTTCATATGGTTAAGTTTAGCCTTATTTTGTAGCTCTCATTTGAGTCTAACCGTTGTAGGGTAGAACCTCTCATTCGAAGAATTATCTAGTCATAGTGATATGTAATAGTATTCGCGAGCTAGTTAGGGGAAGATAGCAGTGACTTCTTATGTAGCTAATGGCGGGGAGTTGGATGGTGATTATCCTAGGTCAAGCCTAGGATGAGAGCAGCACGTGAAACATTAGTAGTAGAAGGGACATGGTGAAGTCAAGGTAGTTCTTGAGGAAAGTACGGATTGATGTGGAAGGTAGTATGGGCCCGTACTACTGAAAGTAAAGGATCCGTACTCGAGTCAAGGAAGGCTGAGATGAATCCAAGGAACTTGTAGTTATGTGATCCCTCGAATTGATTAGTATTCTGATGTTTGTTATTATGTGTTTTAAGAATGGCGATTTTACGCAACAGACTTGTCGGCAGTTCAAGCATCGGTGAGGGATCATGCTCAGGCTCAGGAGCGGTGTAGCTAGATGACCAGACTAGGGAGTTTATCTCCTCTGAGATCACGTATAATATCCTAGATCAGACTCCTGTGATCTTTGGCACGATCAAGGAAGGCATTCTTGAGCTTTTGGATGAGAGATTGAGTGCTTTCTGTACTGAGGTGGCGGCCATGATGGGGTTGCACACACGGAATTTTAGGTAGTTCAACGCTTGTGGAGCTCCCAACTACCATGGCACTCGGGACCCCATCGTGAGTACTAGATGGTTGGCAGATGTCGCCAATGCATTCCGCACCAACAGATTTCCCGAGGGCGACAAGGTTAGACTTGCGTCCTGTCTTCTGAAGGATAGGACACGTGACTGGTGGGACAAGGTCGGACATGCCATGGGTGATGATGAAAATCTTGATGCCATGACATGGAGTGACTTTACAACCCAGTTCAGGGCTGAGAACAGCTTGACAAAGAGATTCAGGATCTTGAGCAAACGATAGAGACAATGACAGAGATCACCGCCAAGTTTAGGAAGATGACCCTTATTGTTCCGCAGTATGTGGAAGACGAGGAGAGGAAAAAGTCTTGGTATCATGAGAGTTGCAGAGTAATATTGGCCAGTTTGTGAGCCGCTCCAGCTGCAAGACGCTGGAGGGCATGATTGCGAGGGCGAGAGAGAGAGAGGGAGAGAGAGAGAGAGATTTGGATTTAGAGATATAGAGGAAGAGGAAACCAGAGGAGGGTCAGTCAGGGAGTTCGGGCAAGAAGCCCAAGGTATCAGATCACAGATCTCGGAGCCAACAGAGCCACAACCGTTGTGGCAAATGCGGCAGGATGCACGAGGGAACGTGCAAGGCGGGGAGTTCGGGCTTCTACAAGTGCTTCCGGACTGGTATGGTGAAGGACTATGATTGTGGTGAAGGACTATGATTGTGAGATCCTTTACCACTCAGGCAAGTCTAACGTAGTATTCGACACCCTGAGCCGCATGGTGATAGCTGTTAGATTAGGTGTCTAAGTCCATAACTATAATTAGTATGTACTTGACTCGAGAGTAGCATGGTCTATTTCGGGTTGCATTTCACCAGAACAATCTGATAGGATGGACATTTGAGAAAGAGGTTGTTTATGATTTGCGAATATATTATAAGTATAATATATTGAGAAATCATATAATTTAATTAGTTTTAATCAAGAATTAATTTGGAATTGATTTAGTGATCAAAAGACACTAATTAAATTAATAGGGACTAATTGTGTAAATCAGTTATCTATATGGTTTAGGCTTATTATACATGATGGACTAAGTTTATGAAAGAATCCATAAAGATTTAGTCCATGTGGATCATGGATAATGGATAATAAACCCAACGGTATGGATTAGGGTTTAACCATGACTCTTAGAATCCTACAATATATATATGTATATATATATATATATATATATGTGTGTGTGTGTGTGTGTGTATGTGTCTGTAACCCTATAGCTAAAATCGGTTACCACATACGTTCTAAGAGTTTGTAGGAGCCGATTTTTGTGCATGATACTCTCTCTCAAGTCCTTCATTGTTGGTCGTGTTTTGTGAAGCATTTGAGGCATCACATTTGAGGTGCTAAGATTTTAAAGGCCAAAGTTAACTAGCTACAACAAGAGGAAAAGTTTGTAACTAGTTGTATTGTTCAATTGTCAAGTTGTTTGCTAGTTAGGATATATGCTTTGGAAAATTAAAATTTCATGTATAATGTCACAACTAGAAATTTTGTGTCATATAATCTATACACTCAAGTTAATGTGAATCAAAACTTAAGAGCATGTGTGATACCTACTATTATGACATCAAAAACTTCAATCAAATACATCCTACAAGTGCTACAAATGGTCATCAAACAATTGGAAACCCTAAAAGTTCTTGTTTAGATCCACTTTGGACTAGGACTTCCTTATTGGACCCAAATGGACCAATAAGCTTCCAATTTGACTATCATGGGCATAGAACCCTAATTGGGCTCTATTTGGACCCACATTAATTTATTTCAACATTTTGGGCCATATTGGGCCTAGACTGAAATGAATTAAAAGCTTTGATCCATGAATAACCTAAACTAGTCCAACAAATATGTAAAAATCATACTATATTCTTTTATGTTAAAACTCACCCAAACTAACTCTAATATTGGGCTTAGGGGCAAAAAGCCCAAATTTTCCTTTTCCTTCAAGATTCTCGGCCCAAGGCCCAAGTCCAAGAAGAAGTGGTGAGGAGTTGACTTTGGTTTGCCACCTCATTATTGTCTTTTGGATTTCCATGCAACATATCACATACCTCCATGCAAGTATCACTTCAAAGATCACTTCTTCTTTTCCCTCCTTCACTCTCGGCCATCTCAAACACACACACATCTCACAAACTCTCTCAAGAACACTCAAGAAAACTTCCTCCCTCTCCACTCAAAGATCTCGAAATTTAAGAAGCTTTCAAGAGGATATTTCCACAAACTCTTCATCTAAGGTAAGATTATGCTTGGATCTATGACTTAGGTTCTTTGTGTTATCAAAATCTTTTCCTAATCCATGCAAAAATCGTGATCTTACCTCTTAGAAGCATACCAAACTCGAGATCTTCAAGAAAAGGGTGCTAAGGCCAAAAATCACCAAGTTTTCTTCCATCTTTTCTTCAAAAACCGAAATCACACCCTAAGGTGAGCTTCATACCCCCTATTTTCTGTTTTTATGAGTTTTGTGGGGGGGGGGGGGGGAATACAAGTGAAAGTGTAGATCTATATGTGTTTTGTATGCCTTGTATGATTTCTATGCTTATATGTGTGATTTTGTGTGTTTATGATGTTGGATCTAGCCATAAACCTCTAAAAATCGAGATATACTTTATGTTAAATGATACTAGCATCAAATATAATTCTACATACAACGTGTTCCAAGAAAAATAGCTAAATGGCTTAATAACATCTTCTTTGGGCTAAAAACTTAATTTTTGGACATAAAATGTTAAAAATATAAGGTTAAAGGGCCCAAAATGACATATCACGAATTTTGATGGATGAGGAGTGTCAAAATAGTTTTAATAAAATATTTTCTGGAAATATACTCATTTGGAGGATTAAAAATATAAATTTCAAGCTTAACGGGCTAAAAATGACAATTTCGGCCCAATAGGGCCCATTATGCGAAATTTTCTGTTTTGGAGGGCCAAAACTGTGTTTTTCTGTAAAACAGTGGACTACTAAGGTTCCAAATACTTTTCAAAGGTTTAAAATGCTTTTCAAATTTAAAAAGGACCAAAGTTGCAAAAATTTTCCAATTTGGGCCAAAATTGTAAAAACTGCGAAAAAGAGGGGCTATAACCGAGAAAACTGCAATTTCAGGGACTTAAACTGTTTTCAATGAAAAATATGCTCAAAAATATTAATTTCAATAATTTTTGGTGTTAAAATGTCAAGAAAAATGATTTAAGGACCAAACCGGAAAGTTATTTAATTAGAGGGTTGAAAAGAGTAAATTTTACAAACAATGAGGGGCTGAAAACAGAAAACTTTCAAGGCTAATTCAATGCACGCAACTTGATCAAATATTGGCACCACGACTACCTACGTAATACAATACACAACAATACCAAAAATCGTTGTTAAACGAATTGATTCGGTGTCGAATCAATAACAATCCGAAAATACTAACACGACGATAACTCGATTCATACACGAAAACAGTTGGTAATTCAATATACACGTGAGAGTGCACAGATGTCTACGCACCATATTTGGGCCCCAAAGTGTAAAATTTGGTTTGTTGGGCCTAGCTAGCCCAATGACCTGATCTTAAGGCCCAAAGACTTCTACCTTACGAGTTGTTGGGTCTTACATGATCTAACACAACGTAAAAGGACTTTCAATGGCTTTTATACTATTGGTCCCCAAGGGTCCTATGGTATTGCTAGTAAAGTCGGTATTTCATGCGAGGTGGGTGAAGGGCCCCTCGTACCCCTTTTTTTTTTATCCCCAACCGGTTAATGGAATCATCGGGGTCTTCGTGTCCTCTTTCTCTTCGGATGTGGGATTACTCAGAGTTAGGGCGGTTGGATAACGTGATTAGTACGGACGACGCCTATGGGATCGTTAGTATAGTTATAAACTGGTCGTTTGTGTAACGCTTGTTTATAGCAATTAATCATGCGCAAAAATAATCCGACGTCGCCTGGAATTAATGACTTCACGCGTTACAATGGTTTTATTTTAACTTCATGGAATTCAAAGAATTAGGAAAACATCAGGTTTTCCTAGGGTTTTTCAATACATACGGTTTCGAAATGTATACAAGTTTAACGAACAATTTTTACAAATATAGAAACAAACAAGCATACCTATGGATCTTCACAAATGTTTTCAAAAGCTTTTCTTTTCAGAAAATATCGGATTTTCTGGTGGTTTTCAAAATGATACAAAACATTGTTTTCCCAAATACCGCTTATGAACTCACCAACATTTCACATGTTGACGTTTTTTTTTTCAAAATACTTGTATTATCAGGTAACCAGTGAATCAAAGGAAAATGTACTCAGTGATGGCTTGCAGTTTATCTATTAACGAACTGAACAATTTATTTTTGGGAATGTAATGTTTTGAGACAATGTAATGGATGTAAACACTATCAGTTGTAATATTCAAATGTTGGTGACGAATGATGTTATGTTTCATGTATATTCATTGTGATGGTATTCAATTGAGTCACAACAGCTCCCGAACGTTTCCGCCGTCTGGTTCAGGGGTGTGACAGGTTGGTATCAGAGCTTTATTTATAGTGAACTAGCATGTCGAGCCACACATTGATATGCAACTATAAACCAAAAAGAGGCACTAACATAACTCTGAACAAAACAAGAAAATAAAACACGCTTGCTTGCATTAGGAATAAGAACATAACGCCGAATCAAACACAATAATGCTGGTGTCTCGGTTAACTCGGGACTGTTCTTAGTGATACCAAGGAGTGGATGTAGCCTGATCAACTACATTCTCTCCAAAGTAAAACTAACACACATCTTGATGAGATCGGGATAGCTAGGGAACCTAAAACAATACCCTTTATCACTAAAAAGAGAACGCTTGCTTAGTCCGTACAATAGACATAGCATCCTAGGAATAATGTTAGCATATTTACATACTCGCGCAGACAGCATGGCTGGTTTTCATCACCCTGGAGACCCCTATTTCCCTAATCAGGGAAACAACGGATGGCTAGAGGAGGAGGAGCCTGAGGAAGAGCCTGAAGAGGAACCTGAGGAAGACCCCGAAGAGGCATCTGACGGGGAACAGGAGGCAGAAGTCGAGGGCGAGCCTGCCGAACCCGAAGAAGACGAAGAAAATTTCGAAGAGGAGCTCGATGACAGCGAAGGGGGTGATTCGAACGCAGAGTCCGAGGTCATCAACCCCCTTACCCGATCAGGGTGCCTGCTTATCGTGTGGGCCCCACTG